>NW_006399786.1:17205687-17229492 GCF_000299155.1 Elephantulus edwardii | reverse complement strand
TCCAGGAAGAGTGCAAACGGTCATTGCAAAGACAGAAGAGGAAGAAAAGACCAAAATGGATGTCAGAAGAGACTCTGAAAATTGCACTGGAGCACAAAGAAGCCAAAGCACAGGGAAGAATTCAAGATACTAAAGAGTTGAATAGAAGATTTCAAAAGGCAGCACGGGATGACAAAACATATATATATACATATAATGGGGTAATGTGTCAAAGACAGTGAAATTGGCTCAGGGTTCAGAGCTATGGGGCTCAGGTTGTTAGGAGTTGTAGTTGATTCGACAGCACACAACAACAACCACAGCATTGAGCTATGATTCATGCAGAAGGCTCTAGTCTTTGGTCTTTAGCAGTAAGCCCTTCAGTTCCTCTTTGCTTTGTGAAAAGTTGTGTCACGTATGTATAGTAGGTTGTTGATGAGTCTTCCTTTACATAGTCTAGCTGTTCAGGTTATATGATCAGCACACAGAGTGAGAAATTGTGGTGAAAACATACAACCTGGCACATACCTTTTCTGATTTTTAAACCAAGCACTGTACCCGTGAAAGCAATCAAGAAATCAAAAGTTATGTTGCTTTGGGAACATCTGCCATCAAGGACTTTTCCAAGGTACTAGACAGCAATAATGTCAGTTCCAGTTGTTGCCTAAGCAGCTGAAAGTTGGACAGTGAATAAGGATCAAAGAAAAAGGCACTACGCTTTAGAATTGTAGTGTTGGAAGAGTACTGAATAGCCTGCCAAAGAATAAAGAAGTCCTTCTTGGTGTTAGGTGGTAGTGCAACCAGGGTGCCCCTTAGAGGCAAAGACGGTGGAACTTCATCTCACATATTTTGAGTATGTTGTCAGGTGAGGCCAGTTACTAGAAGTCATTAGGCTGGGAAAGGTGGGGGGTCAGTGGAGGTAAGGCAGACCTTCGACAAGATGGATTGACATAATGACTGTTACAGTGGGCTGGAGTTTGGCGGAGATTGTGAGGACTGGCGCAGGATAGAACAAGGTTCAGATCTGTTGTTCATAGGGTTGCTATGAATTGTAGTCACGCCTTGACACCAAACAGTAACAAGGACAACAAAGCTTTATTCTGTTTGAGTAGCTATCTCGTGATCTAGTTTCTGGTAATTCCCAACCTCTAGAATGTTACTCATAATTTATCATCATCCATACAGTTGACAGTTGAATGCCTTTGCATAGTAAATAAAACACAGGTAAAAATCTCTTTGGTATTCTCTGCTTTCAGTTTAGATCCATCTCACGTCAGCAATAGTATGCCTCTTTTTTACATCCTCTTCTGAATAATGAATGCTTACATTTCAAGCAATTTATTAACTGTGTTGGCTGCAACCAGTTTTTAATTAATAAAAATTTTACTTGTGTGATATTAATGATATTGTTTTACAATTTCCGTTTTCTCTTGCATTACCTTTCTTTGTGATGTACATAAATAAATATACATCAGCTCTAGTTTTTTGGCCAGGTGGCTGTCTTCTTAATTTCTTGGCAAAGACAAGTGAGGACTTCCAGTGTTGCATTGGTAAAATATCTCAGCTGGTTGTTTCCATCAGTCCCTGGAATCTGTTTTCAACAATGCTCTCAGTGCAACCTGGATGTCTTCTTTCAGTATCATCGGCTTTTATCATAATCTACCTTCTGAAATGGTTGAATGTTGATTAAATATTTTTGGTGCAATGATTATATATTTTTCTTTCCCTATCTTCTTATTTTGATTCTTGTCTTCGTCAATATTTTGCCAAACAAGCCCTTTAATATTGAAATTTGTTCTTCAGTTCTTTCACCTTGGTAAATATGTGTGCTCTTTCCTAATCCCAAGTGTTTTCACATTTCGTTATAACACTTTGTCTTCTTGAGATGCCCTCTGAAATCCTCTGTTCAGCTCTTTTCACTTCACATTATTTCCTGTACATTTTAGCTTCTCTGCATTTTAGAGCAGGTTTTAAATCTCTTATGATGTTCATTTTTGTCTTTCCTCTTTGCCTTTATTTTTTAACGATCTTTTGATTTTTTTCATGTTTGATGTCATCCTATGATTTGTCTGGTCTTTGGTCATTAGTGTTCAGTGTAACAAATCTATTCTTGAGATGGTCTCTAAATTCAGACAGTATGTGCTTGAGGTTGTACTTTGGCATTCCTGGACATACAACCTCTTCTTCAGCTTTAAGTTCAACTTACATATGAGCAACTGATGGTCTGTTCTGCAGTCAGCTGCCAGCTTTATTCTGACTGATTATATTGAGCTTTTCTATTATCTCTTTCTGAAGGTGTAGTGTTAATATCCTTGTGTATTCTGTTGCTTGAAGTGGTTTGTGTGACCAATGGAATAGAACAGATGTAAGTGGATGTCTTGTTCAAAATTAGATTATAAAGGACATTGGGATTTCTGACTTGGTCCCTGGATCACTTGCTGTGAATGAAGCTATATTTTGAGCAACCTTATGGAGAGCTGCATGTGGTAAAGGACTGGCGTTTCCCTTCAACAGTCTTACAAGGGAACTTGAAAGCATTTCTACAGTTTAACTCTGAAAAAGTTGCAGTGCTGGTCAACATCATGACTAGAATGTCGTGGGAGACTGAGCCAGGAAAAAAATACGCTCTGAGATTTAAAATCTCAAGAATAGTGTGAGAAAGAACTTGTTTTAAGATGCGAGGTTTTGCAGTAACGTGAGACATTATTGAGAGGTTTATAGTTTGTTTACACAGACATTGACCAAAAAACTGTGTCTTGAATAAAGACTGCCTCCAGTTTTAATTTTACCTGAGAAACAAGATGTACAATGATCAAGAAGTGAAGTATTTAAAGAATAACTGTGTGGGTTGTATTGGTTTTTGTTCTTTTTTAAAAAAAAAAGAGAAAGGAGATAAGAATTCTGAGACATATTGAGTGAAAATTAAGTTGTTTGCTTAATATAACCCTGTTTGTGCTTAAAATATTTTCCATGTCTTCAGTTTTCCAGAATTGGCAGTGAAAGTGGATTCTACCTATGGAAGGAGTGGCTTGACGGGCCAATCCAAGCAGCTTCTGAATCACTTTCCCCTGGAGTCATTTTCGTTTCTTTTCCATTGCCAATCTTTGAAATTCTGAGCAGGTTTATTTATGCTTGAAATCTGGCAGTGACAAATAAAACATATGTCCTGGAGAAAAAGACTCTCCAACCTTACTAAAGCTCACAAACATTTGAGTGGAAATTCTAGACTTACACCAGGTAAGAGTGTAAATCCAGTGGCTGTTTGATGAGGATGGTTATAGGTAGACTGAACTCAGGAGTTAACAGTAAAGAGTATTCTGATTAATCAGTTAATCTGATTGGCTCTTTCTGATAAATCATGAGTTTGGACTGGGGTCGGTTCTTTGTGGAAGCACTTTTCTGCATAGCTGCAAACATTTCTTCCTGAGTGCAAGCTGCTCTGCTTTTGTTTACCCATCAACAGTTGTGGGTCACCTCCTCAGAAACAGAAGTAATGCCTAGGACAAAATTGAGTTCAAATCAGAGCTTGTAAACATGGAAACAGCCCAACTGTCCAACTACAATCAAATGGATTGAGAAATTATGGCACATTCACACAATGGAATACTACGCATGTCTCTCTGGAGACTAAGGTGCGCCTGATAAAAGCCATGGTTTTTGCAATCACTTGTTATGCATCAGAGAGTTGGACAATGACTAGGGAGGATAGAAGGAGAATTGACGCCTTTGAGCTGTGGTGCTGGAGAAGAGTATTGAATGTACCATGGACTGCCAAGAAAACAAACAGATTCAGCCTAGAGAGGGTTAAACCAGGCTGCTTCTTGGAGGCAAGGATTCTGGGGCTTCGTCTGACATACTTTGGACATGTTGTAAGGAGAGACAGGTCTTTAGAGAGGGACATCATGCTGGGTAGAGTGGAGGGACAGCGCAGGAGGGGAAGACCCTCTATGAGGTGGATTGATTCAGTGACTGGGTAATCGGGATGTGTGTGTCAGAGGCAATGAGATTGGTACAAGATAGAGCACGGTTTAGGGCTGTTGTACATAGGGTCGCTATGAGTCGCAAATGACTCAATGGCACGTAACAACAACAACAACCTAATGTGGGAAGGAAAGGAGAGCATTATGCTAAATGAACTAACTCAGACCCCAAGGACTAATACTGTATAAGACTATTATTGTAGAACATGTATAAGGATCCAAGGGGGTGGAGCAGAGGGGTGAGGATGAGGGGTGGGAGAGGGTGGTTAATAATAGGATCAGACAATTTGAAGGGTGGAGGGAGGAGTGGGTAAAGGAAATGAGAAAGATCTGGGGTGAAAAACAATGTATATGAACTTTGTAAGTAAACCAGTAGGATTTTTTTTTAATTAAAAACAAACCAAAAAATAAATCAGACCTTGTATAAGCCATTTTAATGTTATCAAACACCCCAATTTTGGTGTGTCCTTGCACATTCCTGAGAGTGTCTTGCACAGTGGGCTGTGATAACAATCAGCATTCAAAAATACTATGCTGATTGATTTTATAACACAATGCATGGGAAGAATTGTATGAAACACAGTGTGAATGAAGAATAGTGTGAAACACAATGATATAACTTTGTAAGGAAACCAATATAAAAATTATTTTTTAATTAATTTTAATAAGTTGCTGCAAATGACGGCAAAAAAAAAGTGTTCTAAGCACCATCTGAATTTAAACGTGTGCTGCAACGTGTTAATGAAAGTTTACAGAGACTTATGGTTTCCAGTCATTCATTGTTGCCCTTTTCTCCCTACCCACTCCTGCCTCCCCCATTCACTTTCTCCTTTCATGAAAAGAAAAAGAAAAACTCTTTCACTGTTATGCAATTCCCCCAACCTCCCCAAGTCCACTCCACTATGCATCCTTCACTCTGGCAATTCCCCCAACCTCCCCAAGTCCACTCCACTATGCATCCTTCACTCTGGACTTCTGTAATGACAAGAATACCCATTTATATACCCTTTTTAAACAGTTCTCTTCCTCATCTATTTCAATGGAATATAAGTCATTCCTACCCTCCTTTTCTGTCTTTCCTCAACCCTGATGTCAGTCCCGTTTTACAACAGTGGCCTTATGCAGTATTTGTTCTTTTGTGACTGAGATATTTCACTCAGCATGATTTCCTCCAGGGTCATCCACTTTCCATAATATTTCATGAGTTCCTCGTTTTTCAAGGCTGCATAGTATTCCATTGTGTGAATATACCAGAGCTTCTCTATCCATTTGTTTATTGGTGGGCACTTCGGTTGTTTCCAGCTCTTTTCACAGATGGTGTGCATATATCTGCTTGGGTGGCAGTTCTGGTCTCTTTAGGGTAAATTCCCAGTAGTGGAATTGCTGGGTCAAATGGTATCTCTATTTGCAACTTTTTGAGAAAGCGCCATACAGCCTTCCATAGCGGTTGCACCATTTTACACTCCCACCAACAGTGAATAAGGGTTCCAGTTTCTCCAGCATTTGATGTTTGCTGTTTTGTTAAATTTTGCTATTTTTTACTGGGGTAAGATGATATCTCATAGTTGTTTTGATTTGTATCTTTCTTAGAGCTAGGGATTTTGAACATTTCTTCATGTGTTTGTTTGCTATCTGAATGTCTTCTTTGGTGAAGTGTCTGTTCAAATCCTGTGCCCATTTTTCAATTGAGTTATTTTATCTTGTTGTGGTGCTCGAGTATTTTATAAATTCTAGCCAGACATGTCATTACCAAATATTTTTTCCCAGTCTGGCTTCCCTTTTTACCCTGTTGGAGTAATTTTTGGATGTGCATAGGGATTTAATTCTTAGAAGATCCCATTCATCTATTTTATCCTCTCCTGGTTGTAGATTTTCCAGGATGCTTGGAAGACAGTTTATGTTGTGGATTAGGACTTTCAGAGTTCTTCCAAGCTTTTTTAAAATGAAGTTTATAGTCCTTGGTTTTAGTCCTAGGTCCATAATCCACTTTGAATTGGTTTTTGTGTATGGAGTGAGGTGTGGCTCTTGCTTGAGTTTTCTGAAGAGAGTTTGTCAATTTTGCAAGCACCATTTGTTAAAAGGCTGTCGTTTCCCCCTTAACTGATTTCATTTCCTTGTCAAAAATCAGTTGAACCTAGGTAGATGGGCTGATTTCTGGGTTCTCAATTCTATTCCATTGATCTATGTGCCTGTCATTGTACCAGTACCACGCTGTCTTGACCACCACGGCAGCGTAGTAGGATTTGAAATCAGAGAATGAGATGCTTCCTACCTTGTTTCTCTTTTTAAGGAGTGCTTTGCTTAGAGGCCCAATATAAAATTTTTTAAAAAGGTTCTAATAGAACATGCTGTAATCTCTTGGCACCTTCTGTCTTGACTAGGCTCAGGATTGCCTTCCTTTGGGAACCAGTTAGCTGTCTGTTTGCAAGAACTAGACGTTAACTTAAGAGACTAGACTGAGTGATAGGGAATGGCAAAGGACACACTGACAAAGGAGATTAATCAGAACTGGCTTTGACAAGCACTGTGGCAACTGGACGATTAAAACAGACTTTCAAGGGAGAAAAAAAAGAGGAACGAACTGGGGAGGAGAGTAGAGAAAATAGTGCAACAATGGATGAATGGAAACCCAAAATCTCAGTAAATGTTCATTAAAATTAATTTAATTTTTTAAAAAAAGAGACTAGACTTTGGCTCATTTTATTTTGTACACATGTTCCATAATTTGGACTCCAGGCACATATATGTTTAACTATCTTAAACATTATTTAAAGGGGAAAAGTAATTTTGTTGCACTAATGAATTGACTTTTGTAGTAAAGGTATGATATATAAGCATATCAGACCTTACTGGCCTGTGAATACAAAATAAAATTTAAGGAGGTAAAATTAACATGCAAAAGCCCAGGGATGTTAGGTCTTTCCGTTTTGGTAAACTGTTGTAATTCCCACTGAAATGATACACAGAAATTTCCATGGATCCAGAAAGTTCCCAGGTGCCCTTTTCCTTCATTTCCCTTCTACCCACTAAAAGCACGTTCACATTTCGATCGTAGAAATTGGAGTTCACAAATGGAATCAAACATATGGTATGTACTCTTTTGTGGCTGGCTTCCTTTGTTATCTTAATGTTTTTGAGAGTCATCCAAGTTGTGTGTATTGGTCATTTTTTAGTTTAATATGGATAACTGACTGTACTCTAGTTTATTCATTCATCTTTTAATAAACAATCAGATTGTTCTAGTTAGGTTATTTTGAATGAAGTTATTATAATTATTCTTGTGTAAGTCTTTCACCAGGGATATATTTTTATTTCTCTCTGATACCTCAGTGGGTAGGGAGTTGTGCTACCAACCCAAAGGCACAGCGTTCAAATCTGCCAACTATTCCAAGAGAACAAGATGGGAACTCTCCTCTCCTGCAATGTATGTTGTTGTTGTTATGTGCCGTTGAGTCACTTGCGACTCATAGTGACCCTATGTACAACAGCCCTAAACTCCGCTCTGTCCTGTGCCAGTCACACTGTCCCTGACACTCCCATCCCAATTATCCCAGTCACTGAATCAATCCACCTCATAGAGGGCCTTCCTTTCCTGCGCTGTCCCTCCACCCTCCCAAGCATGATGTCCCTCTCTAAGGACCGGTCTCTCCTCACAGCGTGTCCAAAGTATGTTAGACGGAGCCTCAGAATCCTTGCCTCCAAGGAGCCACCCAGTTTAACCCTTTCCAGGATGAATCTGTTTGTTTTCCTAGCAGTCCATGGTATTCTCAATACTCTTCTCCAGCACCACAGCTCAAAGGCATCAATTCTCCTTCTATCCTCCTTGGTCATTGTCCAACTCTCTGATGCATAACAAGTGATTGTGAAGACCATGGCCTGTATCAGATGCACCTTAGTCTCCAGAGAGACACCATTGCTCTTCAGTACTTTGGAGAGGTCCCTAACAGCAGACTTTGCCATGGCAATGCGCCTTTTAATTTCCTGGCTGCTGGTGCCAAGACTGTTGACTATGGAGCCAAGCAAACTAAAGCTGTGTACAATCTCAATCTCTTCACCATCCATCCTGATGAAAAGCCTCTGGAGCATCAGCTAGCTATGAGTTTATTTCAACCTGGCAGCAAAGGGGCTTTTTTAGAGTAGCTAAGGACTTCAGTTTTATTGATGGACTATAGGATGAGTACAGTTTTATCTTGAAGAATCTGGAAGGCATTATGCTGAGTGAAGTAAGTCAATCATGAAACGACAAATTCTGTGAGTCTACTGTTATAAATGAGCTCTGGTGACCAAAGGATTAAGGAGTTGTGTTGCCAACCTAAAGGCACATGGTTCAAACCCAGTTTCTCTGTGAGAGAAAGATGACATTCTCCTCCTGTGTGATTCATAGCCTATGAAAACCCACTGGAGAGTCAACTATGAGTTGGACCCATCTTGATGGCATACATCAACAACTACAACTATTATAAAAAGCTAAGGAAAGGCTTACACACAGAAACATTCTTTGATGGTTACCTGGGATAGAAGTGGAAAAATCAGTAAGTGGATAATAGACACATATTTAGTAGCTTGAAGGGAAAAGCAATATATAATAAGAGGATGATAATATCTTTTTTTTTTAAAAAAAAAGCAAAGACATGAAGAAATGCAGAAGAGATATTCAATAACATTTTAAGCACCTGGAGGGAAGGGGGAAGTCCAAACACACCAGACAGTTCTCTTAAAGTCTGATCCATTTCATAGTCCCAGCAGCAATGTGTTTTTAATTTTAATTACCTTACTAGGTCGATGCCTTTGACTTGTGATGCTGGAGAAGAGTATTGAACATACCATGGTCTGCCAAGAGAATAAACAGGTCTATCCTGGAGAGAGTGAAACCAGTTTACTCCTTGGAGACAAGGATTTTGAAGTTCCATCTCACATACTTTGAGTATGTTGCCAAGAGGCATCAGTCCTTGGAGAAGGACATCATGCTTGGAAGGGTGGAGGAACAGTGCAGGAAAGGAAGACCCTGGATAAAATGGATTGACGTAATAACTGGGATAATAGGGGCAAGTGTGTCAGAGTCAGTGAGACTCGCTCAGGGTAGGTCAGGCTTCAGAGCTATATTGTACATAGGGTCACTATGAGTCACAGGCAACTTGATGGCACATAACCACCACCACTACCACCTCCTTACTAGGTGTGAAATGACACTTCACTTTGACAGCTAAAGATATTGATCATTTCCCCCCATGTGTCATTTCTATATCTAAAAGTGTGATAATCTGAATCCTTGTGAACTTGATTGCTGAAAATATTCCCTGCTTGTATGAATATCTTTTAGTGTTTTCTGGAGACCTGCAGAAGGGTACTTCTAACACACTTGGAGGTAGAGTAAAATGCTCTAGGGTCCATTTTAACTCTTTCTAGCTATTTTTGCTCTGCACATACACATTTAAAAGAAAATCATATTGTATAGTACATATTGACTTGTAACTTTTTTTTACACTATGACCAATACCTTTGTAAAATAATTGGGTAGTAATCTATTTGGGATCCACAGTCCCTTGGTACCAGCAGTCAGGGAATCAAAAGATGAGTTGCGTTGGGAAAATCTGCTGTCAGGAACCTATCCATAGTGTTAAAGAACAGTGACATCAGTCTAGAGACTGGCTGATCGAGGCCATAGTCTTCTCAATTGCTTGCTATGCCTCTGAGAGCTAGGCAATAAATATGGGTGACAGAAGAATTGATGCCTTTGAGTTGTGGTGTTGGAGAAGAGTATTGAACATACCATGGACTGCCAAGAGAACAAATAGGTCTGTCCTGGAGAGGGTGAAACCAGTTTGATCCGTAAGGGGCAAGGATTTTGAAACTCGGTCTCACATACTTTGGGCATGTCACCAGAGGAGGACCAATCCTTGGAGAAGGACATCATGCTTGGAAAGATCAGTGTAGAAGAGAAAGACCCTGGATGATAATATGTATTGACACAGTGACTATGACAATGAGGTCAGTTGTGTCTGCAATGGCGAGATTGGCTTAGGATAGGACAAGGTTCAGAGCCATTGTTCATAGGTTTGCTATGAGTCCTAGTCAACTGGATGACACATAATTACCTTCACAACAATCTGTTTGAGGGATATACCAAAATATGTGCTGAACATTTAAATTCTTTTTTAAAAGAATAACCTTAGCTAATAATGACTTGTCTGTTTATTTTTGTGGAATGATTTCTACATTTTCAAAATAACCTAAGTGGCCAGATTTCAACTGTTTCCAATACCCTCATCTTCCCTTTTGACTTGACAGTGAGGATTTTTACTTTTTAGCTTATGCAGTATGACTTTGTGGTATTTACACTTTACAGAAGTCTTCAAGTAGGCAAGTGACCATTTTATAAACAAAAATTACCTGCCTAAGACCCCACCCCTGAGCTCTCTCAGGTCACATCTACATCTTTGCTTCCTATGCTGCAGAGATTCCTACTCCATTTGCCTTATCTTTCTAGCCCACTTTCTTTCTTGTCACTGGTCAGGAGAACAACCTGACTCTGCTATCACATACCTCCCAGCGATATTAGGCTGTCACACACTGCTGTCCTCAGCTTTGCTTGTGTGAGTTCAGCCAAGAAGGGTTGTAACTCCAGAGTGAGCTGGACCACATATCCCCTGGACATAAGGAACCATGACCAACAGATTCCTTTTGACTTCCAAATTCTCATTTATTTTCTCTGGCTCCCATCCTGAGTTGAAATATGTTTTTTCTCTGTGCTAAAATATGAAATACAAGTACCAAAGAACTACTTCTGGAGTGGCAACAGGAGGACCATCACAGGCCTATTCCTTAGGAAAATAGTGATAATTGGTAAAAATTATTGTTAAAGCAGCCATTTGAAAGTCTCTGGACTAGGGTCTACAGGGGAGAAAAAAAAGGAAAGATTTATTAAAGAAAAACTATTTTATCTCTGGGAGAACAGTTAAAGTTGGAAGCATTTGAGTGACTACCCTGCTTCTTGCCCAGACTCTAGCTCAATGCGACCAAATGCCACAGGCGAATGTCCTGAGAGAGTGGATGCTCTTTTCTGCACCCTGCCCCTGAGGCCAAACCAACATGTTGCCGTTGTCATTGTTGATTGCCTTCAAGTCGAGCACAACTCATAGTGACCCTATGAACAAATGGCCTGAAGCCTTTCTATAACGATTGGCATTTATCAAAGTTCATAGAGTTTCCAGAAGCATATTGTTTAGGAAGTGGACTTCTGAGGCTTGAGACCAAACCCTATGCATATCAGGTCAAAAATACTGGTCCCCAATTTTCCTTGACCTTTCTGGAGAAGAGTATTGAACATACCATGGACTAACAGGAGAGCAAACATGTTTGTCCTGGAGAGGATGAAAGCAGGCTGCTCCTTGGAGGCAAGGATTTTGAAGCTACATCTCACATACTTCGAGCATGCTGCCAGAAGGGACCAGTCCTTGGAGGACATCATGCTTGGAAGGGTGGAGGGACAGCTCAAGAGAGGAAGACCTTGGATGCGATTGATTGACACAATAACTGGGGTAATGAGGATGGGTGTGTTCAGAGACAATGAAATTGGCTCAAGATAGAGCAGGGTTCTGAGCTGTTTTCTCTAGGGTCATTTTGAGTCACAAGCAACTTGATGGCCCGTAACAACAACAGCTTGTTTATAGGACAGAAGTTCTAGACTGAGAGAGGTGAACTACTTCCTCTCAGATTGCTGTTTTTGAAACAAGGATGTAACTCAGAGTTAAACCCCTATTGTACCCACCCTTAGCTTGCCTATCTTCATTTCTGTAGCACTGGCACAGAGACTTTTCCTTATGGGGAAGAGTGGTCCATGAGAATACTTTGAGCTTTCCCCAAAGGAACTGACCTTACTTATAAGAGACTAAAAAAGCTCATTGCCTTTGAGTTGGAATCAACACACACACACACACACACACACAGAGAGAGAGAGAGAGAGAGCGCACGCAAACCTAAGATAAGACAATCATGAAGAAAGTAGCTAAAATAGATATAGTTATCCTAGGGAGTAATCACTTAATGTAAAATAAAACAGTAATGAAAGGATAAAAAAAACAAACTCATTGCTAGTGAGCTGATTCATGAGACACTATAAAAACCCCCCAACATGGCACAGGGCAGTCCTCTCTCAGGGGCTGGCTTCTCTTCTGGCCCTCCAGGAGCAGGATCCTCAAGACCGGGTTCCTCCTTTCCCCTCCTCAGAGACCCTATGATTTGTCCCCCTCCTCATGTTAGGCTCCTCCCCTTTCCCCCTGGACTTTCATACACATCTTATTATTCTTTTATTTTAACAATAATGGTTTTTTGCAGTCTTTGTCCTTGTGAGAGGGAGTTAGTTCACTCAGCATAATGGTCTCTAGCCTCTCCGGTGTTATACAGTATTATTTTAAATTGTTCTCCTGAGTGCTGCATAGTATTCCACCATGTGAACGTATCACAATTTCTCAATCCATTCATTTCCTGATGGACATTTGGGCTGTTTCCATTTTCTTACTATTGTGAATAAACAGTACTGTGAAGAAAGGTGTACAAATCTCCATTTGTGTCTCAGTTCTATTTTCCTCAGGGTATATTCCTAGAGTGGAATAGCTGGGTCATATGGAATTTCTATGTTCAGCTTTTTGAGAAAATACCAACTTGCCTTCTAGAGTGGTTGTACCATTTTACAATCCCACTGACAGTGTATGAGAGTTCTAATCTCTCCACATACTCTCCAATATTTATTACTTGCTGTCTTCTTAAACTTTGCCACTATTACTGGAGTGAGATGGTATCTCATTGTGGGTTTGATTTTCATCTCTCTTATTGTCAGTGATCTGGAGCATTTCTTCATGTGTCTGTTGGCCATTTGGATGTCTTCCTCTGTGAAAAGACTTTCTATGTCTTTTGCCCATTTTGTAATTGGGTTATCAGTCTTTTTCTTGTGGTGAAGACATTGTAGTATAATGAATTTTTGAGGGGAGCAGGTGGCTTTAAGGAAAATTTCTAAACTTGGCATAATGGTTGCACAATTCTAGGAATATACTAATTAAAAAGATTGAATTGTAAACTTTAAATGAATTATATCTCCATAATCTGTTCTATTTTAAAAAATGGAAAAATTTCAGTCTTACAGTAATGAACATTTTCTTCAGTGAACCTAGTGCCTGGAACTGAAAATGTATCCTGTATGTGTTCCTAACTTCAAACCACCTAGTTTGGTGTTTTTTTTTTGTGTTTGAGTCTTTTTTAAATTCAGATATTGAAATATTCAGAAAGTTTAATTTTCATTTCCTTTATTAGCTGCCTAATCCCCCACATTACATACTCGAAAACGATGCCTTTCAGTGCTGACATGAACAGAACAGCATGCTTGTGAGTTCCTTTCTGCTCCTCTCTTGAAAACTCAACTATCTGGTAAAACGCTTCCTACCAATTCTGTTACATTACAGTAGTTTCCTACACAGAAGTTACAAGATCCTGTACTACTGTTTGACATTTTCACACATTGACTTTGAGGATATTTATGTTGGCACACTGACTGCAGCACTTTGAAAGGATAGTATGCCCAAACACGCTGGTTTTTTCCACTATGCAATCTTTCTCTCTTTTGACTGCCACACTATGAACTCTTTGGGGATTAAACCCATACACTAGAGCATCATAGTCTGTGATTATATTATTGGGAAACTGCCTTGTCTAAATAAGCTTAATTTCAGTTGAATAGTGAAAGGGAAAATGCAGTTTCTTGCCTTAATTTATAGATTATAAAGTTAGCCTGTGGTTGGTGCAGGATGACAGAGCAGTAGTCAAAGAGGTAACACAGTTTTATTCAATTTAACTTGTTCACAAAAGGCCAATGAGACACATTCATTATCTTGTTACAATTGAATTCGTGTCTGGAAAGTTGGAACCGTCTCATAGCTGAGCTTCCAGTGGTTTTCAGAGGAGGTTAAAATGCACGGGAGATTGCCCTTCTTTCTCCAGTGGAGCAGCTGGTGGATTTGAACTGTGTGCTTTTGAGATTGCAGTGCAGCTTCTTACCTCTAGACCACCAGATCTCCCTGTAAATCACAGGACTCCAATTCATAGGGACCCTATGTACAGCAGAATGAAACACTGCCCGATCCTGCATCATCCTAACAATCATAATTCATGGCTGCTCTCTTTAAACCTTGTCTAGCTGGTTGCTGTGTTGTTAAGTGCTATCTAGTTGACTACGATTCATCACAACCCTATAAACAACAGGTCTGAGTTTGACCATATATCTAATGCCTTGTAAGTCTCAGAGGCCTCAATTTCTAACTCATCCATGCTGGTTCCATGATATTGCCACTTGCTTTCACCTCTCCTTTGGACCATGCCCTCCACGGTGAGTCTAGCACTTCAAATCACTTCCACCATCCTATGTAGTTGATGGCCATGCAAAGCAAGAGACGGCTAAGGCAGGACTCATATGACTTTTGTTCAGTTGTATTTCACTCACACTAAGCTCGGAGGTTTTGGATCTTGTCTTTGTAGTTTTTGTTTTAACTGAGTTTTATGAAAGAATGTTTACAGTGAAGAAAATATCAAACAGCATCATTGTCTAATGAGGGGGAAATGGGCCATAGGCCATGGAGGCCCGGGTCTTGAGGGGCTCTCTGAAAGGGCCAGAGGGAGTGAGAATAACACAACCCCTCATTGCCCCAGAGCATAAAGCAGGCCAGGAGCCTGTATCCCAGCCCCATGGTGCCAATAAAGCCCACTAGCAGCAGGGAGGCTGGAAGTGAACAAAGCTTGTGGCGACAATACCCTGGTGAGAGTGAGACCCTGGTGGTGGGGAGAGTGGCGCATTGCTGTGGAGAAACTGTGGCAAAGAGCGACCTGAGGCTTTTTGCTTTTGTACTGGCTACAGTTGGACTGTGCTGTTCGTGCCTTTGATGATGGAAGGGAAGGCTGCTTGCTAAATTAAAACTGAAGCCTGGACTAACCGAGGAACTGTGACTTGGAACTGCTGGACTAAAACCTGGACTCATTTTGGGTGCTACTGTGATATTCTTTACCTCCCCCACTCTCCAACTTCCCTAATAAACCCTGTTGTTGGTACCATAACTTTGAGTCAGCAATGAATATAAGAACCCCTTGCTGGTGGGGCCCTATAGGCACCATGGAGCTGGGCTATGGGCTCTTTATCTGCTTTCTACTCTGGGGTGATGAAGTTCTGTGCTGTTCTCATTCGCTCTAGCCCTTTCAGAGAGACACTCATCCTGTCCCCCAATGTCTGATTTCCCCTTTAGACAGTCATTATTAATGTTGTGTTGTGTACTGTAGAGTCAGAACTGACCCATAGCTGACTCTCTGGTGAGTTTTCAGAGGCAGTTAATCGCACGAAAGGAGATTGCCCATCCTTCTCCCATGGAGCATCTGGTGGTCTCGAACTGCATGTCTTTAGGACTGCAGCATAGCTTCTTGACACTAGGCTACAAGACCTCCCTATTACTATCATACACAAGTGAAATTTTGCTGATGATCTTGGGAAAAAAATATTGGTTGTAGCTGTGTACAAATCCAGCCAGAAATTCAAACTATAACCAGAAGAGAATGTGGAATGAGGGATATTGTTGCTGGTACCAGGTGGATCCTGGCTGAAAACGGAGTATCCCAGAAAGGTCTCTACCTGTGTTTTATTGACTATGCAAAAATATTTGACTTTGTGGCTTGTAATAAATTATGGCTAACATGTCAAAGAATGAGGATTCCAGAACACTTAGTTGTGTTCATGTGTACATAGATCACAGGCTAGTTGTTTGAGAAGAATGAAAGGAAAATACATGATTTAAAATCAGGAAAAGCATGCATAAGGGTTGGGTCCTTTCCTCATACTTAACCAGTATGAATGCTAGGCATATAATCTGAGAAGCTGGACTCTATAAAGAAAAACGAGGCATCAGGTACGGAAGAAGACTCATTAACAACCTTCAATATGCAGATGACATAACCACTCCTACTAAAAGCAAAGAGGACTTGAAGCACTTATGTTGTCCCCCCATGGTGAGTGCTTCCTTATTTTTTAGAACACTTTTAAAAGTGTAATTTGAGGGAAAGTTTACAAAGCACAATTTTTCCAATCAATTATTCATACATATTTTGTTCTATCACATTAATTACACATGCACGGTGTCTGAGCGTCCATTTGTCCCACATTATTTTCTTCTTCACGCATCCTAGTAAGTACTTATTGTTCACCAATTGATTTTCTTTCTATTCTTCTTCCTTTCCCTGGTCATCGTACTAGATTGATTCTCTCTGTGTGTAAACCTTTCTCTAGGTTTTTTTTGTAACAGTGCTCTTATTCAGTATTTGTCCTTTTTGAGACTGATTTATTGATGAAGATCAAAGCCTTCAGCATGAATCAAACCTAAACAAACATGCACACCAAAGCAAATAATCCTCACAACTGGACCAATGGACAGCCTCAAGACAGGTGAAGAAAAGATTGACATTTTCAACTAAGTATTTTACTTGGATTGACAATCAACATTTGTGGAATAAACAGTTTAGCAATCAAATGATGTATTACATTAGGGACACCAGCTGCAAACCCCCCCACAAACCCTCTTGAAAGTGTTCAGAATCAAAGATGTCATGTTGAGAACTAAGGTGTGCCTTAGATAAGTCATTCATTATTCCCTGGAAGAGGACAACATACTAGGTATAAAGTGAGTAAAACAGACGATCTGCAAATGAACTGGAGCGACACAGTGGCTACAATGGCTGGGGCTCAGGAGTCACTGTGAGGGTGGTTCAGTGTTCCATTGCGTTGTACACAGTATCCTTAGGCATTTGAAGCAAATCAGGTCATTTACCAACAGAATAATTTTTTTTAAATCATGAAATGTGCTATTGTCCCTCAGGAAGTCATTTTCTCTGAACAGTGTCTTGTGTTTTCCTCGCCAATGTCTCCCTTATTCTCTTCTTCATCTGCATGTTAGTTTGATCATTTCTGCATATTTGTTGCCTTGGAGGCATGGTAGTTAAGTGCTTGGCTGTTCATTAAAAGGTCAGCAGTTCAAAAGTACTGTCTGCTCTGCAGGAAGATGGGGCACTCTGCCTCTGTGAAACTTCTGAGGGACATTTCTACTCCTTATGGAGAAGGATATACAAGCTCTTCCTGTGTTATTTACGGCCCCCCAACACCCGTTGGAGGGTAAGCTATGAGTCAGTTCTGACTCAGCAGCACACAACAACAACAACATGGGTCACTAAAGGAATTGTATTACCAAAGCAAAGTTACACAGTTTGAATTTACCAGCTGCTCGATGGGAGAAAGATAGGCGGGCTCCGCTTACACGATTCACTGCCTCTGAAAACCTGCTGGAGTGTCACCTAGGGGTTGATTCCGAATTGATGGTACACAACAATAGGGGTCACTATGCATCAAAATCAACTGTATGGCGATGGGGCAGGGTTGTTCTCAGGTGCCGCTGAGGCAACTATGACTCAGAGCAACCTTATGAACAAATCTGAAGCTTGGCCTATCCTGTACCCTCCTAACACTCTCTATCAGGCTCAAGTCCATTACTACTGTCACTATGTCAGTCCATCTTGTTGGAGGTCACCTCTCCTTCTCCGGCCCTCTACCTTCCTCAGCATGATGTCTTTTCCCAAGAACTAGCCTCTACCGACGAAGTATGTAAGATGGACTTTAATCATCTTTGTCTCTAAGGAACAACCTTGTTGCACTTCTTCCAGGGCAGGTTTGTTTGTTCTTTTAGCAACCCATGGGGTATTCAATAATCTTTGCCAATACCACAATTCAAAGGCATCAGTTCCCTTGGCCATCCTTATTGATTGCTTGACTTTCACGTGCATACAAAGCAATTGAAAGTGCCGTGGCTTCTAGTGTGGTTGTGAAGAAATGGGGACCCTTCTTCATTGTTGGTGGGAGTGTAAAATGGTGCAACCACTGTGGAATATGGTATGGCGCTTTCTCAAAAAGTTGCACATAGAGATACCATTTGACCCAGCAATTCCACTACTGGGAATATACCCCAAAGAAACCATAACTGACACCCAAGCAGATATATGCACACCCATGTTTATCACAGCTTTGTTCACAATAGCAAGGAGTTGAAACAACCTAAGTGCCCATCAACAAACAAATGGATAAAGAAGCTGTGGTATATTCACACAATGGAATACTACGCTGCATTGAAAAACAAGGAACTCATGCAATATTATTCAAAATGGGTGACCCTGGAGGACTTTATGCTGAGTGAAGTATCTCAGTCACAAAAGGACAAATAGTGTGTGGTGCCACTGTTGTAAAATAGACTGAGAAAGATGGGTTCAATAATGTATATTGCATTGAAACTGATGAGGGAGAAAACTGTTTAAAAGGGATATGTGATTAGGTATTTTTTTCATGACGGGAGTCCAGAGCAAAGGCTGCATAGGGAGTGGACCTGGGGGGAGGGATTGTAAAACAGTGAAAGAATTTTTCTTTTACTTTTCCAAGAGAGGAGTGTACTGGGGTGGGGGAAGGGTTGGGAGGGGAGTAAAATGCAACAATGAATGAATGGATACCCAAAGTGTCTGTAAATTGTCATTGAAATTAATAATTAATTTTTTTTTTCAAAAAGAAAATGCCATGGTTTGGATCAGGTGCACCTTAGACTTAACCAAGCATTATTGCTCATAGTACTTTGGCAAGGTCCTTGGCAGCAGACTTTCCCAAAGCAACTTGTCTTTTAATTTCTTGATCATGAGTGTTGATTGTGGCTCTGAGTAAAAAAAGATAATAAGGGCTATCAAATGAGTTTCTATCAACTCTCTTTGTGAGGGAGAAGTTGGCTTCTTACTTTCCACTTCTAGCTTCCACAGCTATGCTTATTTGGTGAGTTAGTTGTTAGCCATTTCAGGCATTGGACTAATTTTGCGGGATTTTTTTTTTACTTTGAAATACGGAGATTTATGTCCTCTAAATACTGCTCTTCGTGTCTTGCACATTGTACCCAAAGGCGGCACTGCTACTGACTGAGTCAAAGACTGCAAATCTTTACGGGAAAGGATTGCCCAACTCTCTCTTCTGATGCACTTTATTCAATTAGCAGCCCAACTTGTAACAGATTATGCCACAGGGTTCCTAGCACATTTTGGGAGCTAATTAGTTCTTGTTCTATAATCAGAATAGATTATAAATCAGAGGCAAAGTTCAGGTCTTTTCGTAGTTGCAACACTAGTTATCTTACAAAGAGGGGGACAGTTTGGTTGTTGTTGTTGTGTGCCACTGAATTGCCTGTCACTCGTAGTGAACTCTGACCCTTGTTCTATCCTTAGCCACACTCATTGTGTCCCACACACCTACCACCGTTACCCCAGATACTGTGTCAGTCCATCTCATCTGGGGTCTTCCTCTCTTGCGCTGTTCATCCTCTCTTCCAAACATGATGTCCTTCTCCAAGGACTGATTTTTCCTCACAACGTGCCCCAAATATGTGAAAGACAGCTTCAAAATCCTTGCCTCCAAGGATCAGCTTGGTTTCACCCTCTCCAGGACAGATCTGTTTGTTCTCTTGGCAGTCCATGATACGTTCAATACTCTTCTCCAGCATACCCCCCCCACCATGGTATGTCCAAGACTCTTCTGTAGCACCACACTCCAAGGCACCGATTCTTCTTCTGTTATCCTCAGTCATTGTCCAGATCTCTGAGGCAAAGCAATAATTTCAAAGACCATAGACTGAATCCGGCACACCTTCGTCTCTAGACTGGCATTGTTGCTTCTCAGTACACTGAGGAGGTCCCTGACAACAACATAAGAATTCTCAATGCAATTTTTCTTTTGATTTTATGCCTGCTGGTACCAAGAGTGTTGATTGTAGAACCAATCAAATTGAAATTGTTAACAATCTCCATTTCTTCTCTATCATGGTACTGCTAATTGGCCCAGTGGTGAGAGTCTTTGTCTTCGTGATGTTGAACTTCAATCCGTATTGTACACTGTAGTCCTTGACCTTCTGCAGCAAGTACCTCAGGTCCTTCTCAGTTTCATCAAGCAAGGTTATGTCATCTGCATAACACAGGTTGTTCATGAGTCTTCCTCCAATCCTGATGCCACATTTCTCCTCATAAAGAATTGACTGATGGAAGAATTTCATTAAACAACATATGATCACGAGGCAATAGTGATGAAGGAGGAAGTTCAAGCTGCTCTGAAGGAACTGGCAAAAAACAAAGCCCCAGGAATTGATAGACTACCAATTGGCATATTTCAACAAACAGGTGCTGCCCTGGGTGTGCTCACCAGGTTGTGCCAAGAAATCTAGGGTACAACTACCTGGTCAACTGAGTAGAAGAGATCCATATTTATCCCAATTAAAAATAAAAGGTGATCCAAGAGAGTGTGGACATAATAAAGAAATACCACTACTAACACACACAAGCAATATCCTGCTGAAGATTATCTGAACATTACTGGGACTGCCAGATGTGCAAGCTGGGTTTAGAAGAGGCCATGGCACTAGGGACATTATTGGTGGTTGTTGTTGTTGTTGTGTATCATAGAGTGGGAACCAACCCACAGTTGACCCTCCCGTGGATTTTCAGAGGCAGTTAATTGCAGGAGAGTAGTTTGCCTATCCTTCTCCAGCAGAGGGGCTGGTGACCTTGAACCATGTTCCTTCAGGATTGCAGTGCAGCTTCTTGCCACTTGAACATTATAGCCAATGTTAAATGGATCTTAGCTGAAAGCATAGAGTACCAGAGAAATGTCTATCTGTATTTCACTAACTTTGTGAAGGTATTTGACTGAGTGGATCCCAACAAATTGTGGCTAACATTGAGAAGAAAGAGAATCCCAGAACACTTAATTGTGGTCATGCAGATTTATACTTGGAACAGGAAGCAGTCATCAGAACAGAGCAAGGAAACCCTGCATGTATCAAAATCAGGAAAGATGTATGTCAGGGATACAGCCTATCTCCACATCTTTTCAATCTGTATGACAAACAGATAATTCAGGAGGCTGGAGGGTATGGTTGGCATTACATAAACTGTGTGCACAGTTCAATTTGATCATTTTGGAAGCTAGTCGGAGGTGTAACTACTAAAATAGCAGTCTCTGGCAATTGACTTTAAATTGCTGAATTCTCTTTCATAGCTGACAGTGGGAATCGTGATGACCATTGGGAACTGCTCATTATTCTCCCTCCTCAAGTGGCACCCAGGGCTTTTGCCATACCTGATGTGCCCTAGTTACACCTCTGAAATGAATCCAATCAAGTTCATGGTCTGGCTGCCTTTGCCCTAAATCTAGTCTCATCTTTATCTAGGGTCACGTTTGTTCATGTCCTCGTGAGGAACTCTTTTACCTTGTTTGACCCAGTTAGATATCAAGAGAGCTGAGAGAGAGAAAAGAAAAGGCAGCTGGTCCCAAGAAATGAACAGGCCTTTACTAAGTGGTCTGAGAGGGATGCCAGGTGGCCACGCACAGAGATCAGAATGGCATGCAGGCGGACAAAGATATTTTCCTTTTGTAGAAACTGTTAAGGAGATTGAGAGGGGATGGTAGTTTACTTGGGAAGTTAGGGGAAGTAGTCTTATGAGGATGTGATTAGGTCCAGGGCAAGTGGGGGCTTGACAGGCCTTATTAGGATATGGTCAAGCCTTACCAAGACATGGTAGGCCTCATCAAGGCATGGTCAGGCCTGAGGCTAAGTGCTTGGAGTACGTGGGAAACTGTGACGTTTTTCCTCCAGAACCCCAATAAGTTTCTTTAGTTACCTGAAAAAATTTATTCTCTATAAGCAGAAAAAAGCACACCAACTATCTGCTATCTGTACCAGCTTGTAGTGACCCTGAAGGACAGAGTGAAACTACCCACGGTATTTCAAAGGCTTTAAATCTACAGAATCACACACCTTCGTCTTTCTCCAGCTAGATGAGTGATGAACCATCAGTCTTCTGATTAGCCCTTTTCTTTAATCCAGGGTTCCTTTATTTTTATAGAAAATATTTCCCCATCTTCTGGTCAACTGCCCTTACCCTCTCTCAGCT
This sequence comes from Elephantulus edwardii, assembly GCF_000299155.1. NCBI lineage: Eukaryota > Metazoa > Chordata > Mammalia > Macroscelidea > Macroscelididae > Elephantulus > Elephantulus edwardii. Next base: position 17,207,491 of record NW_006399786.1, on the reverse strand, counting down.
ATCAGCAAACTAAGAGCTCCTGCATGTCTAAGGAGGGAGCCCTGGCTGTGGGGCTGCTGTCAGATTCTGCCTCCTGCTTTCCCCCCCCCTTATTATTATCTGCAACCTGGAGTGAGATGGAAGGTGCTTACCAGGTGTGTCCACAAAAGATCCTGCCTCATTACCTCATTACCATTTGTGAATATCAAATGCTCACACACACACATACAGCCAACCCCTCAGAATCAGGAAGTCCCAGGGTAGATTAGCCACTGGAGAGCAACTCAGCATAGCATGCAATTTTAAAATACTGTGCTTTCAAAACTAAATATAGACACTAAAGGAGAACAGTATTAGGTTTAAATTGTGATATCAAAATATACATTATGTAACCTTTAAAAATTCCTGCTAAATCCTTTCTTCACTGGACTCCTTTTCCTGTTGTTGGCTTTTGTGTGTGTTTGTTTTTTAATAGGGGCAGGGTTAAAAAAATCAGGAAAGGAGTTAATCAGGGATGTGTCCTATCTCCATACGTTTTCAATCTATATGTGGTACAGATAATCTGGGCTCTCTGAGGAGGAACGTGGTATCAGGATTAGAAGAAGACTCATAAACAACCTGTGTTATGCAGATGACACAACCTTGCTTGCTGAAACTAAGGAGGACTGAGGTATTTGCTGCAGACGGTCAAAGACTGTAGTCTTCAATATGGATTGAAGCTCAACATCAAGAAGACAAAGATTCTCACCACTGGGCCTGTTTAAAGTACCATGATAGATGGAGAAGAGTTTGAAGTTAACAATTTCAATTTGCTTGGTTCCACAATCAGCACTCTTGGCACCAGCAGTCGGGAAATCAAAAGACGAATTGCATTGGGAAAATCTGCTGTCAGAGACCTCTCTGGAGTACTGAGGAGTAATGATGTTAGTCTAGAGACTAAGGTGTGCCTGATCCTGGCCATGGATTTTGCAATTACTTACTATGCATCAGAGAGCTGTACAATGACTAATGATGACAGAAGAAGAATTGATGCTTTTGAAAAGTGATGCTGGAGAAGAGTATTGAACGTGTTCCCATGGACCACCAAGAGAACAAACAGATCTGTCTTGGAGAGGGTGAAATCAAGTTTCTCCTTTGAGGCAAGTTTTTGAAGCTCTGTCTCTCTCACAGACTTTGGGCACATGGCCAGGAGGGACCAGTCTTTGTAGAGGGACATCATGCTCAGAAGGGTGGAGGGACAGCACAAACGAGGAAGACCCGGGATGGATTGACACAGTTACCCTGGTTATGGGAGTAGATGTATTGGAGCTAGTGAGATTGGCTCAGGATAGGACAGAGGTTCAGAGCTGTAGTGCATAGAGTCACAGGCAACTTGATGGCACACAACGGTAATAAAATGCAATAGTCATGAAAAGTAACAAGAAAAAAACAAGGTGTTGTACTTGCATCAGAACAGACGGATGATGGGAACAGAGTGATGGAAGCAGAAGCCCACTGGAAGGGAAGGGCTACCTGGACTGTTTAAGAAAGATGAGAGCGTACCCTCAGGGTCAGAAGGAGCAATGACTGTGGAGATCCACGAGCGCCAGTGCTTTTCACAGGCAGAGCCCAGGAGATTTGCTGTGTAATACAAAGGACTTCTTTCTTTCCTTTTTCTACCATGATTTACTGATTTGCATATAATCACCCATGTTGTTGTTGTTGTTATGTGCCGTCGAGTCATTTCCGACTCATAGTGACCCTATGCACAACGGCCCTAAATCCTGCTCTATCCTGCGCCAACCGCACCGTCTCTGACACACCCATCCCGATTACCCCAGTCACC
>NW_006399786.1:17172985-17204497 GCF_000299155.1 Elephantulus edwardii | reverse complement strand
TATAGTTTCCACACTCAATTGGGTCACCTTTCTTTGGAATGGGAACAAATATAGACCTCTTCCAGTCAGTTGGCCAAGTCACATTGAATTTTTGTTCATGTACATTGTCTTATACAAGAATTCATATACATTAGAAATTGATATTGATCTATGCCTATTATCAACTCATCTTTTCAAAGACTTATTTCTTGATGAACTCTTCTTCAAAGAAATGCCTTCTGCAAGCTACAAAATTCTCAATTGCTTATATTTGAGTTACCTTTCAATGTTTAAGCATCTGCCATGTAAAAATTGAATAATGAAACAGGAAGATGGAAGAATTGATGCTTTGGAACTGTGATTCTGATGATGAACACTGAACATAATCTGGACCCCTAAAAGAGTTAACAAATCACTTACAACCGGGAGAAGGTAAAATAGATAAATGGGATCTTCTAAGAATCAAATCCCTGTGCACATCCAAAACTTCTCCAACAGAGTAAAAAGGGAAGCCACAGCCTGGGAAGAAGTATTTGGTAATGATGTATCAGATAACGGACTTATATCCAGAATTTATAAAATACTTGAGCACCACAACAAGATAAAGGTAAATAATCCAATAGAAAAATGGTTACAGGATATGAACAGACACTTCACTGAAGAAGACATTCAGATGGCTAACAAGCACATGAAGAAATGCTCAAAATCCCTAGCTCTAAGAGAGATGCAAATTAAAGCAACTATGAGATATCATCTCATCCCAGTCAGAATAGCAAAATTTAACAGAACAGCAAGCAACAGATGCTGGCGAGGTTGTGGAGAAACTGGAACTCTTATTCACTGTTGGTGGGAATGTAACATGGTACAACCACTGTGGAAGGCGGTATGGCCCTTTCTCAAAAAGTTGAAAATAGAGATAACCATTTGACCCAACAATTCCACTACTGGGAATATACCCCAAAGAGACCATAACTGACATCTAAGCAGATATATGCACACCCATGTTTATCCCAGCTTTGTTTATAATAGCAAGGAGTTGGAATCAACCTAAGTGCCTATCAACAAACGAATGGATAGAGAAGCTGTGGTATATTCACACAATGGAATACTATGCTGCATTGAAAAACAAGGAACTCATGCAATATTATTCAAAATGGGTGACCCTAAAAAAAAAAAGAAAAAAAAATGGGTGACCCTGGGGGACATTATGCTGAGTGAAGTACCTCAGTCACAAAAGGACAAATACTGCATGGTGCCACTGTTGTAAAACAGGACTGACCTCGGGTTCGGGAGGAGACTGAGAAAGATGGGTTCAATAATGTATATTACATTGAAACAGATGAGGGAGAAAACAGTTTAAAAGGGATATGTGAGTAGATATTTTTGTCATGACAGGTGTCTAGAGTGAAGACTACATGGTGGAGTGGACCTGGAGGAGGGTTTATAATACAATGAAAGAATTTTTCTTTTACTTTTCTAAGAGGGTAGTGTATTCGGGGGGAGGGTTAGGAGGGAAGAAAAGTGCAACAATGAGTGAATGGAAATCCAAAGTCTCTGTAACTTTTTACTGAAATTAATAATAAATTTTAAAAAAGAGAAAAAAAGAATTAACAAATCAGTCTTAGAAGAAATGCAACTGCAATGGTCCTCAGAGGCAAGGATGGTCACATACTTTGGACACATCACCAGAAAGACCACTCGCCTGGAAAGGCCATCATAGTCCAGGAGAGGGTCAACGAAAGTGAGGAGAAGCCTCAATGAGATGGATTAACACAATCGCCACAACAAGGCCTCAAACATACCAATAATTAGGGAGGGGATTCAGGACCGGGTGATGTTTGCTCTGTTGTGCATGAGGCTGTCAAGAGTTGGAGCGACATCAATGTAAAATCACTTCCGTAGTTAGGGGAAAATCAAGAGAAGACATTTAAGAGTTTAGAAAAAACATTTACAAAAGAACACAAGGAATAAATTCTACAAATAAAGAGTATTTTTCTGTCTACGCCATAACCAATTTAAAGAGTAATGTGATAGACACACACTGTTCTACCAAAGAAGGACTGAGTAATAATCACATTTCTCAAATTAAATTGTTGTTGTTTTTGTTGTTATGTGCCGTCGAGTCATTTGCGACTCATAGCGACCCTACGTACAACAGCCCTAAACCGTGCTCTATCCTGTGCCAATCTCATTGCCTCTGACACACCCATCCCGATTACCCCAGTCACTGAATCAGTCCACCTCATAGAGGGTCTTCCCCTCCTGCGCTGTCCCTCCACTCTACCCAGCATGATGTCCCTCTCTAAAGACCTGTCTCTCCTTACAACATGTCCAAAGTATGTCAGACGAAACCCCAGAATCCTTGTCTCCAAGGAGCAGCCTGGTTTAATCCTCTCTATGATGAATCTGTTTGTTTTCTTGGCAGTCCATGGTACATTCAATACTCTTCTCCAGCACCACAGCTCAAAGGCGTCAATTCTCCTTCTATCCTCCCTAGTCATTGTCCAACTCTCTGATGCATAACAAGTGATTGCAAAAACCATGGCCTGTATCAGGCAGACCTTAGTCTCCAGAGAGACACCATTGCTCTTGAGTACTTTAGAGAGGTCCCTAACCGAGACTTTCCCATCGCAATACGTTTTTTGATTTTCTGGCTACTGGTGCCAAGAGTTTTGACCGTGGAGCCAAGCAAACTGAATCACTGGTATTAGTCCCCACTAAGAATCTGTGCTGAAATCCCAAATGCATGTCCTTTGACTCCGTCAGCTGCTCCGTGAGAGAAGGATGGGCAACCTCCTCCTGTGTGATTACTGCCTCTGAAAACCCACTGGAAGGTCAGCTATGAGTCTGAGGATACACATCAGCCCCTGCATTCCAGCCGTATGGAAGTTCTAGTGTGTGGAGTCCACCTTCTCCACCACAGGTACCTGCATATCACCCAAGGAGTCTGTTCTAGACTGTTCCAAAAGGGAAACGGACAACTTCTGAAGCAGTTTGTGCCTTGCTACAGGGTTACTTTCACCAACCTGGATTTTTCTCTATCTGTCACACAGTGCTGGTCTCTCTGTTGTCTCAAATTTTGGCTCTAACAGCCATGGTACCCCAAAGCGGAACCTCACCATGAGCAGTTCTATTTCTTCTATGTGAAGATTTTTTGAGGTTGGTTTTTTTTTTTTAAAAAAAAATACCTATAACATCACAATGAGTCGGAACTGTCTGAACCACAAATAAATAAATGACAACAGTGGACCAGGAACAGACTTTAATTCTAATGTCAGTCTGAAACACAATGAGTGACTAAAACTTTAGTTCTTTGACAAATAAGATCATGTTGCATAACTCTGTTGGATGTTAGCTTATTTACCAAATATCTGTACTTATTCTGAGTAGACAAGGATCAATAAACAACTGTTTGATCTTTCTATCTCCCATGTTCTCTGAAGGGAACTGGAAAGAGACAGATAACAGGATTGAAGCAGAGTCAAGTATGAGGTTTAGCCATATCTTTATCAACCTGTAGGTTCTTAACTTCCCAAACCCATTCCGTGCAGTCATCATTGGAAATCTCTAGCACTTTCCCAAGCATCCTGTAACCCCCCTTCTCCACAACCTCTCATAAGACAGTATGGATACTGTCCCTTGCTTTTAATGTCTGTAAGTTTTGACAGTGGGAAGTCTGTAGGTTTTGACAGTGGCCCACTCTGGCTAATCTCCAGTCATCTCTCTTCCTAAATGCCCAGAATCTCATTACAAGGCAACACCCTTGCCCTATGCAAGCGAGGCTGGGAAATGTAGTCTTTAGGTAGTTGAACGGGTGCTGTTAGATTCCTTAAGGTGTTTTCTATACCTATTGACCCTGTGTGACTCTGTAAAACTACCTTCTAGAGTTTTCTTCGCAGTAACCTTTACAGAAACCAGTGACTCTGTTTTTTGACACAGTAAACTGTAATGTATAGACCCAACTATGACAGAATAGAATTGCCCGGTAAGATTTTCTAGGGAGCTCTGGTGGCCTAGTGGCAAGAAGCTGTGCTGCAGTCCCGAAAGTATGTGGTTCGAGTCCACCAGCTACTCCACAGGAGAAGGATGGACATTCTCCTCTGCTGTGATTAACTGCCTCTGAAAACCCGCCAGAGGGGCATCTAGGGGTTGGTTCCGACTCAGTGGTACACAGCAACAGTCAACAGAAGCAGATTGACAGATCTTTGTCCTGAAGAGTGGCTTGGTGGGTTCAAACCTCCCACCTTTTGGGTAGCGGTTGTTTTGTTAACAATTGAGCCACCAGAGATCTTTGATAGCCTGGGACCCTGGTTAAAATCAAGGCTCATCCTCAAGGTCTCTTGGTAGTGCAAATGTTTGTGTTTGACTGCTCGTCCAAAGGCTGATGGTTTTGACTCACCCACTGGCTCTGTGATACGCTTTCATGTGAACCATAGACAAATCTTTTGGGCCAATTCTATTCAGTAATTCAGGGGCTGCCATGAGTCAGAATTAACTTGGTGGCAATGAATTTTAGTTTGGTTTTCTAGGAAAGCCAAGGTAGGATGGGAGATAATGAATGACAGAAGAGCGTGAATGGGAGAGACTTTGGCATGAGGAGCCAGTTCCATTGATTATTTCCCCTTTCACCTACATCTTCATTCATCCCTTTACCTTGGCGCCTAACCAGCAGCTTAAACGCAAAATCAAAGAGCTCCTGTAGCTTTAACCTTCTCTCTGGGCCCCAAATTTCCAAATCCTCTTCACCTTCAATATGGATTGAGGCTCAATATCAAGAAGACAAAGATTCTCACCACTGGACCAATTGGCAGCATCAGGATGGATGGTGAAGAGATTGAGATTGTTCACAGCTTTAGTCTGCTTGGCTCCACAGTCAACACTCTTGGCACAAGAAGCCAGGAACTTAAAAGATGTATGGCAATGGGAAAGTCTGCTGTTAGGGACCTATCCAAAGTGCTGAAGAGCAATGGTGTCTCTCAAGAGACTAAGGTGTGTCTGATACAGGCCATGGTCTTTGCAATCACTTGTTATGCATCAGAGAGTTGGACAATGACTAGGGAGGATAGAAGAAGAATTGATGCCTTTGAGCTGTGGTGCTGGAGAAGAGTATTGAGGGTACCATAGACTGCTTGGAAAACAAACAGAATCATCCTGGAGAGGGTTAAATCGGGCTGTTAACCTTGAGGCAAGGATTCTGAGGCTTTGTCTAACATACTTTGGACATGTTGTAAGGAGGGACCGGTCCTTGGAGAGGGACATCATACTTGGGAGGGTGAAGGGACAGCACAGGAGGGGAAGACCCTCTATGAGGTGAATTGATTCAGTGACTGGGGTAATCGGGATGGGTGTGTCAGAGGCAATGAGATTGGCACAGGATAGAGCAGGGTTTAGGGCTGTTGTACATAGGGGCGCTATGAGTTGAAAGCGACTCGACTATACATAACAACAACAACAACAACTCCACCTTCCATCCAGCTTCACCACTTGTTTCTCTATCAAGATGTCAGAAACAGTGGTAGCCTCGAGGCCCAATTTCTCACCTTCATCAAGTCTACTGGGACTCTTGCCGCTACCTCACTGTAACTCCTTTCACAGACTACTGCAGAGCTACCGGACACCAAACTCAAATGGACTTGTTTTGGGGGCACATGGTTTTAGTGTGGTGGTTGTGTGCTGTCAAGTCAGACCCAACCCATCGCTGACCCTCCTGTGGGTTTTCAGAGGCAGTTAATCGATTGGAGGAGATGTACCTATGGGGTTACAACACAGCTTCTTACTACTTCACCACAAGTATTTGATAAATAACTACTTAATTATTATGTTTTCTTAATGATTCTAATCTAAGAAACAGTTATTTTCCATTCTTTTTGCAAACAATTATTTCTAGTTTCATTATGAGGCCAAGGGCTTCTTTAGGCCCGGCCATGAAATCTACTTCTCAAACATCTCTTAGGTTTATGCAAAAACCACACACCTTCAGAAAATGACTTTCTGTAAGCTTTAGACTTGTGTTTTCCAGTTCTTTCTTTGGTTGGATAGGAAAAAAAACCCCTGAACTGTTGTTGCTTATAAAAGCAAATTTCACTTACATCGTTTCTAAAATGCAACAAAAATTGGCAAACAGGGTATTAACTTGGCTAATTCATAAAGGAAAACTATCCATTTGAGAACCACCAAGGAAAAGTACCAGTGAGATCCTTGATAGTGTGCTTTTCTCTGTCCTCCACCCTCTCTCATATTCTTGTCTTATTACACAAACCTAGCTATTTTCAAGCTCAGTGTTTGCCCTGAACATGGTCTCCCAGTTTTACACCCTTCTCTGCCATTGCCTGATTTAGCCATCCCCTTGGGCTCTACTCCAGTGGCATTATCTGTAGCAAATCACTTTGCTAATCCAAAAGCTACATGGCTCTGGTGGTTCAAATATCTCAGCACCCCAGAGAGAGAAGGATGCGTAGTCTCCTCTCATTTTGATTTACACCCTGGGAAACTCACTGGAGGGTCTCTTTGAGTCAACACCAACTGATGACGGTGACTGGGTTTTTGTGGAAGCCCAGGTGGTTGGGGATACGTCAGAATGTAGTTCTACTGTCACAATGTGGTGGATTCCAGCCTATCTTCTCTTATTTTTCCCCCTCCTCTCCTACTTCCTTGAGAAATCCAACTCACAGATGAGGACTTGTAAGACCTTAAAGGATACTGGTGCGATTTTGGGGGACTCACAAAGATTCTTTTATCCGTTTCTTCCCAGTTTTGAAGACATGAGTAGAGGTAAGAATAAAAGCTTGTTAAAAGTTAAGTGGTCTTCATCTGCTGCGTTTTCCAAGTATCTCTGCCTGGGAAGAAAGAAAATAACCAGGGAACAGGCTGGTCAGTTTTAATTATCTAGAGTTTGAATCTGCCAATTGCAAATCAGAAGCTGCATTGTGTCTCATGAATTTAACCCTGTTATCATACATGCTGTGTATGGCTGACACAAAACTCTTTGTTTTCATTTTAAAAAGATCCAATGGGGATGTGGAAAAGATAGGGTAACAGTGGGCGTAGATCAATGATGATTAATTTGATAAAACACAACATAGGGGAATAATTGTATGAAACATTGTGAATGAAGAAATGAAACACAGTGTATATGAATGAAACACAATGCAAATTTTGTAGGAAAATCATATTTTTTTAAAAGTTACTTGTAAAAGGAATATTTTATATAAAAACCCAAATTTCTTCTTCCTAGTGTTCCTTTACTGCATTATGTCAATGGTTGGAACTATCTTTGTCTGTCTCAGTCCTCACATCTTCCTATTAGACATCTAGTTAATACTTGTTGGATCCTTGTAAGGCTTGCATACCTAGAATCTCCACTGCAAACAGCCAGTAAGAAGGAAGGAAATAGAGGTAGCAGTAAATACTTCATGGAGGAAGAGGAGTTGAAAATGGAGTTAGGGATTGATTTATTGATTTTTGTATTTATTTTTGTACAGTGGGGAAAGAAAGGCACTCCAGGTAGATTGGGCAGGTAGAGCAAAAATTATAGAGTTAGGAAGGGCCAGGGTGGTTAATCCTTCAGCATGGCCTTGTATGTCAACAGACTTCAGCTCCAGTCTAGATTCTATCACATACTTTCTGTGGGACTTTTAGCAAATGATTTCATTTCTGAGTCTCATGTACTTAACTATATTCAATTTCTTATAAACTCTCACTAAAATTCATTGCCATTGAGTCAGAGCCAATTCATATCTGACTTTCCACTGGATTTCCAAAGTTATAAATCACATGGAAATTGTCTATCTTCCTCCCAAAGAGCCAGTTGTGGATTTGAACCATCAGAGAGCCATCCATGGCCTTCAGGATAGCAGTGTGACTTTCTCTGACTAGGTCACCAGAGCACCCTCAATTTATTATAGTAGTTATAGTAATAACTCTGTCATATTGTTTTGATTAAAATAAAAGGTCAAATGTATTTTTATTTAGAAACATATTTATTGACGGTCTGTCCTGGAGAGGGTGAAACCAGGCTGCTACTTGGAGGCAAAGATTTTGAAGCTCTGTCTAAAATACTATGTACATGTTTCCAGGAGGGAACTAGTCCTAGGAGAGGGATATCATACTTGGAAGGGTAGAGAGACAGTGCAGAGAGGAAGACCCTGGATGAGATGGATTGACTCAGTGACTGGGTTAATGAAGGTAGGTGTGTCAGAGACAGTGAAATTGGCTCAAGAGAGAGCAGGGTTCAGAGCTGCTGTACACAGGTGACTCAGTGACACATAGCAACAACAAATACAAATATGCTCAAAAGCGCACATATCACAAATGTGCAGCTCAGTGAATTTTAACAAACAGAATATATCTATGAACCAGAGTCCATATAAAGAGGTCCCTTCAGACTTATCCACTCACTGAACACTCCTCCAAGGCCACTGCTATCCTGACTTCTAACAGTATAGATAAGTTGTGCCTGGTTTTGTATATTCTGTAAATGAAATGTCCAGTAGGTATGATTTTTGCCTAGCATCTTCCACTCAATATTAGATTTATAGAATTCTTCTATACTGCCACCAGTAGTTGGAAACTAGATCATTCACTTTTTATTTCTCTATAAAGTCAGATTCTTTGAATATCTTACATTTATTTGTCCATTTCTGGCTAATAGACATTGCTATGGATTGAATTGTGTTCTTCCAAATATTTCTTGTAAAGCCCAGACTTTATAAATATGGTTATAATCCATTCCTTCAGAGACCAGGTTTTCTTTGGTAGGATAATGAAACAGTATTGATGTAGATTATGTCTTAAGTTTGACACTTTTGAGATACTAAGTAGAGTAACTAAACAATTAAGCAAGCAGCATCAGGGAATGGATTGCACACCACAGAAGATCTGTAGGGAACCGTGGAACCAGAGGCTTTTCCCCTGAGTCCACAGAAAGTCTTCCCCTAAAGCTGGCATGCTTCAGACTTTTAACTCTTTTATTATTATTATTCATTTTAATGAACGTTTACAGAGATTTTGGATTTCCATTCACTCATTGTTGCATTTTTCTCCCTGCACCCCTCCCCCCAGTTGGCTCTTCTCTTTGAAAAGTAAAAGAAAAACTCCTTCATTGTTATACAATCTCCCCCTCCCCCACCCCCAGTACACTCCATTATGCAGCCTTTATTCTGGACTCCTGTCATAACCATAATACCCAATCATATATCACTTTTAAACAATTCTCTTCCTCATCGGTTTCAATACAGTGTATATAATTTATCCAGTCTTTCTCAGTCTCACTTCGACCCTGATGTCAGTCCCGTTCGACAGTACTATGCAGTATTTGTCCTTTTGTGACTTTTAATTCTTTAAACGGATAAGAAGATGAATTTCTGTTAAAACCATCCATTTGCAGCATTTCTGTTACTGCAGCATTAGATAACTAAGACAAGCACATAAAAAAGTTTCTGGGTTTGTTAGCATCATTAAGAAAATTCTAATCATATATTCCCTTTAAACAGGGAATAAATTTTCTTATGATGATTGGGCATTAAATGTATGACAATAGCCCAGAATAAGAAATAAGTTGCAAAGAGGGCTGGGGGAAGGGTGGGGAGGGACGTAATAATGCAACAATGAATGAATATTTAAAACAACAAAAAAAATGAACTGGAGAGAGGGGAAAGGAAGGAAGGAGAGAGGGGTAAAAATGTAAAGCAATGAATGAATGAAAATATAACTTTTCTGTAAGCTTTCATTAAAATCACAATGAAAACAAAAAATTTTACAAAAAAAAAGACAATAGTTCTAGAAAGACTTCAGGTCTTTTGTTCATAGGGTCGCTATGGGTTATGCTTGACTTGACGGCAATCAACAACAACTGGTACCAAGTTTTGGAAAAAATGTAGAGGAACCAGAATGCTCATCCACTGGTATTTGATGTATTTTCACTCTGAAAAACGATTTGGTTGTATCTGCTAAGGCATAACATGCATAGTCCATAAGCCAGTAATTTTACCTTTAAGGATCTGTTCTAACAGAAGGGCAGCCTCCTCTATGCGATTTACTGCCTCTAAAAACCTCTGCAGGGTCAGCTACGGTTTGTTTCAACTCAATGGTAGGCCACAACAATTCATATTGGACATAGCTATTGCAAATATATTATTCTTACTCTGTTAGCCCCTTTTCATTCCATGAATAAATTGTGTCTTCTTATGAACAGTTTTTATTTTCATCAAAGCTGTAACATAATACAACTTTTCAGCTTTTATTTTAATTGTGACTTCAACAATTTTCAGAAAGGTTGAGTTTTCATTCATTCGTTGTTGCACAGTTCCTTCCTTCCCTCCCTTCGCCTTCCCCCAGTCCACTATGCAATGCACCCCTTGTTCCAGATTGTTGTCATACGTATAATGCCTGCTCACACATTCCTTTCAAACAGTTCTTACCCTTAGCTGTTCCAGTGCAGTGTTCCTTATCTATCTACTCTTTTCACAGTCTCTCCCCAAATCTCTATGCCAGTCCTATTTTATTTCAGCTTTTAGTTGAATGATGAATGTATTGTGTCTTGTTTGTGAAATTGTTGCCTACTCCAAATTCATGAAGAGGGTTTTCTTCGCAAAGCTTTGTTTTACTTCTCACACTTAGAACTGCAACATATAATTTTTCCAATTATATAAGTAGTTGACCCAGTACTATTTATTGAAAAGATTATCTTTTCCCTTCTGAAAAGGCTTCTGTATTGACCTCTTTGCCATAAATATTGTTCTGTTCATGCATAGGTCTATTTCTGGACTTTACTCTGTTCCATTGGTCTGTCTATCCTTGTGGAACCAACCAATTATCTTTAATAATTATAACTTTTAACTAGCCCTTTTGATCTGATGGTTTAAAACATCCAAATTTCTTTTCTTTAAAATTGTCTTTACTCTTCTTGACCCTTTGGTTTTCCATATGGATTTTAGAGTTAGTTTTTTTTGCAATTTTTAAGTACTAGAGATTTGTTGTGTTGCTGTTATGTGCCCTTGAGTTGAGTACTACTCATAGGAACCCTATGAACGACAGATCCGAACCATGTCCTATTCTTCTCTTATGCCATCCTCATCTTCTCTAATACACTTGACCCCATTGTAGTTACTGAGTCAGTCCATCTGGTTGAGGGTCTTCCTCTCTTCTGCTGACCATCCACATTTACAAACATGATGTCCTTCTAAGGCACTGGCTCCTCCTAACATCATGCCTAAAGTATGTGAGACAAAGCTTTGCCATCCATGCCTCAAGGAGCACTCTGGCTGCACTTTCTCCAAGACATGCCTATTTGTTCTTTTAACAGTCATTACAGTATTCAATACTCTTCTCCACCACCACAACTCAAAGGTTTCATTTTCCCCCTTTCATCTGTATTCATTGTCCAGCCCTCAGATGCATAGCCCTCTCAGCTCAGATGCATGCAAGTGATTGAAAAGACCATGGCCTGAGTCAGGTATGCTTTAGTCTTCAAATTGACATCATTCATTGTTCTTCAGCACTTTGGAGAGATCCCTGACAGCCGACTTTCCCAGTGTCCCAACTTTGCAGTGTCTTTTGATTTCTTGACTGCTGGTGCCAAGGATATTGATTGTGGATCCAAGCAAGACGAAATTGTTGGATTTTAATCTTTTTCCCATCTGTCATAATGTGTCTGTTGGTCCAGTGGTGAAGATTTTTGTCTTCTTGATGTTGAGATGCAATTCATATTGAAGGTTGTTGTCTTTGATCTTCTGCAGCAAGTGTTTAAAGTCTTTCTTATGTTCAGCAAGCAAGTTCATGTCCTCTGCATAATGTATAACAACTACTTCTGCCAAGTCCACAGAAGAGTGAGGCTTGTAGAAGTTACTAAATCAGACTGGCTCCAGTGAGAACATGCAATGTCTCACTACTTTGCCCTCTCTCGCTCCCAGCTATCCAAAGGTACAGTCCTTAAAACTCACTGGGGTGAAAGTCCCTCTTGCTGTTGTCTGTCACAAGAATGGCAATGTTCATATCAAGAATGCCGATGTTCATACCATCCTTGTAGATATTCTAAAACTTTCCATTTAATGGCAGTACCAGAGCAACTTTATGGTTTTTGAAGACGATGGCAATAGCCTTTCTCTTTTCACCAACTCTCACAAGTTGGTTACCTGAGCCCTGAAAGACTGTGCTCAGATTCTTAGAAGTCTCTCAAGTAGCTTCTTCACTTCGGCCTCCCCTTCACTTTGCTTATATCCACTTGCTGATAAGCTCACCAAGTATTATAATAAATGTAGTTCAATCGGTTTGGGCACAAACCCTATCTAGTTTCTAAGAAACTTAGGGGTAAGTTGTTGTTATGTACCGCTAAGTCACCTACCACTCGTAGTGACCTCACTATTACAACAGCTCTGAGCCACACTCTATCCTAAACCAACCTTATAGTCTCTGACATATCTACCCTCATTATCCCAGTCACTGAGATAATCCATCTCATCATCCTCTCTTGGCTGTCTCTCCACCTTGCCAAGCATGATGTTTTTCTCCAAGGACTGACTAGTCCCTCCTAGCAACATACCTAAAGTATGTCATATGGAACTTCAAAATCCTTGCCTCCAAGGAGCAGCCTGATTTCACCCTCTCCAGGATGAATCTATTTGTTCTCCTAGCAGTCTGTGGTACATTCGATACTCTTCTCCAGCACCACCACTCAAAGGCATCAATTCTCCTTCTATCATTACTAGTCATTATCCATCTATCTAATGTGTAACAAGTGATTACAAAGACTGTGGCCTGAATCAGGCACACCTTAGTCTCTAGAATGACTTTGTTGCTCTTCAGTACTTTGGAGAGGTCTCTGACAGCAGACATTCCCAATCCAATTCGTCTTATAATTTCCTGGCTGGTGCCAAGAGTGTTGATTGTGGAGCCAAGCAAACCAAAGCTGTTAACTGTATCTATCTTTTCACCATCTATCATGATGTTGCCAATTGGTCCAGTGGTGAGAATCTTTGTTTTCTTGTTGTTGAGCTTCAATCCATATTGAAGGCTGCCATCCTTGACCTTCTGCAGCAAGTGCTTCAGGTCCTCCTCAGTTTCAGCAAGCTAGGTTGTGCCATCTGCATAATACTGATTGTTGATAGTCTTCCTCCAATCCTAATGCCACATTTCTCCTCATAGACCCGAGCCTCCTGGATAATCTGTTCCACATGTAGACTGAAAAGCTACGGAGACAGGACACATCCCTGGCATACACCCTTCCTGATTTTGAACCATGCAATGTTTTCTTGCTCTGTTCTGATGACTGCATCCTGGTCCAAGTATAACACAATCAAGTGTTCTTGGATTCTCATCCTTCTCAGAGTCAGCCACAGTGTGTTGTGATTCACATAGTCAAAAATGCCATTGCATAGTCAATGAAACACAGATAGACATTCCTCTGGTACTCTCTGCTTTCTGCCAAGATCCATCTAACATTAGCTATATCCCACTACCATGGCCTCTTCTGAACCCAGACTGCACTTCAGGCAGTTCTCTGTTGATGTGCTATTCCAGTCATTTTTGGATAATCTTCAGCAGAATCTTACTTGCATGTGGTATTAATGATATTGTTCTATAATTTCCGCACTCTGTTGGGTTACCTTTCTTTGGAATTGGAACAAATATAGATCTCTTCCAGTCAGTTGACCAGGTGATTGTCCTACAGACTTCTTGGCACAACTTGGTGAGCACATCCAGGGCAGTGTCTGTTTGTTGAAATATGTCAATTGGTATACCATCAAGTCCTGGGACCTTGTCTTTTGCAAATTCTTTCAGAGCAGCTTGAACTTCTTCATCACCATAGGCTCTTGCTCATACATTGTTCATGAAACTCTTCTGTGTTCACCAATTGTTTTTGGTGCAATGACTGTATATTCTTTATATCTTGTTTTAATGCTTCCTGGATCATTTCATATTCTGCTGAAAGTATCCTTAAGTATTGCAACTTGAGACTTGAGTTCTGCAGTTCCTTCACCTTAAGAAATGCTGAGTGAGTTCAGCCCCTTTGATTTTCTGACTCCAGCACTTTGCATATTTCATTATTATACTTTGTCTTCCCATGCCACCCTTTGAAATCTTTTGTTCAGCTTCTTAATATCTTGATTTCTTCCCTTTGCTTTGGCTTCTTGGCGCTCTAGTGCAATATTTAGAGTCTCTTCTGACATCCATCTTGGTCTTTGCCTCCTCCTCCTCCTCCTCTGTCTTTGTAATGATATTTTGCATTCTTCCTGGATAATATTCTTGATATCCTCCCACAGCTCCTCTGGTCTTCACTCATTAGTGTTCAAGCCATCAAACCTTTTCTTAAGATAATTTTAAAATTCAGGTGTGATATGTTGTTGTTGTTAAATGCCGTCGAGTCGCAGGCGACTCATAGCGACCCTATGAAGGAGAGTCCTTGACGTTTGGGTGCCTTTCATCCTCTCTCCAGATTCATAGGGTTTCCAGAGGCAAGCTATTATGGAAGTGGATGCCACTCCTCCTTCCACGCCTGTTCAATCGGGGAGCTCCACTCCACTCTCAGTCTGCATTGGGTAGCCAACCATTAACGCATTTGTCACATCCGTGTCACAGGGTTCAGCCTCACAGCAACCACAAGTGACTGTGGGATGGCAACTTGTACACCAGGGCTATTCGACCTAGAGGAATGTCTGAACAAAAACAATGAAAGACTGGCCTGAGGGCCGTGAACTAAAAGTCACCCACCTTAGTCTTGGTCACATCGTTTTCTCTTTACTGGGCCAGCTGATCCCTCTCTCTCTCTTTCTCTCTCTGTTCAGGTCAAATTTTGGTTCCATGGTTTGATTTAATTTTCCTTAGCTTCAGTTTGAACTTGCATGTGAGTAGTTGGTGGTCTGTTCCACAATCAGCAGCTGGACTCATTTTTGCAGCTGATATTGAGCTTCTCCAGAGATTCTTCCACAGATATAATCAGTCTGATTCCTATGCATACTGTCAGGTGAAATCCATCTGTATAGCCTGCATTTATGCTTCTTATAAAATATATTTGTGATGAATAAATGATTGATTGTGCAACATTCTGTCATTCTAGTGCCAGCTTCATTTCTCACCAAGTGTATGTTTTCCAATTACTGATCCTTCTTCTCTGTTCCCAACTTTTGCATTCCAGTCACCCATTATTATTAATGCATCTTGATTGCATGTTCGATTGATCTCTGACTACAAAAGTTTATGGAAATCTTCTATTTTTTCTTTTTGGCTCTGGTCGTTGGTGCATATATTTGAATGGTGGTGATATTCACTGGACTCCCTTGTATGTTTATGGATATTATCCTGTCACTAAAAGACTATAATAGTCTTTTAAAATATATGGTTGAATTTGATTCTTGCTGTTAAAACTCATTCTCATTGCTATCAGTTTGGAACGGACTCATAGCTAACTATGACCTCTCCAAAGTGCCAAAGAGTGATAATGTCAGTTTGAAGACTAAGGTGTGCCTGATTCAGGCCATGATTTTCTCAATCACCTGCTTTGTATCAGAGAGCTCGACAATGAATAAGGATGGAAGAATAATTGATGCTTTTGAGCTGTGGGATTGGAGAAGGGTACTGAATATCCCATTGGCTGCTCCAAAACAAACAAATATGTTGGAGGAGGTGAAGGCCAGAGGGCTTCTTGGAGGCAAAGATAATGAAGCTTCGTCTCATACTTTGGGCATGATGCTAGGAGAGGCTGTTCCTTAGAAAGAGACTACATGCTTGGTCAGTGAAAGAGAGGAAGCCCTTCATCTAGATGGCTTGACACGGTAACTGCTGCTATGGGCTCAAGAGTGTCAGAAAGTATAAGGATGGCACAGGATAGGACAGGGTTCATATCTGTTAATTGGGCTGCTATGGATTGTGTTCAACTCGATGGCACTTAACAGCAACATAGCTGACTCTTCATTGAGTTTCTGAGGCTGAAAATCTCATGGGAGGAGATTGCCCCTTTTTCTACCTTGGAGTGGTCTATGGATTTGAACTTTTAGAGGGAGAGAGGCAAAGCCTTCGGGTTAGTAGCGCAACTCTCCATGAAGTACACCACCAGAGCTCTGTGTTAGGTTATGTTGATGCTAAACTCAGAGTGACTCTAGGCTATTGTCTTCTTCATGGTACCCAAAATTGCCCTGATACTCAACAAGAAATGCAAAATTTTAGAATGTCTGTAAGACTGATATGAACATTGGTATTTTTGATGTGAATACTGACATTCCTGTGACAGATAGTAGCGACCCTCTGGCTAGATTGGACCCCTGCATGTCCTTTACCATCCTCACAGTTTCCATGCATCTTAAGTCCATTGTTGCAGTCACTATGCCTATTTATCTCGTAGAAGATCTTCTTATCTAAACTGCTGCCTTTCTGAGCATGATGTCCTTTCTCAGGAACTGGCCCCTGCTGATAGCATGTCCAAAATGGGTGAGACAGTCTCCCAATCCTTGCCTCTAAGAAGCACCCTGGTTGCACTTCCTCCAAGATAGACTTGTTTGTCCTTTTGATAGTCCATGATATATTCAATACTATATATCCATGGTGGACAGTGTTGGCTGGAGCTTCCCGACTAAATCAAGCCTGGAAGCAGGAGCGGCATCCACTTCCAAAATGGCTTGCCTCCGGAAACTCTATGTACGAACAGTGCTCAGGCTGTTTGTTCATAGGGTCGCTATGAGTCGTCTACGACTCGACGGCATTAAACAACAACAACAAACATATATTCAGTACTCTTTGCTAACATGACAAGTCAAAAGCATCAGTTCTTTCTTGCTTTTCCTTATGCATTATTCAACTTTCAAATGTGTTGGAAGTAACTGAAAATACTATAGTTTGGGCCAAGTGCACCCTAGTCTTTAAACTGACATCATTGTTCTTTAACACTTAAAGGAAGTCTTTAAGAGAAGATTTGGCAAATGCAATGAGTATATTACTTAATTTACTGACTGCTGTTACCAAGAGTATTGATTATGGATTAACGTAAAGTGAAATTGTTGACAACTTCAATCTTTTCTTTACTTATCCTGATGTTGCTTATTCGTGCAGTGGTGAGGATTTGGGTTTTATTCATATTGAGATGTAACCCATACTGAAGGCTGTGGTCTCTGTAATGTCTCTTTATTTATATCTTCACTTATCTTTGTCAAAACACAGTATTTAGGCAATGCTGGTTTTGCAGAATGACTTGGAAAGATTTTAACCCTTTTCTGTTTCCTGAATAAATTAGCATAAAATGGAATTTGTACTATGTCCCTGAAAACATTTATCTCTTTTTAGGAGTAGGATTTGTATATAGCTAATTCTTTGAAAATGTTGAAATGTTCTAAAAAGTTTCTAATTTCTTCTGTGACTTTCAACATCATGAGTAATTTTGGCAATTTATATTGTCTCAGTAATGAGCCTGCTCCATTAAAGTTTTTACATTTATCTGTTTATCACCCGCTTTAATGTTTTATGTTTATTTTGCTCTCCCTTCTGTGATGAATTCCATTTACTAGAGTTTTTGTTTCTGCTAAAATTTTTAACAAAGAAATAGGCCTTGAACTGTTTTATAGTTTCTGTTTTCTAATTTACTAACCTTGACTTCCATTGGATTAGCTTTATTTTAGTCTCTTAAATTGAATGCTTAATAGATTTGAGTTCATTTTTTCCTCATTTCATAAAGAAAGCATTTAAACCATTTATTTGCCTCCAGCATAGCTGGATATGGTGGGGATATTACATAAACTTGAAGTGTGATTAATTGTCTATAAAGTCACTCAAGAGAGTTATATTTTATCCTTCTTATTGCCCTATTCTCTTTCTCTTTAAATGTTTATGATCTGTATGGTTAGACTAAGGCTCTCTGGTGGTGCAGTGGCAAAGTGCTTGGATGTTGACCAAAAGATTGGAGGCTTGACTCTACCCACTGCTTCGAAGGGGAAAGAAACATATGTCAGTTTGTTTCCTTGAAGAGTTGTAGGCTTAGAAACCCAATGGGCAATGCCACTCTACCCTAAAGTGTTGCTGAGTCAGAATCAATTCACTGGCAATAGATTTAATTTTATTTAGTTGGGCTAAGGAACTGGCATCACAGTGGCTAAATATTTGACCGCTGATTGATAGGTCAGAGATTTGAACCCACCAATCTTTCTGCTAGAGGAAGATATAGTAGTTGGCGTCCCTAAGACTACAATTACTCCATAGCAATGGATTTGGTTCCACAATCAACTCTTTTGACACCAGCAGTCAGGAAATCAAAAGATGGATTGCACTGGGAAAGTCTTTTGTCAGGGACATCTCTAAAATACCAAACCAATGATGTCCGTCTGGAGACTAAGGTGCACTTGATCCAGCCCATGGTCTTGTTATGCATCACTTAGCTGGACTATAACTAAAGGAGATAGAAGAAAAATTGATGCCTTTGAGTTGTGGTGTTGGAGAAGAGTGTTGAATATACCATGGACTGTCAGGAAAACAAATAGGTCTGTCCTGGAAAGGGTAAAACCAAATTTCTCTTTGGAGGCTAGGATTTTGAAACTCCGTCTCACATACTTAGGGCATGTGACCAGGAAGGACCAATCCTTGGAGAAAGACACTATGCTTGGAAGGGTGGAGGGACAGCACAGAAGAGGAAGACTCAGGATGAGACAAATTGACTCAGTGACTAGAGAAATGGGATTGGGTCTGTTGGAGACAATGAGATTGGCTCAGGATAAGGCAGGGTTCAGAGTTAATGTACATAGCGTCACTATGAGTTGCAAGCAACTTGATAGCACATAACAACAACAACAACAAAGATTATGATTTCCACTGAAAACTATTTTGTTGTTGTTCAAGCAGAAAATCTTCTGATCTGCCTTTGGAAAATAGTAAATCAATAGAAAAGCATAGAAAATATTTCTCTATTCTCAGACTAGTTAGGTAGGATAAAACCCAAAATTTAAATGCATTGATTTCAACTCATGGAGACTCCATGCATGCCAGGAGCAGACCTCCACAGGGTTCCCAATGGCTGAGTTTTCAGACGTGAATTTCCAGGGCTTTCTTCTGAGGCTCCTCAGGTTGGAACTGAACTCTCACACTTTCAGTTAACAGCCAAGTGCATTAACTGCATTATTAAAATTCTCCTAAATGTCTGCTACATTTTGCTAAGTTGCCTTCACAACATTGTATCCACTGTTTCCAAAACAGTATTTTAAAATATTTATTTACCCATACCAATATCAAGTATTGCCATGTTTTAGATGCCATTACCTGATGCCATCCCCCAGCTCTATTACTTAAAACATCCTCCGACAGACTCTTTCCATGGCAATCAGTTTGTTATCTTCTGTGCTGAGTGATTCTTCTGACATAGAAATCTGGTCATTATCATTGCTCCACTTAAAAACAGTTAATAACATCTCATAGCCTGCAGGACGAAGCCTAAATGTCCTTATACAATTCTTGAGATTTTTCTTGTCCCAGCTTTATTTGTTATTTTGGGATCTTCTCTCTCACCTTCTGCTAGACATCTTCCCAGACACACAGAACTTGTTTTCAGATGGGCTGAAATTAATATTCTTTCTCATTTTTCTCTCTCTTCAGTCTCTGTATATGAATGCTTCAGATTGGAACAAGCTCTTTGGCATTAGACAGCATCACCCCCTAGAGGACATCCATGTGCTCTGGGCCAACCATGGTGCTAGCCAACAGAATTGGGAAATTTAACTGTCCTGGGATATTCAGCCTTATCTGGATAGTCTGTTCAAACATCCAGTATTTCCAGGTGGTCTCCCATCCAAATACTAACCAGGTCCAACCCTGCTTAGCTTCTGAGATCAGACAAGATTGGGTGTGTCCAACATTAAGAAAACAAAGATTCTCTCCACTGGGTCAATTGGCAGCATCATGACAGATGGTAAAGAGATAGAGATTGTTAACAGTTTCAACTTGCTTGGCTCCACAATCAACACTCTTGGTACAAGCAGCCAATAAATCAAAAGACAAATTTCACTGGGAAAATCTGCTGTCAGAGACCTCTCCAGAATACTAAGGAGCAATGATCTCAGATTAGAGACTAAGGTGCATCTGATCCAGGCCATGGTCTTCACAATTACTTGCTATGCATCAGAGACAATGACGAAGGATGAACAGAAGAAGAATCGATGCTTCTGAGTTGTGGTGCTGGAGAAGAGTATTGACTATGCCATGGACTTATAAGAGAGCAAACAGGTTTATCCTGGAGAGGGTTAAACCAGGCTACTCCTTGGAGACAAGGATTTTGAAGCTCCATCTGACATACTTTGTGTATCTTGCAAGGAGGGACCAGTCCTTGGAGAGGGACATTATGCTTGGAAGGGTAGAGGGGCAGCATAGGAGAGGAAGACCCTGGATGAGATAGACTGACTCAGTGACAGGGGTAATGGGAGTAGGTGTGTCAGAGACAATGAAGTTGGTTCAAGGTAGAGCAGAGTTCAGGGCTGTTGTACATAGGGCCGCTATGAGTTCCAAGTGACTTGATGACATCCAACAACAACAACAACAATACCAAGTGCTCAAACATTGTCTCTGCCTTAATTCTTTCTTTCTTTCCTCCCATTCTAGGACTTAAAGAAAGCATGTTAGACCTTCTCATTGGTTCCTCAAACTTTCTTAGTTACTCGTTTGCATTTCCCATCTGTTTTTCTGTATTACATTTTTAGATAGTTGCTTCCCTCTTGCCTTCCAATTTAATAGTTCTCTTTTCAGCTATATATAATAAACTGCTAAAGCCTTTTACAAAAATAATAATTTTGGTTACTGAATGTTTAAATGGCATAATTTCTATTGGTTATTTTCCAATTTTTCTAGCTTATAACCTCCCTTTTTTAAAAATAGCTGCCAGATCTCTGTCTTTATGCCTATAAGCATTGTAGTAATTGTTGTATCATAGTTTGTATATAACAATTCCAGTGAGGTCTTTGTGCATCTGTTTCTGCTTGCTCTTTCTACTTCTTTTTACTGTGGTATCTGGTTTCTTAGTGGGCCTAGTTAACTTTTGCTGTATGCTAGCCAATGTATTTGAAAGGTTGTTTGCAGTCATGAAGCCTACCGATGAGGATGTGTCCATCCTGACAACATTTATTTCTGTGAGGTGTCTAGAGACACCTGAACTCAGGAGTCCTTCCATCTAAAAGCAGATGTTTCTTTTCCTTTGACAACACAGGCCTGGGCAAACTAGGACACAGGCCACAGGGAGTTTTTATTTTAGTTCACTTTATTTGAGGCTGGGACTCTTTTGTTTTCCAACCTAGAAGGGGGTAGTATCTATATTCCACAGGTTCTAGACACTTTTAAATTTAGGATGACACTTCAAAGACTAGGATACATGTGAACCGAGCCATGGCATTTTCAACTGCTTCATAATCATGTAAATATTACACAGTGAAAAAGGAAAGTGAAAAGGAAGAACTGATGCCTTTTAATTGTGGTTTTGCCAAAGAGAGTTGAATCTCCATGTACTGCCAAAAAGAACTAACAAATGCGCTTTAGAAGCAGAGCAGCCAGAGTGCGCCTTACAAGCAAGGATAGTGACACTTTGTCTACATATTTGGGCATGTCACTAAGTGGGGTAAGTCCTTGGAACGAGATGCCATCATGCTTGTACAAGTAGATGGTCTGCAGGGGAAAGAAGACCCACAATGAGCTTGATTGGCTGTGACCACAGCGATGGATTTTACCACAGCATAGATTGACTTCTGCTGTAGAGTTGCTTCTAGTCAAAGTTCATTCAAAACCACCTAAAAACAACGAAGGAGATATAACCAAAGGTTTGCCACACCTTTTGCATGTTCAATTAGTTCTACTTGCCACCTATCACCTATCACTTGTGCACCTATTACCACCATTTGTTTCCTCCCCCCCACCCCCCCCAATCACTCTCAACAGAAATTTAGGAGCTCTCAAGCAAGAACTCCTACCTCTTTCCTGCTCGTCCCTGGGTACCACTAATAAACCTTGGTCTCCACATTTGTCTATTCCAGACATTTTCACATTTCACCCATTTTCTACCATGTGTCAAAACTTCCAGTTTTCCCTGTGAAGGAATAATATTCCATTGTGTGTGTGCTACATTTTTTTGTTTATTCAGTCATCTGTTGATGAACAGTTGGGTTGTTTTCACCTTTTGATTACTGTGGCTAATGCTGCAATGAACATTGGTGTGCCTCTGCTTTCAAGAATCTTGGTTATGTACCTCAGAACAGAATTGCTGAGTAATTCTGTGTTCAACCCTTCAAGAAGCCTCCAAATTCTTTTCCACAACAACTGAGCCATTTTACAAACTTATGAGCAATGTGTTCAGGTTCCAGTTTCTGAGCCTTCTTTCACACTTGCTATTTCCCATTTTTTTATAATAGCCATCCTTAGGCATGGAATGGTAACTCATTGTCGTTTGAAGTTGTACTGTGTTAATGGCTAATGGAGGAAGAGTATTGGTCACACAGTGGTTAAGCACTTGTTCCTAAGTGCAAAAGATCTATGGCATGAACCTATCAATCAGTTACTTCACAGAAAGCAGACATGGCAGTTGGCTTCTGTAAGGTTTTTGTTTTGGGAGCATCGTGAGGCAGTTCATTGTTTTTGTGTACCATAAAATCAGAACCAACCAATAGCTGACCCTCTGGTTGGTTTTCAGAGGCAATTAATAGCACAGGAGGAGATTACCCATCCTTCTCCCACGGAGCAGCTGGTGTCCTCGAACCGCATGCCTTTGGGATTGCAGCGCAGCTTTTGCTGTCAGGGACCTCTCTAGAGTACTGAAAAGTATCAAAGTCTGTCTAGAAACTAAGGTGTGCCTGATCCAGACCACGGTCTTCACACTTACTTGCTATTCATCAGAGAGCTAGACAATGACTAAGGATGACAGAAGAAGAATTGATGCCTTCAGACTGTTGTGCTGGAGGAAAGACTTGAACATAACATGGATCACCAAGACAACAAATAGGTCTGTCTGGGAGAGGATGAAACAGAGTTTCTCCTTGGAGGCTAGGATTTTGAAGCTCCATCTTACATACATTGGGCACATGACCAGTAGAGAGACCGGTCCTTAGAGAAGGAGGGACAGTGCAGGAGAGGAAGGCCCCAGATGAGATGTACTAATACAGTAACTGGGGCAATGGGAGTCGGTGTGTCGGAATTAGTGAGACTGGCTCAGGACTGGGCAGGGTTCAGAGCTGCTGTCCATGGTGTCACTATGGATCACAGGCAACTTGAGGCACAAAACAACAACAACAACATGAGGCAGTTCTGTTCCATTTTGTCGGGTCACTATGAGTTAGAAATTATGCGATGGCAATGGTTGAGATGACTACTGTGCTTGTGGACCATTGGATAACTTCTTTGGTAAAATATATATAGTTGTCAGGACTTGGTTGGTTGTTCTTAAGGTCTCTATGTTAGGTGTCAGGTAGATGACACCTAACAACAACAACCACA
Source organism: Elephantulus edwardii (assembly GCF_000299155.1). Classification (NCBI taxonomy): domain Eukaryota; kingdom Metazoa; phylum Chordata; class Mammalia; order Macroscelidea; family Macroscelididae; genus Elephantulus; species Elephantulus edwardii. The sequence continues at coordinate 17,181,088 of NW_006399786.1, read as the reverse complement.
ACCACAGAGCTCTGTATTATCTTTTCCCGTCATAAACTTGGATTCTGTTGATCTAATCTTTCAGTTGTTTCTTTTGGATCCAAAAACTCCCTCAGGACAAAGCCAACTTAGAGTCTTGGATTCTTACCCTCTTCTAGATTTGGGGCGCCCAGCTTGTGGTATATTGATAGCACTGCAGGAAGCTTAGAAAACCAACATCCCGAATGTTGTGAGTCTCTTTGTGGAAATAAGCCAACCTAAAAGGAAAGCCTCCCTAAATACCTTCAAATACTACAAATATTCCGTCACAAATATGCCTTTCGTGTTTTCAATTATCTTGTGAAATGGTGCCAGAAAATATGTGGAGGACAGAAGGATAAACACCCTCCCCCTGGCCCTGCCAGTAACTTCCTCAGCTCTAAGCAAGCCACGTGATTTCCCTGTGCTCCAGCCCGTCTCTCAGTAACTATCTTATCTATTTACATATATTTGCAGCCATAAAAATAATTAAGGCATAGTCTTGGCTCTTGAGGTCATCCAGGGAGACAAAGAGCTCAGCACATAATTAGGATCCAGTAGGATAATTACTGTGGGACAGGGATGAGATGAGCAAGTAGCCAAGCCAGAAGCAAAGCGTGGAGGTATTCATGAAGCAAGTGATGAATTCAATCTACTAGATGCTGGAGAGCCCTGGGGAAGCAATGGGTAAGGGCACAGCTGCTAATTGAGAGGTTGGCAGTTCAAATTCACCAGCCATTCCGCTGAAGAAGATGTGGCACTCAGCTACAATTAAGGTCAACAGCCTCAGAATGCATACAGAACTGGTCTACTCCAGCCTATGTTGTTGCTAAATATCATCAAGTAGGAACTGACTCTTCTTTAGTTTTCAGAGGCAGTAAATCACACAGGAGGAGATTTCTCATCTTTTCCCCATAGAGCATCCAGTGGATTTGAACTGTGTACCTTTTTGTTGGCAGCACAGATCATTACTGCTAAACCACCAGAGATCCCTGCTCTGACCTTTAGGGTCACTGTCCATTGGAAATCCCTCAGCAGCAGTGGCGTTTTGGTTTACTATGTAGAAGCACTGTGTTGGATGCTGGATAATCACTTACTTTTGTGAATAACAAGAAGCAGTGGAAATAAAAGTGGTTGAAATATGAGGCCATGACTCAGAAACCCTCTCCCCAAGAAGGTTTCAATGCTTGCTTTGAATTGATGACATTCAAGCTAGGTAGGCACACTGGTCATTACGGGTAATCACACCCTAGGCTAAGGAAAGATTGAGTTTCAGCTTCTGAGGCTTTGCAACATTTTCAAATACAGATTGAGGCGCAACATCAAGAAAACAAAGATTCTTACCACTGGGCCAATTGGCAGCATCAGTATGGATGGTGAAGAGATTGAGATAGTTACCAGTTTTAGTTTACTTGGTTCCACAGTCAACACTTTTGGTAACAGCAGCCAGGAAATCAGGAGATAAATTGCATTGGGAAATTCGGCTGTGAGGGACCTCTCAAGAGTACTGAAGAGCAGCAACATCAGGCTGGAGACTAAGGTGCGCCTGATCCAGGCTACAGTCTTCACAATTATGTGCTATGCATTGGAGAGTTCAACAGTGACTAGGGATGATAGGGAATTGATGCCTTTGAGTGGTGGTGCTGGAGAAAAGTGTTGAACATACCATGGACTGCTAGGAGAACAAACAGATTTGTCCTGGAGAGGGTGAAGCCAGGCTGCTTCTTGGAGTCAAGGATTCTGAAGGTTTGTCTGACATACTTTGGGCATGTTACAAGGAGGGACTGGTCCTTGGAGAGGGACATCATGTTTGGGAGAGTGGAGGGTCGGCGCAGGAGAGGAAGACCTTCAATGAGATGGATCGATTCTGTGATTGAGGTGTTGGGAATGAGTGTGTTTAAGATGGTGAGGTTGGCACAGGATAGAGCAGCATTTAGGGCTATTGTACATAGGGTCGCTATTAGTCGCCAGTGACTTGATGGCACATAACAACAACATAGGGTTTCAAAATGACTTTAGAAGTAACAGGTGCATAAACTGGGGCTCAAGACAGACTGGAATATATGTCTCTGATATACAAACACCATCCTTTTGAGGACCCAGCCCACTTTCTCATTCTTTTGCTTTTATTTCCCCCTTCTGGATGGTGTGATACAATAGTAAGATGTATCAGCCTGATAACTGAAATACTGGAAGTTAAAATCCACAAGCCTCTCCATGAAACAAAGATAATCTCCTTCTTGCTATAATTTATAGTCTTGGAAATGGTGGGTTACTAGGAGTTAGAATCAACTCAATAGTAGTGAGTCTCCTAAGGCCCAAACCAAATCAAACCAGTTACTGTGAACTTGATTCTGTCTTATGGCAACACCACAAGTGCAAAGCAGAGCTGTGTTCCATGGGGGTTTAAAAGCTGTGACCTAAAAAAAAAAAGCTGTGACCTCTTGGAAACCAATCACCAGGCCTTCCTTATGAAGTGCCTCCAGGGAGGTTCAAAGCATCAATCTTCTGGTTAATAGTCACACACTTAACTGTTTGTACCACTCATGATGGATGGAGAGGAGTTTGAAATTTTCAACAGCTTCATCTTGCTTAGATCCGCAATTAACACCCTTGGTACCAGCAGTCAGGAAATAGGAAACACATTGCACTGGGGAAATCTACAGCTAGGGACCGCTCCGAATTATTGAGGAGTAATGATGTCAGTTTGAGGACTAAGGTGTGTCTGATTCAGGCCATAATCTTTCTGATTACTTGCTATGCATCTGAGAACTGGACAGTGAATAAGGATGACAGAAAAAGAACTGACACCTTTGAGTTGTGGTGTTGGATAAGAGCAATGAACATCCATGGATAGCCAAAAGAGCAAACATATCTTGGTGCAGCTGGAGTGCTCTTTGGAGGCAAGAATGATGAGGCTTTGACTTACATACTTTGGGCATGTTGCTAGGAGGGACTATTCCTTAGAGAGGGACATGATGCTGGGAAGGGTAGAGGGTTGGTGAAGGAAAGGAAGACCCTTGACCGAGTGTATTGACATGATGACTGCTGCTTATGTTATGGGCTCTTGTGTATTAGGAAGTGTGAGGATGGCACAGGATAGATCAGGGTTCAGATCTTTTGTTCATAGGGTCACTATGAGTCGTCCTCAAGTCAAAGGCACCTAACAACAACAAACCACTCAAGACTTCCTTTTCTCAAGTTCAATGTCAATCACAAAATCTGTGTCCTCAAATAAATTTCTTTTCCTGTACTTAAACATAACTTCTCAGAAAAAGCTGATTTTGTTTATTTGAGAGAATCCCATCACTCTTTAATTTAATGGCACATGTTTTGGGGTTCAGTACTTAAGTAATCTCTGCACCCCTCCGGCTCACTCTTCCCTCTTGCCCAGCAGTAATTCAAGGTCCAAGGTGTCTGTGGTCATTACCATTGCATGTGCAGGAGAGCCGTATTGGTCTGCCACCTCTTCCTTTCTAGGCAACCACAACTGATACCATTTGCGTCCATCCTTTTCCTCTCTGCTCTTGGCAAAGTCAGCCTTGGGGACTGCTTGAGGGGATTGGTGGCTGAGCAGAGTTCCTCTGTTCACCAAGACCCCACTTGGCTCCAGATGGGAGTGATAATCTTATCTGCCGTCTTCTTCACTGTCTTTGTCCACTCCTCCCCACTGCTCCTTATATTGCCTGTGAGCTGCTTGTTATAATGGCAGAATTAAGTAGCTTAGATAGAGCTCTATGTATGACCCACACATCCGAAACTATTTGCTATTTAGTTCTTTAAAGAAAATGCTTGTCAACTCCTGATCTAGGCTTTACAAGAAGGAACCCTGTTGGTGCAATAATTGAACATTTGGTTGCTGCGATGGGAGTTCTGGTGATCTAGTGGCAAGAAGCTGTGCTGCAATCCCAAAGACATGTGGTTCAAGGCAACCAGCTGTTCTGTGGGAGAAGGATGGGCAGTCTCCTCCCATGTGATTAACTGCCTCTGAGAACAGACCGGAGGGTCAGCTATGGGTCAGTTCCCACTCTATGGTACACAACACACACACAAGTAATAAGAAGCTGCACTGCAATCTCAAAGGCACAAGGTTCAGATTCTTCAGCTGCTCAATGGGGAAAAGATGGGCAGTCTCCTCCTGTGTGATTAACTGCCTCTGACCGCCCCCCCCCCCCCCCGGGGGGGGGGGAAGTCAGCTCTAAGTAGTTCTGACTTGATAGCACACAACAACAACAATAACAAATTCAGTGGGTTAAACTCACCAGTAGTTCTTAGGGGGGAGGAGAAGATAGGGCAATCTGTTCCTATACATATTTCAGCCTGGGAAACCGTGGGACAGTTATGACATCCATTTTATTCTTTTCTTTCTTGTCTTTTTAATGCTCTCTTGCTTTCTACATGTTTGACATTCTCTTTTTTCACATACTGTCATGTTTATTGGACACAATTCTCAGCTCGGGTGACAAGGGAGGAGGGGTGCCAGGAAAAAAGACCCCGTGGCCAGAGTGCAGATGGCACCCTCTCTGTGGTGTCGTGTAACTGCTTGTGTTTGAGTTCCTTCTTAGAAGTCAGTAACTGAAAACCAGACACGCTGCCAGCGCCGTGGAAGTCCCAGCAACACCCCCTCCTTCATATTGACCTATTGGTTGTATTACGGTGGTCATCTCTTTGCAAGGCTCTCATGATGCTTTTTGGGGTGAAGTTCTAGATCTAGATCTAGATCCAGCTGGACAGCCCCCTGTTTTGACATCCTTGAGGTTTTTCCCTTCAATGCTGAGATGGACACTGTCTTGGAATCGTGGGTGTCCTTTCTGTATGATGTTCTTGAGATTATCTCATAATTCGTGTGATTAGTGTTCAGTGTGTCAGTTTTTCTTGAGGTGATCTCTAGATTTAGGCGAGATAGATACTCAAGTTCTTCCTTTGGTGCTCCTGAACTTGTTTTACTTTTGTCCAGCTTTAATTTGTAGTTGCGTGTGAGCTATCGTGGTTTGTTCCAGTTAGCCCTGGGCTTATTCTGACTGATGGTCTCCAACTGTCTTACATTGGCTAAGTCACTCTCCAAGAAGGGATTTGACTGTTTAAATCATAACAAAGTACGTATGTATAAACATTGTGAAGAACGGGAATTGTAGGACACTTGTATTCCGGCAAAACTTCTGCAGAGGCTGAGAGGAAAATTTTCAACTAGAAAAAGAGCACACTGTGCAATCTTAAATCAGAAATATATGCCTAAGGGAAGCTCTGGTGGCCTAGTGGCAAGAAGCTGCACTGCAATCCCAGAGGCGCATGGTTCGAATCCACCAGATGCTCTGCCGAGGAAGGAGGGACAATCTCCTCCTGTATCAGTCAGATCTGATTTGACGGTACACGCACACACACAAATAATAAAATAAAAAAAAATAAATATATGCCTTAGAGTTATAGGACACTTATTTATTTAAGTAACAATTGTATACACGTATAGTATTTAAGTATACAACATTTATTTAATCTGTACGCTGAGCAATAATCTGAGAAGTTGGACTACATGCAGAAAAACATGACGTGATTAGAAGAAGACTCATTAATCATCTGTGATATGCAAATAACACAGCCTTGCTTGCTGAAAGCAGAAAGAGTTTGAAGCCCTTACTGATAAAAATCAAACACTATCATTTATAGTGCAGATCATACCGTTATAACTCAATATTAAGCAAACAGAGATCTTCACAACTGGACCAAAAAGCAAGAATATCTGATAAACAGGGAAAACATTGGAGTTGTTAAGGAGTGTATTTTCTTTGGATCCATAATCAACATATACAGGATGTAACAGTCAAGGAATCAAATGATGTATTGCATTGAACACTTCTGCACAAGGCCTCTTTTAAAGTATTAAGAAGCTATCACTGAGAGGACTAAGTGTTGTGGCATCTTTAATTACTGAATATACCATGGACTGCTAGGAGAACAAACAAGTCTGTCCTGGAAAAGGTGAAGCCAGGCTGCTCCTTGGAGTCAAGGATTCTGAAGCTTCGTTTGACATACTTTGAACATTTTGCAAGGTGGGATCAGTTCTTAGAGAGGGTTGTCATGCTTGGGAGGGTGGAGGGACAGTGCAGGAGAGGAAGACCCTCAACGAGATGGATTAATTCAGTCACTGGGGTAATGAGAATAGGTGTGTCGGACACAATAATATTGACAAGGGATAGAGCAGTTTAGGGCTGTTGTACATAGATAGGGTCGCTATGAGTCACAAGTGACTTGATGGCACATAACAACATATGCATGTGAAAGCTGGACAGTGAATAAGGAAGAGTGAAGAACTGATGCCTTAGAATAAGGTATTGGCAAAGGGAATTGGATAGACTAGGGATTGCCAGAAGTACAAACAAATCTGCCTTGAAGGAATTTCCCTCAGAATGCTCCTCAAAAGCAAGAATGGTGATACAAGACTTTATTTCATGTACTTTGGTTTTTATCTGGAAGGACCAGTTTCTGGAGATGCAAATCTTGCTTGAGAAATAAAGGATCAGTGAAAAAGAGGCAGTCCCTGAAGGAGGTGGAGTGACACAGTGGCTGAACAATGGGCTCAAGGGAGGCCATGATTGTGAGGATGACATGGTATCAGTGTTTTTTCTTATAGAGTTGTGGGGGGTTTTTCCTTCTTTTTCCCTTTTTTATTTTGATTTTAATGACTGTTTGCAGAAAAGCTGGAATTTCATTCATCTGTTGTTGCTTAATTTCCTCCCCCCCCTTTCCCCTGGTCCACTTTGCTATGCATCTCTTATTCTGGGCTGTTGTCATACATATAATGCTCTATAATATATTGCTTTTAAACAGTTCTTTCCTTCATCTGTTCCAATACAGTATTCTAATATCTGGCCTCCAGAATTGTGATACAATATATTTCTGTCCTGTAAAACCTCAGATATTGTGCTGGCAGCACTAAGAAATTAAGACAGCAGCTTCTTTGGGGCCAATCTCTCACCTGTGTGAGAGCTGACAGTATGTATATGGTGTTGGGAGGTGAGAGCAGCATCCACAGGACAGCTGTCTCCCTGGCAATGAAGCCACAGAACATGTGGTAAGATAGCAACTAATAGGCAGGCAAAGAGAGAATGCCACGGTCTTTTCTGCAGTATTAATTATGCCTTTTCCTTTCCCAGTCAAGGTTTTAACCCTGTAGTGTTTCCATCCTCTTTTTCACTGATCCTTTATTTCTCAAGCAAGATTTGCATCTCCAGAAACTGGTCCTTCCAGATAAAAACCAAAGTACGTGCAATAAAGCCAATAAAGCCAATTTTACTGCCTTAGGGATAGAAAGAAACAATGAAGCTCTGTGAGAAAATGTCTTTTCTCCTTTACTCATTTCATTTAGAGGAGAAAATAGATGAAAGTGGTGTTTAGAGTACAAAAGTGAGACTGAGAAAGAGGGTTCTTGGTGGGATATAGTTGATTCCAAATGGCCTTTGGCCGCTCAGCTTGCTTTCTTTTCCTAGAAATTGGCTCTTAGATAGTAATCACTATTGTTAAAGGTGCTGGTTATACTGGTGAAAAAAAAATACAATTAACAAAAGGATTCTGAAGCTCCATCTGACATACTTTGGGCATGTTGCAAGGAGTCCTTATGTTTGGAAGGGTGGAGGGACAGCACAGGAGAGGAAGACCATGCATGAGATGGATTGACTCAGTGACTGGGGTAATGAGGTAGGTGTGTCAGAGACGATAGGTTTAGCTCAGGAAAGAGCAGGCAGCGTTCAGAGCTGTTGTGCATAGCGTCGCTATGAGTCACAAGCAACTCGACGGCACCTAACAATAACAGCAACTAATCAAAGTGAATAATATTAAACATCTACCATTTCCAAAAGGAATAAGAACATAGCACACGGGTGTCCATGGCCCCAACCCCAACTTTCTTAGCTAGAATACTGTGGTATTTACAAATTCTCCTACCTCATCTCTGGTTAAACCCTATCAAATTCCTTATTTCAACTCTCCTTGTTTTTTTATTAAATTTTATTAATTTTAATGAACATTTACAGAGATTTTGGGTTTTCATTCATTCACTGTTGCACTATTTTCTCTACCCTCCTCCCCAGTTCGTTCTTTTTTTTCCCCCTT
>NW_006399786.1:17166451-17172864 GCF_000299155.1 Elephantulus edwardii | reverse complement strand
TTATTTTAAATTTATTTTAATGAAAATTTACAGACACTTTGGATTTCCATTCATTCATTGTTGCACTTTTCTCCCTGCCTACCCCTCCCCACCAATTTGCTTTTCATTTTGAAAAGTAAAAGAAAAAATTCTTTCATTGTTATTCAGTCCCTTCACCCAAGTCCACTGCACTATGCTACCTTTGTTCTGGACTCCTGTCATAACAACAATATCTAATCATGTCAGTCCTCTTTTATAACAGTGGCATTATGCCGTATTTGTATTTTTGTGACTGAAATATTTCACTCAGCATAATGTCCTCCAGGGTCACCCATTTTGTATACTATTTCATGAGTTCCTTATTTTTCAATGACGCATAGTATTCCATTGTGTGAATGTACCAGAGCTGCTCTATCCATTCGTTTGTTGATGGGCACTTGGGTTGTTTCCAACTCTTTGCTATTGTGAACAAAGCTGAAATAAACATAGGTGTGCATGTGTCTGTTTGGATGGCAGTTATGGTTTCTTTAGGGTTTATTCCCAGTTTTTATGTGCTGTTGAGTCAGAACTGCCTTGTAGTTGATCCTCGAGAGGCTTTTCAGAAGCTGTAAATTGCGAAGGAGAAGGTTGCCCATTTTTCTCCCTTAGAGCAGCTGGTGGTGGCTTTGGGTCACCTGCCTTTGGGTCGGTCGGCAGCCCCACTTTTTACACCTTAAGCCACCAGAACTCCCTCTACGTTAGCTCATTGAACTCCCCTCATACCTAATTTGCACCACATTCTTTTGTATCTGGCAGACCTCAGGCCAGTCTTTGCTTGGAAGACTCTTCTCTCCTCTTCCCATTCTTCCTTTCTTCAAAATTTCTTTTGCTCATTTATTTCCTTTCTGTCCCTAAAATTGCCATGCTAGTGTACCTCCCCCTCAGATTGCTGTGCCAGCATAGCTTCTGACTGGAAGCCTTTCCTGAGCCCTGGGTGCTAACGTCCCAGAGCGACTCTTGCTCTCCTGATACACTCTATATCACACTGAACTGTAACAGTTACTTTGCAACCTGCCTTAGACCAGAGTATAGCTTCATGGTACTTGGAACAGCTTCCTAGCACTTGGAAGAAATTAAGTCCATTTTAGTAGAATAAACAGACTAACAAATGACTAAGGTAGGTTATGCTGACTCTATTTAAAGCGTAGTTAAGTGGCTTTTTCAAAGTCAGTCATATAATGAAGAACACACTATTCTAAGACAGGCCCAGCACATCAAAAGCCAGAACTGTTTGTGATGTTTCCTAACACCTGAGGGGAGTGGTGGCTGTGTAGTCTGTAAAGAGTTGTGCTGCTGACCCAAGAGCTGAGCTTTTCTGGTGGTTCAAACCCACCAGAGGCTCTGCAGGAGAAAGATGGGCAATCACCTCCCACACAACATCCTCAGAAGCCTGCTGGAGGGTCGTCTGTGAGTTGGAATGGACAGGAGCGAGAGGAGAGGACAACTTCTGACACCTGGTTACTGTAAGATGTGATGGTAGCTTGTTCTGCAAATGGAGCACACCATCTACATACATAAATAGGAAAAGATCTGGAAGGACCCAAAGAGAAAAATCAAGATTCTTTCTTGAGTGTACATAGTGGTAGGGCGGGATGGGGAGACAGTTGTTCATAGTGAGCTTAAACCATATGGAAATTCCTTCTTTTTTGACTCGGACAGTGTATTCGTATATTCCTTGTATAATCTTTCCAATTACTTGATATCCATCAGAAAGTTGGACAATGACTAGAGATGATACAAAAATAATTGATGCCTTTGAGCTGTGGTGCTGGAGTAGAATATTGAACATGGACTGCCAGGAGAACAAACAGGTTCAGCCTAGAGAGAGTGAGACCAGGCTGCTCCTTGGAGGCAAGGATTCTGAGCCTTTGTCTGACATACTATGGACATGTTGTAAGGATGGACCGGTCCTTGGAGAGGGACATCAGGCTTGGGAGGGTGGAGAGACAGCACAGGAGGGGAAGACCCTGGATGAGATGGATTGATTCAGTGACTGGGGTAATGGGGGTAGATATGTCAGAGACAATAAGGTTCGCCCAGGATAGAGCAGGATTCAGGGCTGTTGTACACAGGGTCGCTATGAGTTGCAAGTGACTGGATAGCACATAACAATAGTTAGAACTCAATGTTTTTAAAAAGAACAACCAAAGGATTTTTCTGTACCACATTCTTCAGCTGATGAATTTTTTCTTTAAAGGATTTGGAAATTAGCATTGATGTTTTCTTTACTGCTTATTTGGTGGTGGTGGTGGTGGGGGGGCGATGAAAAGAAGAAAGAAACCAAAAATAGTTTGGCCCCAATTTTTAAAAGTACGCTCAGTGCTAAAGCTAATTGAATGGAGAAGACGCTCTGCAGTGAGTGAAGTGTGAGGATGACTAGACTACCTAATTTGTTAGTTTCTTTCAATTTATTACTCTTGGTCATAGACAATTTGTCTTTGATGTTCTTTCTCCTTTTGTGTTTACTTCTAGTCATAAAGCATCTGGTCTGTATAATTAAGGGGATCTGGGAAAATACAATTAGACAAACTCGCAGGAAGTCAGTAGCAAATCTCATCCATGACAGAAATGTAGCCCCAGACCATATTTTTCCTTGGGTAAAGGCCTTACTCATTAACTCAGGGGAAATTGCTTCTGCAGTGAATTGCTTCATCCTTGAGGACATTCTGATATTGCTCCCTCTAGTGGTTGAATTCCACTGTTCGTCTATCAGTTTCTGGTACTGTGGTGGCTGCTGTGTTGATGTAATGCTGGGGGCTATGGGACAGGTATTTCAGACGCCAGCAGGGTTGTTTACGGTAGACAGGTTTCATCAGAGTTTCCAGATTAAGACAGGCTAAGAATAAAGGCTGATGATCTCTACTTCCGAAACTCAGCCAATGAAATCTTAGAAATCACAACATCATAAGATGAGCCTCCTAGGGCAGAAGACTACGTAAAAACCATAACAGTGGATGAAAATACACTAAGTATCATGCTGTACTAATTAGAAACACAGCAAACAAGCAAAGATACAGATACCTAAGCTATGAAGAAATTAACAACATGCAGATCAATTTTCCAATACAACAAACTGACAGGTAGGTCTCACAGTTTCATAAGCTCTTTGTCTGAGTCCCAGGTACCAGCACGAAGGTAAGGCTTTCTCCTTCTAGTGGTTCTGGAGGAAGATTCCTGTCTCTGAGCTTCTGCTGAGAAGGCTTAATGTCTCTGCTATTACCAGGCACACACACAAAATATCATGGGGTAGAGTCCATCAGACACACACAAAAATATCATGGGGTAGAGTCTATTAGAGCCTAGTTGCAGCATGTCAAGAATGGGCCTTGGGTCGGTGCTGGAGTCTTCTAGCTGAAGCGCAAAGCAGGATAATGTCCCAGGTGGGGCTATGCAAAGGCATGGATCATAACGAGTTATGGCTGACATTGAGAGGAATGCGAATCCCAGAGCACTTATTTGCGCTCATGCAGAACCTATACCTGGACCTGGAGGCTGTTGTGTAAACAAAGCAGGGGAACACTACATGGTTTAAAATTGTGAAGGTTGTGCATCAGGGTTGTATTCTTTCTCCATACCTATTCAATCTGCATGCAGTGCAAATTATTCAAGAAGCTGAACTCTATGAAGAGAAATGTGGCTTCAGGATTGTAGGGAGACTCATTAATAATCTATATTATGCAGATGGCACAATATTGCTTACTGAAAATGAGGAGTACTTGAAGCACTTGTTGCAGAAGATCAAAGACTTCAGCCTTCAGTATAGATTGTATCTCAATGTCAAGAAAACAAAGGTTCTTACCAATGGACTGACAGGCAACATCATGATGAATGGAGAAGAGATTGAAACTGTCCATAACTTCATTTTACTTGAATCCACAATTAACCCTTGGTACCAGCAGTCAGGATAAGGAGACACATTGCACCGGGGAAATCTACAGCTTATGTACCTCTTCAAATTTTTTAAGAATTATGATATTGCTTTTGAGGACTAAGGTGCATCTGACTTGGGCCATGGTCTTTCCAATCACTTATTATGCTTCTGAGAGTTGGACAATGAATAAGGATGACAGAAGAATTGATGCCTTTGAGCTGTGGTTTTGGATAAGAGCACCGAACATCCACAGTTGGCCAGAAGAACAAACAAATATGTACTGGAGAGGGTGCAGCTGAAGTGCTCTTTGGAGACAAGAATGATGAGACTGTGACTCACATACTTTGGGCATGTTACTAGGAGGGGCTATTCCTTGGAGAAATACATGGTGCTGGAAAGGGTGGATGTTTTATACCAGGAATTTTGGTGGACATTTGCCTGGCCAACTGACTGGAAGATATCCTATGAAATGTGGAAATTCCACAGTCCAACAGAATATGGAAATTATCGTAAAATATCATTAATATATCACACAAGCAAAATATTGCTGATGATCATTAAAAAATGGCTAGAATAGTGCATAGACTTAGAATTGCCAGAAGTTCAGTGCAGCTGTCAGATGGATCCTGGCTGAAAGCAAAGAATATCAGAAGATTTGTGTTTTATTGACTATGCAAAAGCATTAAACTGTGTGGATCATAACATATTATGGTTAACATTGAGAAGAATGGGAATTCCAGAACATTTGATTATGCTCATGCAAAGCTTGACCAAGAAGCTGTTGTGCAACAAAGCAAGGGAACACTTCATAGTTTAAAATTAGGAAAGGTGTGTGTCAAGGTTGTAGCCTCTCTCCCTATCTATGGTGAGCAAATTATTCAAGAAGCTAGACTCTGCGAAGAAAACTGTGGTGTCAGGATTGGAAGAAAATTCATCAACAACCTTCTTATGTGGGTGACACAGTCTTGCTGGTTGAAAGTGAGGAGGACTTGAAACATTTGATGCAGAAAATGAAACACTGCAGCCTTCAATGAAATGCAAGATGTTTTATGTCACTAGAGACCCACCATGAAATAATTGCCAGGATGGAGTGTATCTTTTTGGACCCAGTTTTCTGCAGGTCGAAGCTCCTGGATACCTGGGGAGGCCAGGATCCATCGAGGTCTCCAGGGAATATTGGGCCTACAGATACTGAAGGAAGACTTTTCTCTATAACCAACACACATTGAAAAAAGGCTTCTTCCTAGAGCTGGTACCCTAAATTTGGATTTCTGACCTCCTGAATTGCAAGAGAAGAAAACTCTGGTAGCCTAGTGATAAGAAGCCGTGCTGCAGTCCTAAAGGCACATGGTTCAACTCCACCGACTGTTCTGTGGAAGAAGGATGGGCAGTCTCCTCCTGTGTGATTTACTGTCTCTGAAAACTCACTGGAGGGTCAGCTGTGGGTTGATTCTGACTGGATAGTATGCAACAACAGCAGCAAACTTTAAGAGAATAAATTTCTCTTTGTTAAAGTCAACCATTTGTGGTTATCTCTGTTACAGTACGCAGTACTGCCTACCTAAGACATGTTATAATAGAGAAAGTCTGTAACAGCCATGAACAATGGTCATAGCAGCGTAAGTGAACAAAACCTTCGATCTAGAAAGTTTTTATCAACATGACTCAGTATTGAACAACAGTCAAACCTCTGAGCCTGCTAGTTTTAAATGTTAGATTCACAGAGGACACACATTCCGCTTAAAGACCAACTCCTAAATTAGCCAGCTATGATGCAGGGCTAGGTCACACAGTTAAGCTGGGACCATGGGAGGGCTAAGGAAAGTGAGTGATTTAAATTGTCACCTCAAGAGTAATATTTCATATGGAACCTGAAGGTGTCCCTAAGTGGTGCAAGTAGTTACGTGCTTCACAACTAACCAAAGGGTGAGCAGTTTGAACCCACCTAGGGCCACCTTGGAAGAAAGGCCTTGCTGGAGCTCACAACCTTGGAAGCTCTATGGAGTACAGTTCCACTGTGCACACATAGGTTGTTTTGAATTAAATTAATTTGGGAATTGACTTGACTGCTTTTGGTCCCAGAGCCTGAAAAGTTAGGCTTTCTAGATAACTCTGTTTTAACCATGTTTTGCACATGCTTTGTCAAAGTAGGCATAGCTGAGACTTCAACTAGCAAAACACAAAGCAAATACCTTTAAAAAGCCGGTTTTCTGTGGTTTCAGGTAAGACCACAGTCACAGCAATACATTTCATCACCCAGGTCCTGAATACAATGCTGGTAAAACAGGGTCTCAGAAGCCGAAACATCTGGGTCCACTCTCAGTTCCAGCTTTCTCTTGTTTTTTTCCCCCTATAATTATATTTTATTAATTTTCATAAACATTTACAGAGATTTTGGGTTTCCATTCATTCATTGTTGCACCATTCTCTCAACCCTCCTCCCAGTTTGTTCTTGTCCAAATGCCACAGTGCTTGTCAAAGCCAGTTCTGATTAATCTTCTTTGTCAGTGTGTCCTTTGCCATT
>NW_006399786.1:17143763-17164761 GCF_000299155.1 Elephantulus edwardii | reverse complement strand
ACATTCAGATGGCTAACAAGCACATGAAGAAATGCTCAAAATCCCTAGCCCTAAGACAGCTTTCTCTTGTGATATTACCCTGGGCAAATTGCTAAGTCTCTCTGTCCTTGGTTTGCTCGATCTGTACAGTGTAACAGTGTTAGTTTTAGAGGGTTTTAGCAGGACTGAAGTGGAATTAATTAACATGGGTAGAGAGTTTAGAACAAGGCCATGCACCTGACAGTCTCAATAATTGCTATTTATCACTTATATTTCACTACATTAGCACCTTCCTAAGCAAGCATCATCTGCCATGGTCTTCCAGTCCACAGGGGGGCCCTGCTGACTGGGCTAGATGACAGCACTGCCACTGTCTCCAGGGCCTATCATCATGAGGCCTAACATTGGGCACCAACATTCCTGCAGAGGGCATGTCTGGGGTGACTACCGGACTCGACACTACTCTCCCTTCTCTCTGGTCCCCATCATGTTAGCTAGTCTTGGTGACCTAATTCTCTTCTGTTGCTGCTTAGTTTAGGACTCAGAGCTCAATCAGGACTGTAAACAGCAGGCTCTGTCCTCATGCAACTGTCACTTGGCCACGAATGGGCTCGGAGATGGAGTGTCATTGGATTGAGTCGTGTTGCTGAAAATAATGTGGAGAGGGTTCATGAATATGAGCTTCTCTGGCCACATTCTCAGCCACTCTCTCCTCGACTCTGGAGTCACTTTCCTTTTCTTAGAGAGCCGAGGACGGGCCCTGTTGTTCCTTTCGGAGTATAGTCACTTTCTCTGTAGTTGGTGTAATGAGGATGCATGCAGGAGAACACAACGCACTTTACCATTTCCTTTCAGCACCAAGATTTCTCGTCCGAGGGTTCTTCCCAAGTGCAAAGTAGGCTCTTTGTTATAGCAGACTGCAGAGGATTGGATGGAGGATAGAAATGTGCAGATGTTTTGTTGGTACTGACCATTAACATGTCACAGAATGTTTCTCTGGAGGATTATGGATAATGCACTCCATCCAAACATATATGTTTGCCTCTTCTCTTTACTGCCACGATTGTGGAAAATGGTATAAAGGAGGGGAAATGATATAAAGAAAAGAACACTGGCTTTGGCACATGGACAGATGTAAGTTCAAAACCTTGAGATTTTGCTGTGAAATCATAGATATCTAGTTAATGTCCCAAAGTCTCAGTTCCCTCAGCAAAATCAGAATGGTAATACTGTATTACTCAGGACTTATTGTTATCCAAGTTACAGAAACTAAAGTTGGTCTTTGTTAATATAAAAGAAGGAGTCTATTGGCCCTTTGAGGCTGGGTTTAATCTTGGCTGGATTTAGGGACTGAATTACCACCAGAACTCTTAACACTTTTGCTTCCTCTGCAAATTGATTTCATTCTTTCCTGTTAAGTATGGGCAGTATCTAAAGGCAGGGGACGGGTGTTAGACTCATATATTTCCACATGGAGATCTTTGCTCTTTTGGTCCATGCAAGAGGAGCTGCCGTGTTTGGCTCAGTTTGGGACTTAGGACAGCCGGACTTGGGGGGTGGTAGCATATGGGGTCTATAAGGTAATTCTCGTGAGTCATCCCCACACGTCCACTTCCTCACAGTAGAGTTGTAAAGCACCTGCAACTGCATCCTTCCCTCTGCTGGAGGACCTCCTGGAGATGCTTTGGGACAAGCAGTCTCTCTGCTCCTCCGTCACCATGAACTCACTATGTCAACCGTGACACCTACACTTTTCTCCAGTGTGTCTTCCTGATCCACTGCTTCTGTAAATGGTGCCAACCCCAGGCCTGAAGCCTCTGCTGACATGCTTAGTACTTGCAGGGTCCTCACAGCCTAACGCTGTTTCTTCTGCAACTCTGCCATTTCCCTCTGTGCTCTCGTGCCCATCCCCACAGCCATCCCTGTGGTCTGTGGCCTCATAACCTCCCCAGCAGGAGCAAGTTCTGATGGTATCACTTCCCTGCTTCAGGATGACAGTCAATCTCCATCACCCTTCCAGTTAGGGACATTCCATAGACTGACATTCATGGACAGCCACGATCTTATGCTGAACAGCTTCTAAGCCACCTTCGTAGGTTTACTGCAGGTCAAACAGATAGAACAAAACACAATGAAACGGAACTGTGAGGATGTGCACAGAGAAACAAGCTGGTTGGTATCAGGATAACTGGAGGCTAGGTTGCTAGGCAACCATGCAACTAAGAAAGAAACCTGCACTGAGACAGATGATGCTAAAAGCCAATGAAAAGACTCACATTCTTTGATCTGTTTATTTTCTAAACTGGAAAAGCTAACTGATGGTGGGTGCTATCTGATGGAATTCTGTAGAGGCATATGCTTCTGATATTTAATACATGAAAGCACAGATAATTTTTCCTCTTTGATGGTGAAATCTTTATGAATGACTATTGCTCTTCTTGGGGAATATGTGTAGGGTGTGATTGATAAGTGAGTGTGTATAGTGTGGAGTAATCTCATAATAGCAAATAAGAAGAATAAAATGGAAATAATTTCTGTGCCTTTAAAAACAAGTTGCTTTTATTTCACGATTGTTGCTTGCAGGCTTTGTTTATAGAAAGAAAGAAAGATTCAACTCAAGCCTAGAAATCCAAATGAAAAATATGCTTCCCTCAGTTCTGAATTGCTTCCGTTCTTGAGTTACCAAGGCCAACAGTCGTGCTTGTCCAGAGTCTTCTATTTTAAGACTATCTTTTTAATCTTCTCAAGAAAGGAAAAGTACTAACTAAACAATAGGTAAATCTGTAGAAAGATGATAGAGAGTGTGTGTGTGTTTGTGAATATTTTGTTTTATAGGAATTTGAAGCAACTCAAAAGTCCTCTTTTACTAAGCTGTCTTTTAAAAATCCACAGGAATCTTTATTTATTGATTTCTTGCTAACAGGCATTCATTTAACCTTAGGAATGCTTGCAAACATTCCTGGCACAGAAGCTCAATGACTCTAGAGAGGGCCATACCATGGGCTGATAATCCAGTTTCTGTTTGTCATCCACTTTGGTCAGACCCGAGCCGGCTCAGGAGAGGGCCAGTAACCAGCCCAGCCCCAGATTCGGCATCTGTGTATCCAGTGACTCATAGGTCAAAACGAGATTTTGCAAGTCCTGCTCAGGCTGAAAGAAAAAACCAAAATTCTAATTCTCTTGTGCATCACATCCTGCTCTGTTTTCTTGAAAAAGAACATCAAACACATCGATCAATTTCCCTGGCTTCCTCTTTCTTTGCCTTTCTTACCAGTTCTAAGAAATTTCTCTTCTCCCCACCTCCCCTCCTCCCCTAAGCCTGCAGTTAATTTAGGATTTGAAATGTGAGCTTTTAAAACAAACTTTCCTGAATGGTGCATGGCCATGTTTAGTTTTATTCTTCTCTTAGAGTCTTTTTCTGGTTTTAGGTTAATATTTTAAGAGGGAGAGAAATGGGGAAGACAGACTTTCTTATGTTTTTCCAAAACAGTCACTTACAGGTCAACATCAGCAAGACAAGTTCTTCCAATTTTGAAGTGAAAGCTTTCCAAACACAGAATATAAGGGGTCTTATGAGCTCTGGTGGCCTAAGCTGCTCTGCAATCCCAAAGGCATGTGGTTCGAGGCCACCAGCTGCTCCATGGGAGAAGAGATGAGCAATCTCCTTCTGTGCAATTAACTCTCTCTGAAAACCCAGTGGAGAGTCAGCTTTGGATCGATTCCAACTTGATGGTACACAACAACAATAATAACTTTAAGAAAAATTGCTGACCACATACAATTTGTCTTATCTTCCTAATGAAGTCAGGATTTTCCAAGCACTCTAGAGAACTGTAAGCTTTTCTATGTCTTCAGAGACTGTAATTTTCAATCCCTGTGAGAGTCTTGTTGATATTTCTAGAGGGAAGGAAGTGCCACATGAGTTTAAATGTTAAGAAAGAAAAACTAGTGTCAGATGTTGTGTGTGGCACCTACCACATTGTTAGAGCTCAATAAGCGTTCAACAATAAAAAAAAAGAAAGAAAAACTACATGTATTGGGTATGTACTATGTATCTAGACTGTCACATGCATATTCATTCCATTTTTATTTTTAAATATAAAATTTTTATTTTATACTGGTTTACTTTTGGAAGCAAGAGTGGCATCGACTTCCTAAACAGCATGCCTCTGGAAACTCTATGAACTTTGATAAATGTCGATAGTTGTAGAGGGGCTTCAGGCCTTTTGTTCATAGGGTCACTAGGAGTCATGTTCAACTCAAAGACAATAACAACAACAACTGGTTTACTTACAAAGGATCTTTCCCATTTCCTTCATCCACCCTGCCCTCCACCCATCAAATTGTGCTCTCCTGTGATTACCCTCCCCCATCTTCACACTTTTGTTTCCCCCTCTCCCACTTAGATCCTCATACACATTTTACTAGTTATCTGTTTCCACAATAATGGTCTTATAGAGCAGTTATCCTCAGGGGACTAGTTAGTTCACTTAGCACAATGCTCTCCAGTCCCTCCCAAGTTAGATAGTTATTTACAGAATCATTGCTACTGTATGTTGCGTAGTATTCCATCATGTGACTGTACCATAATTTCTCAATCCATTCGATTCCGGTTGGACCTTTGGGCTTTTTTGTGTTCTTGTGATGGTGATTAACACTGCTATGAACATTGGTGTATAAATCTTTGTTTGTGCCTCAGTTCTAATTTCCTCATGGTATACTCCAAGCAGTGGGATATCTATATTATATGAAATTTCTATGTTCAGCTTTTGAGGAAACACCAAACTACCTTCCAGAGTAGTTGTACCATTTTATAATTCCATTAACAGTGTATAAGAGTTTCTATCTTGCCGCATCCTCTCCAACATGTATTACTTGCTGTCCTATTAAACTTTGCCACTGTAACTCTAGTGAGATTATATCTCATTGAGGTTTTGATTTGCAGCTCTCTTATTGCCAGTGATTTGGAGCATTTCTTCATGAGTCTGTTGGCCATCCGAATATTTCCCTTTGTGAAAATTCTTTCCATGTCTTTTGCCCATTTTGTAATTGTGTTATCAGTCTTTTTCTTGTGGAGGCCCTGTAGGATTCTATAGACTTTTGATATGAGACCCTTGTCTGAAATGGTATTGCCAAATATTATCTCCCAGTCAGTAGTTTTCTTTTTACTCAGTTGGAAAATGTTTTAGATACAGAGATCCATATTTTTAATTTGCAATGACTATGACTGACAGAGTTTACTCAAATGGAGTTTACATGTTAGTGTGTGGGATCGTGGGAGATTATAGAGAGATATTGGATAAATCTTAATGTACACTTAGTTTTACAGAGAATGGTTGGATGCCTGAGGAGTCTATGGAAGGTTATAGCAAAGATGGCACTAGTATTTTCTCCCAATTTCCCAAGTACTTGCCACTTTAAGATACAATCTATTTCTCCTCCCCTTGAAAATGGGCTGGTGCCATGATCAGCAGAATGTGGCAGAAGGGATATCATATTATTTACAAATGTAGTCTTAAGGTGTCTTGCATTTTTCATATCAACCCTCCCTGATATCAAGCACTCTGTGAAGTCTGGCTTGCCTGCTGGAGAAACATCAAGGGCAAGCGAGCAGATTCTGATTTACGAGACAGCGGAGACCTTCCCTGAAGGGTCTTCTTGGCTATAATCTTTATGGAAGCAGATTGCAAGGTCTTTTTCCCAAGGAGGTGCTGAGTAAGTCTGAACCATCAACCTTTGCTTAGTGGCAGCACTTAACTCTTCTTATCACCTTGTGTAAACATTGTTAGGTATGAATGTTCCCATTTTGCAGATTAGGAAGCCAAGGGTCAGAGAAGTGAAACTATTCTGTATGCTAGGGCCTTGTGTCAAGAAGCTGCACTGCAATGCTGAAGACACATGGTTTGAGGCCAATAGTTGCTTGGTGGGAGAAGGATGGGCTGTCTCTTCCCATGCAATTAATTGCCTCTGAAAACCTGCTGAAGGGTCATTATGGGTCGGTTCTGACTCTGTGGTACACAACAACAACAACAACATGCTAGATCTCACAATTGGAAGACACCAGACAGAGAATTCAAATCCAGGAATGTCTGATGCTCTTCTCCCAAAGCTTGTGCTTTTCTCCCCTGGCCAAACAACCTTCTTGATGCAGCTCATGCTCAGATGGAGCTCTGGCGGCCTCGTGGCATAGGCAGCTGCACTGCTAACCCCAGGGTGGCTGCTCTCTGGAGGTTCGAACTCACCCCGGGCCATCTCCTCCTGTGTGATTTACAGCCTTGGAAACCCACTGGAGGATCAGCTATGAGCCAGTTCTGACTCAACAGCAATGAGTTTGAGTTTTCTGAGTATGCTTAGTGTTATCATTCTCTTACAAATTGTCACAACTGAAAAGTCAAGGAATCTAACAGGATAGCTGGAATAGTTTTGCTAAGACCACCATAAGTCAGTGACTGTATTTTCTAAGCAAAAAATATCCCAAAGCAGATGAGCCCCAGGGGAGGTGGATGGATGGTTCTGTGAGAAAAGCAATGCAATGAACTGTATGTATCACTTACTGGAGATTGCTAATGACAAAGTCAAGATGCGGTCTTCTGACATCTACCGTCATCTAACTGTCTGCTCATTCCCAAATTACCCGTCTATTTAAAGCCTGTCAAATTGACTAAACAGTCAAAAGAATTATTACCAAGGGACTCAAGAGCTCTTAGATTCTATTATCTGACAAATTCTGTCATGTCAAGAATCGTCAGAGTTATTCTTGGGAAATGTCTTTGAGCGGAAGCTCTGATCCCTCCCTCTGCACAGACCAGGAATGGAGGCTCTCCAAGACAGTCCAGCTGAGCAACTGACTCCGAAGAAGGAAGAAAAGAATAGTTATTGAATATTGTTTTGTGATAGGAAATGTGCTAAGAATTTCCCACACTGTTATCTGTATATGAACTTAAACCTGACTACCCATCTATCAAGGGTAAATTTGGCCAGAAAGCTACTTAAGAATTAAAAGCCCATCCTCATTGGTATCTGTTTATTTTGACTGCTATATCTAGTTATTCAAGCAGAAAACTTCTGATTGGGTTGAGATGTGAGGTGCAGAGAAAATGACATAGCAGGGCAGAGTGAACAACAAAGAGATTTCAATAATGTGGTGAAGACACCAGACCAACCTCACAGGCGTGGGTTATTATTGGGGTGGAGATGAACTGACTTTTGTGGGATACTAAGAAGATAAGTGCAGGGAATGTGTAACAGCAGCAGACCTCAAAAAAGCATCCAGAAGAGGTGTCAAAAATTTATTTAGGAATAAATAGATTTATTAATGACTGCAGTTTTCCTAATGGGATGCCAAGCCACACAAACATTGCTCTATGTTGTGATGAGAATAAATAATGACATCATTGGTGTCCTTTTTGATCACTAAGGAGAACTATGAGATGATACTTGTCTGCAGTGCAAGGGTGGTTGTTGTTGTTGTTAGGTGCCATCAAGTCAAATACAACCCATAGTGACTCTCTGAACAATCGACCTGAACCCTGTCCTATCATGTGCCGTCCTCATCATCTCTGACACACTTGAGCCCATTGCTGTACTCACTGTGTCAGTCTTCTGGGTGAGGGTCTTCCTCTCTTTTCCTTACCTTCTATCTTTCCAAGCATGTTGTCCCTTTCCAAGGAATAGCCTCTCTTAGTAATATGCCCAAAATCGGTGAGATGAAGCTTTATCATTTTTTGCTTCCAAGGAGCACTTTAGCTGCACCTTCTTTAAGACATAGCTGTTCTTTCAGCAGTCCATGGGATATTCAGTACTCTTCTTCAACACCACAACTCAAAGGCATTAATGCTTCTTCTGTCATCCTTATTCACTGTAGAACTCTAGACACATAGCAAGTGATTGAAAAGACCATGGCCTGAATCAGGTGCACCTTAGTCCTCAAACTCACATCATTGCTCCTCAATAATTTGGAGAGGTCCCTAACTGCAGACTTTCCCACTGCAGTATGATCTCCTGACTGCTGGTACCAAGAGTGTTGATTATGGATCTACATGAGATGCAGTCACTAACAATTTCAATATTTTCTCCATATATCACGATGTTTCCTATTGGTCCTATTAACTCCTCTGGTTTCAGCAGGGGGTAGGATGGTTGTGTACAGGCCCCAGTGAGAATTTTTGCTTTTGTGATATTGATCTTCAATTCATATTGAAGGCTATATTCTTTGATCTAATGCAGCAAGTGCTTCAAGTCCTCTTCAGTTTAAGCAAACAAGGTTATGTCATCTGCATAACATAAGTTGCTGATGAGTCTTCCTCTCATCCTGATGCCACATTCTTCTTCAAAGACAGAGGAGAAAGGAAAAACTAAAATGAATGTCAAAAGAAACTCTGAAAAAAAAAAAAGAAACTCTGAAAATTGTAGTAGAGCATTGAGAAGCCAAAACAAAGGTAAGAGATGTTAAAGTAAAGGAGCTGACCAGATGATTTAAAAGGACAACTCATGTCATCGCTGATGTCAGATGGATCCTAACTGAAAGCAAAGGATACCAAGAGAATCCACATTTTTGCTTTATGCAAAGCCATCTGACTGGATCGTAAAAAAAAAAAAAATGTGGCTAACACTGAGAAGAATGGGAATCCCAAAAGACTTAATTGTACTCAAGTGAAACCTATACCTAGATCAAGAGGCCATTGTTTGTACAGTGCAAGGGAACGCTACATGGTTTTAAAATTAGGAAAAGTGTGTGCCAGGGTTGTATTATCTCTCCATATCTATCCAATACAAGGGTGGGGTTGTTGTGTTCCATAGAGTCAGGACCATGTCATCGCTGACCCTCCGGAGGGTTTTCAGAAGCAGCTAATCGCACGGGAGGAGATTGCCCAGTTTTCTCCCTTGGAGCAGCTGGTGGCCTCAAACCGTGTGTCTTCGGGATTGCAGCACAGGTCCTTGCCAGTGGGCCACCAGGGCTTTCTAATAACAAGGGTTAGGCATATATAATTTAGTCCTAAAATTAATATTCCAGAAAAACAAACAGGTAAGTCTTGGAGAGGGTGCTTCCAGGGTGCTCCTTGGCGCATAGATGATGTAGTTCCTCTCACAGATTTTGGGCATGCTTCCAGGAGAGGCTATTCCTTGGAAAGGGACAGCATGCTTGGAAAGGTGGAGGGATGATGAAGAAGAGGGAGACCTTCATCCAGGTGGACTGACGCAGCGATAGCTGCAGTGGGCTTGAGTGTGTCAGAGGTTGTGAAGGATGGCACGCAGGGGTCACATCTGTTGGTTCACAGGTTCAGTCGTACTTGACTAGATGGCAGCTTAACTACAGCAACAGCAACCGCAACCGCAACAGCAACCACAACCGCAACAGCAACCGCAACCGCAACAGCAACAGCAACATTAATCCTGAAATAAAACAAGCCAAAAAACCAACAACAGAAAGAGCAAAATGAAGCAGGGCCTCTGCGAAGCTGGAGAGAAGACAACATTTGCCTGAAGTTGTCAATAGAGGGAGCTGGGGGGCTGCTAACCCCTGTGGTTTCAGCAGGGGCGGGACGGCTGCGCGCAGGACACCCGCTTCCTGCGGGCGCCCCGCATCACTTGCCATCAGTCAGAATGCAACCCAGGCCACATGCGCTCGGGGAGCGCCGCTGGCACGAGAAATACGACTGCAGCCGACTGACGCGTGGGCTGCTGACGCCACCGTGATGTGTGCAGTCCCTGTGGAGATCCTGACGCAGCTCCAGCATAAACCCTTCTTATTCCTTTATTCCCTCCCCAGTCGTCCTACCCCCTCTTCAATCCATGAGCTCTGTTTCCTGCCGAGCACCACAGGCTGAACCTGAAGGGGTAGCTGTTTCAGCCCAATAAGGACATTTTGTGTTCTTTTGATCTCATTGACTTAGATTCATCCTAATGTAGAAATGATCTCCCCGCACTCGCTTTTTTCTCTGCAAGCAAATGCTTTGGTCCGTCAAGGGAAAGGAACATCAGCTGTGATAATTCCCGGTGTGGAGACCGGCCAGCTGGGCTCAACTGGGTAGGGCTTTGGAGAAAACAGCCCCTAATCGCCAGCAGGGTTCCTTGGGAGAGGAAGGACAGCACACCTCCCTAGTGAAAAGTCCAGCGCGCAAGAGAGGGTTTCATTCCAGGAGGTAGCAGCCGCCTGGGTCTGGTTTGACACATCCTGTTCTCCTTAGACCCTGGCAGAGTGCCCGGTACGTAGCCGGTCCTCGGTGCTTCACTGCTGTGGCCTGCTACCTGAATGCACGAGGGCCACTGTGACTTTCACTGGAGCCAGACAGATCTGTCTTTAAAAATTCTGACTTTTCGATCCTATTAATGACAATATTTTAGGCAAGCTCTTTGACCGCCACTTGAGCATAAGTTCTTCAAAGACAATGTCTATGCCCCACCACATCTGCCTGAAAACTAGATGCTAGTCCATACATATTTCAAATAAATGAGACTATCTCCATTCATTCATCTGCAGTAAAGAAAGGTAACCATATTATCTACCTTGTAGGGTTTATTGTTGTGAAGATTAGATGGCATCATGTGTTTAAAGGGCATGGCACATAAGAAATGCTTGTAAAAGAAATGGTAGCTGTCATTTTTGCTGGTAGATTCAGTTGTTGCCTTCTATTATATCACTCCAGGTAATTCTCAAATGTGGGCCTGGGCCTAACTGTGGAATTCTTCAGGGACTTTGGCTGGCTTTGCTCTGCCTGTCCTCCTCTCACACTTTACGTCTAAGTTTGTCCTGAGAGCCATTCAAGGGGTTTTTAGTTCAAGGTGGTGATGGGTTTGCTGATCAGAGTTAAGAGTCTACTTTATCCCAAGGCTGCAGATCGAGCTCCTAACACCAGGAGAGAGGGCAGCTCAAGGTAGGACGAAGTCAGCAGGCTCTGTGGACTTGAGACTGAGGCCTGGGAGGGATACCATCACGTTCTAACATTCCTTTTTTTTTTTAAATTTATATTAATGAAAGTTTACAGAGACTTAGAATTTCCATTCATTCATTGTTACACACTTTTTTAAACATCATCTGAAAAGACCTACAGACTATACTCTGTCGTTTTCAAAGATTCTCAATGAGCTTAATCCTGGCCATGATTTCCTTGAATTTTGCTTTCAGCAACATGTAAGTGAAAATTTTTTCACCTCAAGACTCTGAAATCTTCCTGGAACAAATGATTCCACAGCTTCATAGGTGTTTAGAACTTTAGAACAAAGTCTCCCAAAACTTGCAACTCTCAAACTTTGTGAGATAAATGAAGGCCATTCTCCTCAGGTGATTGAGGGCAGCCTTACCTGGAAGATTCTTGAAGTCACACTGGATTCTTGGTTTCCGTAAGATTGTAGCGCAGGAAGAACCCACCCATGTCTGGTGGAAGTACCTGCTATTTGGATGAGATGGGTCAGACGTATCTTTTAGGGAAGAGGCCCTTTGCATTTTGTGCTTTTAAACTTCTTACTAAGCACATTTGTATTTACATCACCTGCTTTTGCCTTTAAAAGTAAAGCTTTGTGAATTAGGTAGATTGGGCATGTTTAACCCCATCTTAAAAACAGGGAAGTTTGGCAGCGCTAGTGACTTATCCAGTCCTGCATAATTAGAGGCAGGGCTTGTTTCCATCTACTGGGTCTTTAAAAAAAAAAATAATCATGAAAACTTTATTTTCTTTGAGTGCAGGTCTACCAGTCACATTGGTTTTTCGTAAATTGTTCCTAGATATTTTGTTTAATAACATTAATCCACTGATGAATTTAATCAGCCTACAATGCTTTTTAAAGGATCACACAGCCTCCTTGTTCCCAGCTGAATTTGGACCAAATGGAAGCAGCTGAAAGTCAATAACGCCAGCTTCCCATAACAAAACAAAGGTGCAACCTAACAACAACGTTGTTGTGGCATTAGTCTTTCATCTTTGGAAAATAATTCTTCCAAATACTTGTGTTAAAAAACAACAACCCTAAAAATAATATCTCTCAGAAAGCGGAGTTTCTTCTTTTTCATATATTAATATTTAGCCTCAAATATGTGACCACTCAACTTTGTTGGTATCAAGTTAGAACTTATAACTATCCCTCTACTGGGCTTTCAGAGGTTGTAAATATTTAGGGAGGAGATTGCCTATCTTTCTCCCATGGAACCCCTGCCTTTGCATTAACTGTGAAACTCTACCCATGAACTAACACACTCTCTCTCTCTTATTCTTCTCTATGCCTTTTATATTTGTCTCACAGAGGAATGTCTATGTGTGTTTCATTGACTATGCAAAGGCAGGTGACTATGCAGATCACAACAACATTGTGACTAACTCTGAGAAGCATGGATATCCCAGAACACTTAATTGTGCTTATGCAGAACCTATACTTGGACCAGGAGGCAGTCATCAGAACAGAGCAAGGAAACATTGTTTTGGTCAAGATCAGAAAAGGTATACCTCAATGATGCATCCTGTCTCCATATCTTTTAAATCTATATGTGGAACAGATCGTTCCGGAGGCTGGACTTTATGAGGAGGAATGTGTCATCAGAATTGGCAGAGAACTCAACAACTTGCATTATGCAGATGACACAACCTGACTTGCTGAAACTGAAGAGAATCTGAAGCATTTGCTGAAGACAGTCAAGCACTGTTGTCTTCAATATGGATTGAAGCTCAACATCAAGAAGACAAACATTCTCAGCACTGGGTCAATTGGGCAGCACCATGATAGACAGAGAAGAGATTGAGGTTGTTAACTATTTCAGCTTACTTAACTCCACAATCAACATTTGTGGCACTTGTTGTTGTTGATTACCATCGTGCCAGAACCTACCCATAGCTGACCCTCTATCGGTTTTCAGAGGCAGTAATCACAAAGGAGGAGACTAAGTATTCTGCTCCCATGGAGCAGCTGGCGGATTCAAACTGTGTGTTTGGGGTTGCAGTACAGTAGATTCTTACCACTGGGCCGCCAGAGCTCCCTTGTGACACTGTTGTTGTTGTTAAGTGCCGTCGAGTCACAGGCGACTCATAGCGACCCTATGAAGGAGAGTCCTTGATGCTTGGGTGCCTTTCATCCTCTCTCCAGGTTCATAGGGTTTCTGGAGGCAAGCTATTATGGAAGTGGATGCCACTCCTCTTTCCAGGCTTGTTTTCATCGGGGAGCTCCACCCCACCCTCTGTCCACATTGGGTAACCAACCATTAACCCATTTGGCACATCAGTGAGTGTCACAGTGTTCAGACTCACAGCAACCACAAGTGACTGCGGTATGGCAACTTGTACACCAGGGCTATACGACCTAGAGGAATGTCTGAACAAAAACAATGAAAGACAGGCCCGAGGGCTGCAGATTAAAAGTCTCCCACCTTTGGCTTGGTAGCATTGCTTTCTGTCCACTGGGCCAGCTGATCTCTCTCTCTGTGTTGATATTGTTGTTAAGTGCCTTTGAGTCGCAAGTGACTGATAGTGACCCCATGAAGGAGAGTCCTCGATAAAGATAAATTGCACTAGGGAAATCTGCTCTCAGGGACCTCCAGGGAGCTGAAGAGAAACAATGTCAGTCTAGAGACTAAGGTGTGCTTGATCCAAACCATGGTTTTTATAATACTTGCTATGTATCAGAAAACTGGACAATGAGGACAATAAGGATAATAAAAGAAGAATTGATGCCTTTGAGTTATGGTGCTGGAATATTAAACATATTATGGACTGCTTAGAGAACAAAGAGATCTGACCTAGAGAGGTTAAAACCAAACTGCTCCTTAGAGGCAAGGATTTTGAAGCTCTGTCTCATATACTTTGGGAATGTTGCTGACTAAGGGGGCCAGTCCTTGGAGAAGGACATCATCCTTTGAAAGGTGGAGGGACAATGCAGGAGAGGAAAACTCCAGATGAGATGGATTGATACAGTAAGGTGGGTAATGGGAATAGATGTGTTGGTGACAGTGAGTTTGGCTCAGGATAGGACAAGATACAGAGTTATTGTACATAAGGTTGCTATGAGTCACAGGCAACTAGATGGCATATAAAACAGCAACAACGTGTAAGTACTATTTTCCATGATTTTGTTTCTTGAAATATGTATGAAAGAATATAACCTTGGGAAAAACATTTTCTCTAGAAAATAAGGAGCTCTGATGGCCTAGTGGCAAGAAGCTGCACTGCAATTTCAAAAGCACGCAGTTTGAGGCTACCAGATGCTCCATGGGAGAAGGATTGGACGTCTCCTCCTGTGAGATTAACTGCCTCTGAAAATCTGCCCGAGGGTTAGCTATTTGTTGGTTTTGACTCTATAATACACAACAACAACAACAGAAAACGAAGCAGAAATTTGTCTCTTATAGTTTGAAACAATGTGACCCATTATTCACTCTAGGGACATGGATGGAAGAAGCACTTCTTTCTTAAAATACGTTTCTTTTCTTTCTTTTTTTTTTAAATACGTTTCTTAAACTTCATACTTGTTTACTTCCTTATCATCTTTGGCATGCATGTGATCTTAAAGATGAATGTAACTTTGACTTAATTTTAAAATTCATTAACCAGTTGGATAACTTGTAAAATGAAGTTATAATCATCTGTTCTCATTCAAAGATAACAGCTCTCACAAAGTTTTTCCTTTGAAGATGTTTCTAAAGAAATCAGCAGTTGGGGCAATCACTTGTATTGGAATAAATCCATGTGAGAGGTAGAAGAGTATACCTGGAAAAGATTTGAGGTTTGGAATGGGAGCTGATTTTGATAATGAATGTCATTTTTTTCCTTTATTTATTCATTCCACAAATCAGCTTATATGTTGGTCTTTGTAGTTTAGGCATGAATGATGGCGAATAAAACTCAGAGTTCCTGCCTTCGTGGAACTTACAGTCTAGTGACCTTATTCACTTTTATGTCCTTGGGTAAGTTACACTATTTCCCTAAACTCCATTTTGAAATGATTTAGCATTGACTCCTGAAATGAATCACATACCTTCTTCACAAGATTGTGACAACTCATTGCAGTAGCATGAAGCACCCGGTTGGTGGCAGGTGGGCAGAAAATCCTGGGAAAATTTGCCCAGTTTAATGAAACCAAGTTGACAGCAGAGGGCAGTAGAATCCCTGATGACCTCTGTGGTCTTAATAAAATCCTAGCAGTCTGACTTTTGTCCTCAAAATGCTGTTCAAAATGAGACAATGCTTGTGGACCTCCTGTGACTGGCCATTGCAGTGGGCTTTTCTCAGCGGCCACCATCTTTTAGTTCTTGGAAAAATGTTTTAAGTTATTGATCACGACCTCCGACTTTCCAGGCTCCCTCCCTTGACTTTCCTAACTGAAGATCCATACTGTACTTACTTCCTTTTGGTGTTTTGGTCTTCTTTCATCTCTCTTCTCTTTCTTTCTCTTCATCTCTCTTTCATCTTTTGTCTCTCTTATCACCTTCATCAGGAAGACCACATTGGTGCTTATGGTACCCACATCTTCTCTAGCTATGGCCCTTCTTCTTGGTTCTACTTTGATATGCCCCACATCCAAGCAGGCATCCTTGGGTCCTCTGATACCTCCAGCTTGTCATTCCAGAACTGCTTCTATTATTTTTCTCCTCATAGAAGCCCCCTTCTCTAGCCTTTCTCTTTCTATGCATTAAATCACCCAAGAGCTCAGACATATTGATTGGAAAAATGTGAAATCTTTATGGATTCCCTCTGCCCCTTCCTTCCCACTTCCAAATAGTTATTAAATTTTACTGATTTGGCCAAATCTCTCCTCTCCTTTGCTTTCCTATCACTTGCTTGCACCCTCACATAAAGAACTGTTCCCCAGACAACTGGAGTGTCCTCCTAAATCAGTGTCAGACTGGTCTGTCTCCATCTCCTCTCACTTATTCTGCTAGACTCGTCTCTGTTTCTAAGACACAGTACTGATCACCTTGCTTCTTTGCTCAAAGGTCATTAATGAGTCCCCTAAGCATACAAAGCAGTGTCCAATTTCCTTAGCTGGCACCTTGGTGAGTTTTTACAGTGTGACTTCTGAAATTTTCATCTTAAGTCTGAGGGAACCACTAACATCCTTACGCACATACAATTTACAGCCCCGTGGGGAAGAGCAGCATCAATCAATCATTACACACAAATTGTCCGTGAATTATGAAGAGGGCTGTGGGGGTTAAAGGAGGATGCTATCAGAACATAAATTGGAGAAACAGATTTGGCACATTCAAGGAGCTGACAAAGGATTGGAATGATGTTCACTGAAAGACAATGTGTGTGTGAGATATATTGCTGGAGAGTAAGCAGGGCTGTCCAGGCAGGGCTCTTCGAGAGGTGGTATGGTAAACTTAAAATATGGATTGCATCTCAATGTCAAGAAAACAAAGATTCTTACCACTGAACTGATAATTGAAGATTGTGTATGTAGGGCGCACTGGTGGCCTAGTGGCAAGAAGCTGCACTGCAATCCCAGAGGTACGCAGTTTGAATCAACCAGATGCTCTGCTGGAGAAGGAGGGGCAATCTCTTGTACCAGTCAGATCCGATTTGACGGCACATGCACAAAAAGTAATAACATTAAAAAAAAGATTTTGTATGTAATCGCATTTAGCTTTGTTGTCTATAACTCTTCTGTATCTCTTGGTATCTTCATTTTTTTCCTAAGTGATATTATGCTGATCACCCCTTATTTTCTGCAGTTTTTCTCTTCATTCAACTTCACAAATGTCTGTTATCTAATGAAGAAGTCCTTGTTATATAGTAGAGCCCTGGTGGTTTAGTGGAGAGGAGCTGTGCTGCCAAGCCAAAGGCATGCGGTTCAAATCTACCAGCTGGTCCATGGAGGAGCAATCTCCTCCTGTGTGATTTCCTGCCTCTGAAAACCCACTAGAAGGTCAGCTTTGGGTTGGTTCTGACTCAATAGGACCGGAGAAAAACGACAACCAGTGTATAATAGGTCAGGCTGCCAATGGAAAGGCCAGCAGTTTCAACCCAACAAACTTCCTCCTCAGGAGAAAGACAAGCAATCTCCTTCTGTGAAGATTTATAGCATTTGAGACACCTGAGGGAGGATGGCTGTGAATTGAATTACATTCAGTTATAATACTGGGCTTTGTTGTGTGTGGGTTTTTTTCTATTTTGTTTTTATTTTACATTGGTTTGTATACAAAATTTGTATACATTGTGCATCATTGTCCACTGCATTTCATACATTCCTACTTTCACATTGTGTTTCAAATGATCACTCACATACATTGTGTTTTATGAAATTAATCACCATAGATCCATATCTATTATTAGCCCATCTTTTTAGGTCACCACTGGATCTTTCCAAATTCCTTTAACATTCACTCTGTCCTCCCAACTCTGTTACTCAGTGATCTCCTTCCCGGCCCCCCCTCGGCCTCCCTAACCTCTACTCCTTCCCCTTTTGGACTTTTGCCCACATCTTACTAATTATCCTTCTATTTTTACAATAATGGCCTTATGAAGTATTTGTCCTTATGAGACTGAGTTAGCACTAAGGAGCAATGGTTTTGTAAAATACTATATAACATGGGAGAATCTAGACAGCATTATGCTGAGTGAACTAACTCAGTCTCGTAAGTACTGAGGGTTTTTTAAATAGTTGTGTTGGGGGTTGGTTTTTTTTGTTTTTGTTATTTTTTTACTGGATTTGCTTTTATTCCTCCTCCTTCCATTGCATTCCTGATAACCATCAGAGGATGGTTTCTTGTGTGTAACTTTTCCTTAAATATTTCTAATTGGATTCAGATAATACTTGTCCTTTTGTTGTTGTTGTTATGTGCCGTTGAGTAGCTTGCGACTCATAGTGACCCTATGTACAACAGCCCTAAACCCAGCTCTATCCCGTGCCAATCACACTGCCTCTGACACACCCATCCTGATTACCTCAGTCACTGAATCAATCCACCTCATAGAGGGTCTTCCCCTCTTGCGCCATCCCTCCACCCTCCCAAGCATGATGTCCCTCTCCAAGGACCTGTCCCTCCGTACAACATGTCCAAAGTTTGTCAGATGAAGTCCCAGAATCCTTGCCTCCAAGGAGCAGCCTGGTTTAACCCTCTCCAGGATGAATCTGTTTTCTTAGCAGTCCATGGTACATTCAATACTCTCCTCCAGCACCACAGCTCAAAGACATCAATTCTCCTTCTATCTTTCCTAGTCATTGTCCAACTCTCTGATGCATAACAAGTGATTGCAAAGACCGTGGCCTGTATCAGATGCACCTTAGTCTCCAGAGTGATACCATTGCTCCTTTTGTTATTTATTAATTTTACTCAACATAACATGCCCCAGGTTCATCCGTGTTACAGGATCTTTTTTTGAATTGTTCATTATTCTTTGGCATTACAAAGCATTTTGTAGTACCACAGTGGTTTAACCATTCATCCATTGGTGGGCACTGGGGTTGTTGTTTCCATCTCTTTGCTACATTTTTTTAAAAATTAATTTTAATGAATGTTTACAGAGATTTTGGATTTCCATACATTCATTGTTGCATTTTTCTCCCTGCCCACCCCTCCCCTCAGTTTACTCTTCTCTTTGAAAAGTAAAATCCACCCCACTACGACCTAAGTACACTCCACTAGGTAACCTTCATTCAGACTCTTGTCATAACTATAATACCCAATCATATATCGCTTTCAAACAGTTCTCTCCCTCATCTTTTTCAATGCAGTATACATAATTTATCTCATTTTTCTCAGTCTCACTCCAACGCTGATGTCAGTCCTGTTATACAACAGTGGCACCATGCAGTATTTGTCCCTTTGTGACTGAGATACTTCACTCAGCATAATGTCCTCCGGGGTCACCTATTTTGAGTAATACTGCATGAGTTCCTTGTTTTTCAATGCAGCGTAATATTCTATTGTGTGAATATACCAGAGCTTCTCTAGCCATTCGTTTGTTGATGGGCACTTAGGTTGTTTCCAACCCTTTGCTTTTGTGAACAAAGCTGCAATAAACATGGGTGTGTGTATATCTGCCTGGGTGGCAGTTTTGGTTCTTTAGGGTATATTCCCAGTAGTGGAATTGCTGGGTCAAATGGTATTTCTATTTGCAACTTTTTGAGACAGCGCCATACCGCCTTCCACAGTGGTTGCACCATTTCACACTCCCACCAACAGATAAGGGTTTCAGTTTCTCTGCAACCTCACCAGCATTTGTTGTTTGCTGTTCTGTTAACTTTCGCTGTTTTTACTGGGGTGAGATGATATCTCATAGTTGTTTTGATTCGTATCTCTCTTAGAGCTAGGGATTTTGAACATTTCTTCATGTATCTGTTGGCTATTTGAATGCCTTCTTTGGTGAAGTGTCTGTTCATATCCTGTGCTCATTTTTCAATTGGGTTATTTAACTTTAGCTTGTTGTGGTGCCATCTCTTTGCTACTTTAAACAGTGCTGCAATGAACATCTGATACATAAATCTGTTTGCACTTACTTAATTCTTGGTATCTACACCCACTAGTGGGATTGCTGGATCAAATGGTATTTCTATTTCCAACTTTTAAAGGAGGTGCCACGCTGTTTTCTACAATGGAATTTTGCTATTGTTGCTGTTGTGAAAGATGTCTGCTTTCTTAAACACACATAGCAATGTG
Organism: Elephantulus edwardii; assembly: GCF_000299155.1. Classification (NCBI taxonomy): domain Eukaryota; kingdom Metazoa; phylum Chordata; class Mammalia; order Macroscelidea; family Macroscelididae; genus Elephantulus; species Elephantulus edwardii. The sequence continues at coordinate 17,145,200 of NW_006399786.1, read as the reverse complement.
CAGAAATAATTGTGATAAGATAATCATGGCATTGGGTGTGAAATGTGGGCTCTGAATCAGACCACCTGGACTTTTATTCAGACTGCATTACTTACCAGGTGAGTGACCATAGCATCTGATTAACCTTCTGTGTGCCTTGGTTTCCTCATCTGCCAAATGGTCTGATAGCACTACTTATTTTATAAGGTTGTTTGGAGGTTAAATGTGGGAAGCACTGAGAGCAGGCTTCAGTTGGTACTTGCCAAATATTCTTACTATACCTGATCATAAGCAGAGGGGTGCTTGTACTTGCACTCCTCAAGTTTTAAGATCTTGTTGCCTCCCTAAGCCATTTAAAATTGCATTTATTCAATGGCCCCCTTTAATGTCTTCTTTTGCAGACTTTATTTTGATGGCCCACAGAAATGTAATTAGCATTGTACAAATATTTTGATCAAGACTAAAAGCTGCCTCCAACATTTAGAATAGAGAACAAAACGTAAGAGTCATCACGTTTTGAAAGCTGCATGTGAGAGCTCTGTGGACACATCTCCTAACAAGTGAGAGATTCTGAATAAACAGTAATTATCTAGCAAAAACCTAAGTAACAGCTGCAGGAGTATTGAAACAAACAGAGCCTGGAGGTTTGTATACATGAAGGCTGTAACCTGGCAGGATAATTTATTATCTCGTACAACTGAAATATCAACGCAGGGAGTATCATCTGTATAGGAAATTTGGAGAATGAAAATACTCTTGCATCATCTTGGAACATGTATGGCTATAATGTTTACTCTTGAAAAGAAGGTGTGACATCAGCCAGCTGCGGTTTACCAGTACAATGTATAGTGATGGTAAAACATATGTATATTTATCTGATGGTGTCAGAATTTCCAAGCATTTCCCAGCCTGAGCATGGCAGCAATTTTCCATTTCTTCATTGTTTTTATTTAACAGTAATTTGTGAATCAATTTGGGCACTTCGAGTAAATGATGAGAGAACAAGGAAAGAGAGCAAATGGGCAAGAGAGTGAACAGCAATATGGGAACGGAGGAGAGATGAGAAAATTGAAGGCCAATAAGTGTAAAGATGGAATTAAAAGCTTATGTATGTTTCTATTGTGAATTTTAGGTCAAACTGTCCTTATTTAAAAATTTACCCAGGAAGACTCCCAGGTGTCCTCTGGCCAGACTGAGTCATCTTTGGCTGACATCAGCCTGAGCCACTTCTGCCCTATTACAAACCCTCATGGGACAGAACTTCACTTCACTCCAGATACAAGATGCCAGCCTAGGCATCTTCCCATCCATATGCATGAAGATCTTGCCATGGAAAGAGATGATCTAACCTTTTTCTCTGCTTATTCATCAACCCAGGATAGAAAGTTCACAATCTGCCCTGTCTATTTTCATGTTGTTGTTGTTGTTATGTGCCGTCGAGTCGCCTGCGACTCATAG
>NW_006399786.1:17140622-17142271 GCF_000299155.1 Elephantulus edwardii | reverse complement strand
TTTTAATACTTCCGGGATCATTTAACGTTCTGGCGAAAGCATCCTTGATCTATTTTCAGAGGAAAAAGAAAATAGAAACCTATTTGTCAGAGTCTGTGTGAATAAGTGAAGAAACAGAGAGTGTGTCTGAAGGGGAAAGTCATAAAATCCCATATCTGAGGAAATGTGCATTTTAAGGTAAGGTGCATGATTTGCTCGATGGAGGTGTCTTTGCTTTTTACAACTCTGAAGGAATTGCTTCACCTAATGACACTTGTTCACCAAGAGTTCAAACAGAGTTGAGATTCTTTTTTCCTTCCCTTTCCTCCCTTTCTTGTTGTGTATCGTCGAATCAGATCTGACTGGCATAGGAGGAGACTGCCTCTCCGTCTCCAGCAGAGCATCTTGTGGGTTCAAACTGTCTGCTTTCAGGATTGTAGTGCAGCTTCTTGCCACTAGGCCAGAGCTCCCTAAACACAAGGAGTTAGATGATTCTTCTACATGATCTCTATTAGTCTGCAAGATAAATCTTTCACTTTTCAAGTTGACAAAAAATAAATAATAAAAAAACCCAACCAAAACCAAACAACAAACCAACCAAAACCCCCCAAACAAACAAAAATAACCAACTAAACAAACCCACCAATAAAATCCAACCACCTTGAAAAGGTTTCATAAGATTTCCTATGGTTATAATAAAATATTCTGAGATTCCCATTCTTCTCAGTGCTAACTAGGGTTTGTTATGATCCATGGAGTCAAATGCCTTTGTATAATTAATAAAACACAAATACACATTCTTCGTATTCTGTGCTTTCAGCCAGCATCCACCTGACACCAGCAATGATATCTCTGGTGCCATGGACTCTTCTAAATGCAGCTTGAATTTATGTCAATGTACTGTTACAGCCATTTTTGGATGATCTTCAGCAATATTTTGCTTGCATGTGATATGAATGATATTGTTTGATAATTTTCACATTCTGTTCAATCCTTTTTCTTAAGAGTGGGAATAAATACGGATCTCTTATTGTCAGTCATCCAGTCATCCAGCTGTCCTCCAAATTTCCTGACACACACTGGTGATCACATCCAGGGTTGCATCTGTTAGATAAAAGGTAATCTATTGATTCTTGGAACCTTATTTTGTTATCAATACCTTCAGTGTAGCTTCAACTTCTTCCTTCATTACCATTAGCTCTTGATCATACAGTAGGCACTTCCTGAAACTTTTTAGTGTCAATCAATTTTCTGGTACAATGATTCTGTGTATTCCCTCCATCTTCTTTTGATGCTTCCTGGATTTTGCCTATAGCAACTTTCAGTTTTCCAACTCAAGACCTGAATTTGTTTTCCAGTTCTTTCAGCTTGAGAAATGCCAAGCAAATAGAACAAGGGAACACTTCATGGTTTAAAATTATAAAAGATGTGTGTTAGGGTTGAACCCTTTCTCTATACCTATTCAGTCTGTATGTTGAGAAAATAATTTGAGAAACTACAGTCTGTGAAGAAGAATATGACATTAGGATTAGAGGAAGATTCATCAACTCTGCTTATTGAAAATGAGGAGGACTTAAAGCTCTTGCTGCAGAAAAGAACAAAAAATAGCCTTCAATCTGAATTTCCTCTCAACATCAAGGAAACAAAGAGCTTCACTACGGGACCCATAG
>NW_006399786.1:17126438-17140212 GCF_000299155.1 Elephantulus edwardii | reverse complement strand
TTGGAGAAAATACAGCCAGAGTTTGGGGGGAAGAATAGCAAAGTTTTATCTCACATACTTTGGGTATGTCGTTAGAAGGAACAATTCCTTAGAAGGGAATATCATGCTTGAAAAGGTGGAGGGTCCGTGAAAGAAAAGAGGAAGACCTTCAATGAGATGGATTGGTACAGTGATGGAAGCAATGGGTTCAAGCTTGTCAGAGATGACAAAGTTGGTGCAGGATAGGACAAGCTTCAGCTCTTTTGTTTATAGAGTTGCTCTGAGACATACTTCAATTGATGCACCTAACAACAACAACCTTGAAAACAGCTCTTTGCTGCTGAGTCAATTCTGGCTCATAGTAACCATACAGGACAGAGTACAAGTGATCCATAGGATTGACAAAGCTCTCATCTTTATGAAGCAGACTGAAACACAGCTGAGGGCTTAACCCACTGCGCTGTGCCACCACAGCTCCTTTGACAAAAGAGTAATACCCGGAAACATTTAGAGAAAATTATTACATGAATGACGTGTTCCTACTCTCCCTTGACTCCGAACTGACTCACAGCTGACCTGCCAGTGGGCTTTCAGAGGCAGTGAATTGCACTGGAAGAGACTCCTTACCATTAAAACACTACAACTCCCTTTAGAGCTTACACCGTTGTTGTTTTGTGCCTTTGAGTTGTAACTGACCCATAGTGAGTCTACTTGATAGAGAAGAAGCCATTTCCCCACTAAGTGTAAGAGATAAAACAAAACAAATAAAAAGAAAAAGAAGAGAGGGATAAGAATTGCATCACCCTGTGCCACCAATAGAGTCCAACTCAAAACAAGGAGCTCAAGTGGAAGGACAGGAGGGACTAGACTTGCATCCTCTGAGTACTTAACACATTAATGGAAGGGTGTTCATACTCAGCTGTCATCACATCAAACAGCAACCTTTGCTTCAGGCTGGGGAGGAATGGTAGATTTGATTTAGTCACTGTTTACAGAAGCAAAAACAAGCTGAGTGAAATGAAGGCAGATTTACAGTCTGTTGTGTGCTTGGGCCAGTGAGGCTCATGTGCTTGCCATTACTTATTCAGTGCTTATTGCAGATATTGCATCAACGTTTGGATAGTATAGGGTGTTTCAAATTTTTGCCCCCAAGTAGTAAACTCTAGAGATTCTTAGGTGTCAGTGTATTGGATCTGTCTTGGAGAGGGTGAAACCAAGTCTCTCCTTGGAAGTGACGATTTTGAAGCTCTGTCTCACTTACTTTGGCATGTGGCCAGGAAGAACTGGTGCTTGGAGAAGGACATTATGCTAGGAAGGGTGGAGGAAGACTCTGGATGAGATGGATTAAAACAGTAACAGGGCAAAGGGGGTAGATGTGTTAGAATCAGTGAGATTGGCTCAGGACACAGCAGGCTTCAGAGCTGCTGTATATGGGGTTACTATGGGTTACAGGTGACTGGATGGCAAATAACCAAAAACAAGCATATTGGATTGTAGATTTCAAATGCAAACACCAGGCAATGGTTTTTGATTGGAGACATAAGGTCACTTCTGATAAGCAACTGATAAAAGGAACCATCTCATTTGGTTTTTAGACTTCTATTTTTTTGATATGCACTAATCTCATTATGTTTGAGGGTGGATTTATTTTCATTTATCCTTTTTTATGAACTGTCTTTGAATCTGCGGATTTATGTTTTTAATTAATTGTGTAAAATTCTCAATTACTATCCATTTTATTTTGTACTCTTCTGTTCTCTCCATACTTTATTTCTGTCATTTCTAGTTATATGTAACCCCTTCACTTTGTCCTTCAAGTGTCCTAACGTCTTTATAGGTTTCCTCTCTTTATCTTCTTGGGATGATAAATCTTCAAATTCACTACTTCTATTTTTAACTGTGATGTCTATTATTAAATGGTTCACTGATTTTTTAAAAAAAATATTTAAAATATTTGGATAATTTTTATGTCTAAACAATTACAAGGAGCTTGGTAGCTTAGGGGAAAAGACTTACACTGACAACCCAAACACGAGTGGTTCGAATCGACCAGCTGCTTTAAAGGAAAAAGATGGGCTATCGCCTCCCATGCAATTTACAGCCTCTAAAAACCTACTGAAGGGTCAGTTATAAGTTGATTCTGACTTGAAGGCACATCGTTGTTGTTGTTGTTATTATGTGCCGTTGAGTCGTTTGCGACTCATAGCAACCCTATGTACAACAGCCCTAAACCCTGCTCTATCCTGTGCCAATCACATGGCCTCTGACACACCCATCCCGATTACTCCAGTCACTGAATCAATCCACCTCATAGAGGGTCTTCCCCTCCTGCGCTGTCCCTCCACCTTACCAAGCATGATGCCCTTCTCCAAGGACCTGTCTCTCCTTACAACATGTCCAAAGTATGTCAGACGAAGCCCCAGAATCCTTGCCTCCAAGGAGTAGCCTGGTTTAACCCTCTCTAGGATGAATCTCTTTGTTTTCTTGGCAGTCCAGGGTACATTCAATACTTTTTTCTAGCACCACAGCTCAAAGGCATCAATTCTCCTTCTATCTTCCCTAGTCATTGTCCAACTCTCTGATGCATAACAAGTGATTGCAAAGACCATGGCCTGTATCAGGCAGACCTTAGTCTCCAGAGAGACACCGTTGCTCTTGAGTACTTTAGAGAGGTCCCTAACAGCAGACTTTCCCATCGTGATACGATTTTTTATTTCCTGACTGCTGGTGCCAAGAGTGTTGACCGTGGAGCCAAGCAAACTGAAGCTGTGAACAATCTCAATCTCTTACCATCCATCCTGATGCTACCAGTTGGTCCAGTGGTGAGAATCTTTGTCTTCTTGACATTGAGCCTCAGTCCATACTGAAGGCTGTAGTCCTTGACCCTCTGCAGCAAGTGCATGAGGTCCTCCTCAGTTTCAGCGAGCAAGGTTGTGTCATCTGCATAATGCAGATTGTTAATAGATCTTTCACCAACCCTGATCCCACACTTCTCCTCGTAGAGCCCGGCCTCTCGGATAATCTGCTCTGCATACAGGTTGAAAATGTACTATGAAGGCACATAACAACTACAAAATCAAGTAATTACAGAATCACAATACATTGCAGAAAAGTTTAGCATTTTCACATATCCATCACTCAACTCTCAAAACTGACGACCACTTATACAACTATAGTGCATAATTGAAGCCAACAAATTGATTGGCACAATGCCATTAGCTAAAGATCTTACTCAGATTCCATAATATTTTGCATTTATTTCTTTAAAATACATTGTGTATGGTATTTTATTGCAGGTATGAATACTCATAACCACCAGTGAAGAGACAGTTTTCCCTCACTGGAAATAAATTAGTGCATGATGTTCTTTTGTAGCTGTATTCCTCATTTCTTTTTCTTACCCCTAGCAGCCAGTTATCTGTTCCTCATCTCTACAGTCTGATCATTCTGAAAGTGTTAAATGGTAACAACAACAAAAACAAATAGAACTGTAAAGTATGCAATGTTTGGAGACTTTCCCCACTTTGCATAATACTTTTAAGAAACATCCAAATTAATGAAGGGAAGGTCAATCTGAAATGTATAGATGACCAGACATTATGTGTATTGCAATTAACAATCTGGAGGAGGACAAATACTGTGGCTTGAGTTGGGGGAGGCAAGGAAACAAAACAAAATAAAATAAACTGTGCATAGACGTTTGAATGAAAAACCAGTTTCTTTTTAAACTTTCATTCAAACCACAAGTAGAAAAAAACAAACGCCAAATAATTTTGAAAGTACATACATGTAGATGGATAAATATAGATATATAGGTGTATATTTATGTCTATCTATCTATCTAAAGATATATCTGTAACAATTGCTCATTCTTTTGCACTGCTGGGTAGTATTCCACTGTGCAGATGCACCAAATGTTACTTAATCATTAACACACTGAAATACATTTGGGTTGGTTCCAGCATTTAATAAGTAAAACTGCTATTAATATTTATGCATAATTTTTATGTAAATAAAATTTTCATTCCTATAGGATAAATTCACAGAAGAGTTATTTCTGGATAATGTGCCAATTATATATTTAATAATAATAATAAAGACATCAGACAAACAACAATGATAAAGCCTAGTCTGCCTGTTTCTGGAGATCAGTAACTGAGTACTTACTGACTCTACCCTTTTGCGTTTTCACCACTAATATGTGAGGATCCAGTGCCTATATATTCTTACCAACATTTGCTGTTATCTGTGCCTTGAAAAAAGAAAAATCTTTCTAAAATAGCTACCTGAAGTACATGCTGGGTTTAGGAGAGGCCATGGTACTAAGGATATTATAGCTAATGTCAGATGGATTTTGGCTAAAGCAGAGAGTACGAGAGGAATGTCTATCTGTGTCTCATTGATTATGCAAAGTCATTTGACTGTGTGGATCACAACAAACTGTGGCTGACTCTGAGAAGAATGGGAATCCCAGAACACTTGATTGTGCTTATGTGAAACCTATACTTGGACCAGGAGGCAGTTGTCAGAACAGAGCAAGGAAGTACTGCGTGGTTCAAAATTGGGAACGGTGTGTGTCAAGGATATGTTTTATCTCCATTTCTTTTCAATCTATATGCAGAACAGATTATCTGTGAGGCTGGGCTCTATAAAGAGAAATGTTGCATCAGGATTGGAGGTGGACTCATCAGCAATCTGCATTATGCAGATGATACAACCCTGCTTGCTGACACCGAGGAGGACCTGAAGCACTTGCTGCAGAAGGTCAGGGACAGCAGCCTTTAATATGGATTGAAGCTCAACATCAAGAAAACGAAGATTCTCACAACTGGGCCTATTGGCAGCAACATGATAGATGATGAAGAGATTGAAATTGTTGACAGTTTCAGTTTGCTTGGCTCTACAATCAACACTTTTGGTACCAGCAACCAGAAAATTAAAAGACGAATTGCATTGAGAAAGTCTGCTTTCAGAGACCTCTCCAGAGTACTGAAGAGCAACAATGTCAGTCTGGAGACTAATGTGTGCCTGATAAAGGCCATGGTCTTTACAATTATTTGCTGTGCATCAGAGAGCTGGACAATGACTAGGGATGATAGAAGGAAAGTTGATGCCTTTGAGCTGTGGTGCTAGAGAAGAGTATTGAATATACCATGGGTGGCTAGAACAAACAAGTTCATCCTAGAGAGGGTAAATCCAGGCTGCTCCTTGGAGGCAAGGATTCTGAAGCTTTGTCTGACAGACTTTGGATATGTTGCAAGCCAGGATCAGGAGAGGAATGTCATGCTTGGGAGGGTGGAGGGACAGTGTAGGAGAGGAAGACCCTCAATGAGATAGATTGATTCAGTCACTAGGGTAATAGGCGTAGGTGTATTGGAGACAATAAGATAGGCCAGGGATAGATCAGGGTTTAGGGCTGTTGTAAATAGGGTCGCTATGAGTTTCAGGTTACTCGATGACACATAACAACAACACAATGATACATAGTAGTATTCCACATTGGTTTTAATTTGCATTTACCACTTGCCTAATGATGATGGTGAAAATAATTTTTATTTCTTTGTAATGAAGATGTGTCTCTCTAAGCCTTTTGTCCATTTTCTAATTAGGTTATTTTCCAATGTTGAATTTATGAAGTTCTTTATATATTTTTTTTCTTTATATATTTTTGAATACAAGTCTATTGTCAAATATGTGACTTGAAAATATTTTTCTTCTACTAAGTTTAACTTCTTGCTGTTTTTTCAACTTAAAAATTTCTAAAAGTTCCATTTGATCTATTTTAAAGGCCATATTGACTTTCTCCCCAATATCTTATATTTTCTACAACCTGCTTTTTATGTGTAATCACTTAAATTCTGTACAATTTTGTATTCAAGAGTTTTAGTATTTAAAATTATAATTATGTTTTTAATAGTGGCTACTAACTCTCTTTCATGACACATTGTTTACTCCCATATTCTGTAATTTTGGATGGTCAACTTGCCTTCATTAGAACTTAATATGTGAAATCTCTATGGAGATCATGTTAAGGAGATATCTTCAAGGGAGATTTTTTATTTGTTTCTATAAATGCACTTAAGAAATACCACAAAAGTATCACCATTTTAAAAAAATACTTTTTAAAAGCTTTTATCTCAGCTTAACCCTTTGAACACTACATATGTTAATGATATGACTTTGAATATCAATATACAGTTAAAAATCCTCAGGGAAATTTATATTTTTAAACATCCAAGCTAAAGCTAGTATTTAAAATTTCTAATCTTTACATTCAGCATTGCTTTGTCCTGGCTTCATGTTGAAGTCTTAGAACTGGTCTCTCTGGAATTTAAACTTTCTCTCCTGTCCTTACGTAAATATTAGTATGTAAGTCCTTCTCCACAGCAGCTACAGCTTCTCTGGGTTTCATTTTCCTCACTATTTTTGATGCCTGGAGATTTCCGGGAGCCTTGGTGGTGTAACACTGTGCACATTAGGCTGCTGATCAAAAGGCTGGCAGTTTGAGGATGAATAGTCTCCTTTTGTAAAGATATACAACTTTGGAAGCTTGGGAACTTGAACTTCATGGCAGTGAGTATCTTGAGCTCAAGGAACCCTGGTTACACAGTGGCTAAAACACTCACCTGCCAAACAAAAGTTCAGCAATTGAAACTCAGCTGCTCTGAGGGAGAAAGATGTGACAGTCTGCTTTCTCCATTGTTTGGTGTTGTTGTGTCCCATCAAGTTGGAACCAACCCATAGCTGACCCTGAAAACCCAGCTGTTTTCAGAGGCTTCAATCCCACTAAAGGAGATTGGAGCAGCTGGTGGATTCGAACCACATACCTTTGGGATTACAGTACAGATTCTTACCACTTGGAAACTGCATGGAGAACAGCTCTCCTGTGCCCTGTAGGATCATTGTGAACCAGAATTAACTCAACAGAAGTGGGCTTCACTTCAGGTTTTTTACTGTAAATCCATCTTTCTTTAAAAAGCTTTTAAAAAATGTGTTATATTTTTATCCTGTATTCCTGATGTTTAGTAATAGAAGACTTGTAAATTAGCTAAATGAACAGTTCTCTGGGAAGGTCTGTTGGTCTAGTGATAAGGAACTGCACTGCAATCCCAAAGGCACACAGTTTGAATCCACCAGCTGCTCCACAGAAGAAGAATGGACAGTCTCCTCCCATACGATTTACTGCCTCTGACAACCCGTTGGAAGGTCAGCTAGGGGTTGGTTCCCACTCAATGGCACACAGCAACAATACTTCTCAAATAAACAGTTCATAACAAATTTCATAAATCCTTATGCTGATGATTCTTTAGTTAAACCATGTTCATATTTGTTTGATCCAAGCAATGACTTTAGGAATAATTGTGATTGAGAATGCAATTCCAAGGATCTAACTCTCAGCTTAACTGGCCCTAAATTCCAGCTCAGGTAACTTTTTAACCTCTTGTTCTGGTTTATTTTCTGTTTTCCAACATATTCACTGTTTAAATAATTTTAATTTAAAGTATGTTTATTACATATCTCCTCTCTGCTGGAATCCCCAAAGTTGAACTTCAAATCAGAACAAAGAGATTGAGAACAAGCTTAACCGAGTAAAGAGTCACCTAGCAGATCAGGAAGGAGAGATTAACATGGGGGATGTAGGTGATCAGAGATGCATGAATGGAATGTGATTTTTTAACTAAGACAGCGGACATTTTTATGCATCTGAAAGCTGGACATTAACTCAAGATGATAGAACAAATGATACCTTTGAGTCATGGTGTTGGAGAAGAATACGGAATATCCCAAAGACTGACAAGAGAACAAACATGTATTAAGAAGGTGTAGCCAGTGTGCTCCCTTAGAAAGAATGATGATGAGAAAACTCCATCTCACATACTGTGGGCGTATTGCTAGGAGAGGCCGGTCTCTGAAGAAGGATGTCATGTTTGGAAGGGTGACAGGTAAGCAAAAGAAAGGAAGACCCTCAATGGGATGGATTGGCACGGTGGTTGGAGCAATGGGTGCAAGTATTTCAGAGACGGCAACAATGGTGTAGAATAGGATAGGGTTCAGGTTGTTTTGTTTTGTGTTTTATTTTTGGTCGCTACGAGCTGTGGTCGGCTTGACAATACCCAATAACACCAATTCTATTTGAAGCATTGTTGAAGGAGTGAAGGATTTGAAGAAAGAATCTATTCATAAGACTATCTTCACAGAATTTAGAGAAAAACATCTGAGGACGAGGATTTGGCAGTTTCTCCAGTCCTGGCCACGGCTAAGGACGTCCAGACGGAGGGATGCAAGACTAAGACTATTTATCACACCCTTGCAGCCTGAATGAGATGTTCCTTTAGGAACATTGCTTGATCTGACTTCATGCCCAGCAGGCGGCCACCTGATTAGGAATTTGCCTTTCCAGATGTTCTGCACGGCAGTCATGACCGTTTTGATCTGGGACCACTGCTCCTTCTTGTGATTAATGAGCTGGCATTCTGCTTCACTTGAAGTCGCCTGTGTGCCTTGTAGTGGAGCAGACCTCATCAGCTCTAGAGGACAGAGAACATGAAGTTCAGGATCTGTCAAGCTGAGGACCAGACTGCGGAGCGTGATCAGGGTAATGAACCAGCCCCATGACGAGTGCTTTCTCACAGCTCGTCCCTGAACTAGCAGCATGAGAGTGACTCGGGGGGGGGGTGTCTAAAAACATCTATTCTTGGTCCCCTCTCTAGACCATCTTGGTTGTGAATGGAGATAAAGAAGGGGAAAAGGGAGTGAGAACCTGAGGGGATTTTTTAAACAAGCTTTTCTGATGACTCTAATACAGTCAAATATGGGAAACAGGGCCCTAATTTGTTTTAATTTTCACACTTCTTGAATGGCAATGCACATCTTTCTTATATCCCTTGCCCTAAAATAATGACTGAGATTGTGGCAGATTTAACTGGGTTTAATGCCATCTCCAGTACCATGAGTTTAATCATCCCACTGGGAATTGTATTTTGAAATAAGAACTTACTGATGCGAGTAAATCTCTGCCACAGTAAGTAGGACCTTCTCATCTTTTAGAACAAAGAGGAAGGTCAGGTTCAGTTCTATGCCAACCTTTTAAGTCAGGTTCCTTTTCTAGTGCCCCTGCCCCCATCTGATAACTTCTCTTTTTCCTCCCCACCTGGTGTACAAGAACAGGTGCAAGCAGAGCTGTATGCAACTCTTGATACCAGCTGTCTCTACATATACTGCCAGCTGACCTTGAAAGATCTCCTAGGAGACACAGGGTTTTGTCCAGGATCCCAGGCCTTTCCCAGCCATGTCCCTGTGGTAAGCATTTACTTTCTTCTTGGGAAATGGAGGAGAATGGGCCTTGAAGTCTGTGGTTCAGAATGATTATAATTTTGATAGGGAGAGAGGGGATTTTATCTCTTACCTTCTACTGCTTACTATTACACATCTAGGACAAGAGAAAATGAATTCATGGGGATGAAGGGATTGGGCAAGCAATTAAATATGGCTTTCACTCAGTAACTTGGGTTCATATTCTTCAGAAGAGCAGCTTTTGGAAAATATTTCTCTCCACATGACTTAGTTTTTTGGAATTCCTATACTGAGAAGTTCATCTTCTAATTTAAAATGAGGAAAGTACAAAGGCTTAAAAAAGAAGTGTATGTTCTTCACAGTTGATAAGGCCCAAACATAAGATCTCTCTTTTCAAGGCCAGTGCTAGAGTTAGAAAATACAATCATCATTAATATAATTCTGGTTTGTACTTAGTCTGTGTGTTTGAGGATGGTATCAAACTTGGAGTTCAAGAGTCTTAATCCTGCTCATTAAATTATTCTGTTTCATTCAACAGATTTTCATTGGTCATCTAATGTCTACAGATAGTCCTTTGATGGCAACAGTTTGTTCTTGAGAAAAAAGGTTAGCAGTTGGAATCCAATTAGCAATTCTGGGTTCAGGTGATCTATTTTAGTAAGATTATAGTCATTGAAAATCCTGTGGAGTATTGTTATATTTTGGAACATGAACAGTCACCATGAGTTGCAGTTGGCTCAGAGACAATGGGTTTTTCAAGTGTGCAAAGCATATTTGAGGATAAGCACTGTAGATTTTTAAAGAATTAGTGTGGTCTGAATAGTGTATCCATTTGACATTTATTAGGGTAAAGTATAGGAATTGATATAGGAGCTTACATCACCCCGAGCCATTGGACTTGACTACTGAGTCAGCATGCCTTTGCCTTTGCGTCTTGTGGAACTTACAATGGTGCCCACAGGCTTTGTGATCAACTGATACCAAGTATTTTTTCTCAGTGCTCACTGAAGAAGTTGTGGAGAACACAGGGCAATCATTGTGTAACTACTGTGTAGCTCCTTCATAGTGAACTTTGCACTGAAACTTGAAAGAAGGTCATTACAGCCTAGAAAGGATTTGATCTGGGAGGTGTTTGTGACATCACATTTATGTGCTTGGAAGAGCCAGCCCACATCAAGTTGTGATGTATTTTCCATCTAGAAACCTTCAAAACAGACCCACCAATATACTGGGAAAGGGGACCAATTATTTTCTATTTTCAGAAAGAAAATAGGAGAATTTAAACAACTCATTAGTGTTTAGAATTTAGTGGAGTTCTAAGCAAAGGGTCAAGGCAAGTACTTAACTTTTCCTCAACTCCAAACATTTCACTAACAAAGATATAATGACCTACTAGGAACTACATTAGGACACGCTATAAGGGAGTCGGAACCAATGTATAGCTCACCCTCCAGTGGGTTTCAGAAGCCATATATTGCATAGGAAGAGATTTCCCATCTGTCTCCCACGGAATAACTGGTGGATTCACTCTACCTGCCTTTAGGTTGGAAGCATAACTTCTTACCCACTCAGACACTAGAACTCCCTAATATATCAGGGAGCAGAAACCCAATTTATAGTCTTGGAAAGATGAGTAATCTCCTCCAGTGCTGTTTATAGCCTCTGAAATCTGCTGGAGAGTCAGCTATCAGTCGGTTCTATCTTGATGGCAGTGCCTCTGAAAGCCCACTGGAGAGTCAGCTACGGGTCAGCTCTGACTTGATGGCACACAACAACAATAACAATATCTATGTTCAGAAAATAACTCTTTAGCTTAATATGTGTCAGTCTCGCAGATGTATAAAACAAGTTGTTGTTATTATGTGCCATCAAGTCGCTTGCGACTTACAGTGACTCTATGTACAAGAGCCCTAAACCCTGCTCTATCCTATGCCAACCTCACCATCCCCGACACACTCACTCCCGCCACCCCAATCACATACCAAGAATGTTGACTGTGGAGCCAAGCAAAGTAAAACTGTTAACTCTCTCAATCTCTTCACTATCCATTCTAATGCTGCCAGTTGGTCCAGTGGTGAGAATCTTTGTTTTCTTGATGTTGAGTTTCAATCCATATTGAAGGCTGCAGTACTTGACATTCTGCAGCAAATGCTTCAGGTCCTCCTTAATTTCAGCAAGCAAGGTTGTGTTATCTGCATAACGCAGGTTGTTGATGACTCTTCCACCAATTCTGATGCCACATTTCTCCTCATACAGCCCAGTGTCTCAGATGATCTGTTCTTCAGACAGATTGAAAAAGTATGGAGACAGAATACATCCTTGATGGACCGCCTTCTTGATTTTGAACCATGTAGTGTCTCCTTGCTCTGTTCTGACGACTGCCTCTTGGTCCAAATTTTGGCATAAGCACAATCAAATGTTCTGGGATTCCCATTCTTCCCATTCAGAGTCAGCCACAGCTTGTTGTGATCCATACAGTCAAAAGCCTTTGCATAGGCAGTGAAGCACAGATAGACATTTCTCTGGTACTCTCTGCTTTCTGCCAAGATCAATTTAACATTAGTTGTAATATCCCTAGTACTATGACCTCTTCTAAGTCCAGCCTGCATGTCTGGTAGTTGTCTGTTGACATATTGTTCCAACTGTTTTTGGATAATTTTCAGCAGAATCTTGCTTGCATGTGATATTAATATTATTGTTCAATAATTTCCGCTCTCTGTTGGGTCAACCTTTCTTTGGAATAGAAACAAATATCGATATTTTCCAGTCAGTTGGCCAGCTGGCTGTCCTCCAGATTTCTTGGCACAACTTAGTGAGCACATCCAGGGCAGCATCTGTTTGTTGAAATATGTCAACTGGTATGCTGTCAATTCCTGGAACCTTGTTTTTTGCCAATTCTTTCAGAGCAACTTGAACTTCCTCCTTCCTCACTACAGGCTCTTGCACATATGTTATTTCAGGAAATTCTTCTGTGTCAGCCAATTCCTTCTGATAGAGTGACTCCGTGTACTCTTTTCATCTTCTTTTAATGCTCCTTGGATCATTCAACATTCTACCCAAAGTTTCCTTAAGTATTGCCACCTGTGGTTTGAATTTGTTTTTCAACTCCATCTTAAGAAATGCTGAGTGAGTTTGGCCCTTTTGATTTTCTGACTCCAGCTCTCTGCACATTTCATTATAGTATCTTGCTTTGTCGTCCTGAAATTTTCTGTTCATCTCTTTGATTTCTTGATTTCTTCTTTTAGCTTTGGCTTCTCAGCGCTCTAATGCAATATTCAGAGTCTCATCTGACAGCCATCTTGGTCTTTCCTTCTTCTTCAGCCTTTGTAACGGTCTTTTGCATTTTTCCTGGATGATTTTCTTGATATCCTCCCAGAGCTCATTTGGTCTATGCTCATTGGTGCTCAAGGCCTCAAATCTGTTCCTGAGATGGTTTTGAAATTCGAGTGGGACAGACTTAAGGTCAAATTTTGGTTCCTGTGGCTTTTATTTCATTTCCTCAACTTCAGCTTGAACTTGCATATGTGTAGTTGGTGGTCTGCCCAATAATCAGCACCTGGCCTGCTTTTCACAGCTGATATTGAGCTTCTCCAGCGAGTGAATCTGCAAAAATTTCACATATGCAAATGACTACATAGTACTATATGTAAGGGTCATATTCAAAAGCTTAACAAGTTTATACATGGACGTCCATAATTTAGTCACATAATTAGTAGGTTGGATGAGGTATAATCCTTGAATCTATGAACCCTAGATGCAGAGATGTACTGGATTTGAGTTGAGAAGATGCACTGTTCTGGATGCATCAGATTAGAATGCACTGCCTCCTTGGAAATAATATATTTTGAAATAGATGGTGAATAATGAGTTTATGTTTTGACACAGTGCTGAGCAAAGGCTGCTTCAGACAAAAAGTAGACACAAAAGAAGATTAAAAGATGAGCAACACAGATGCTAAATAAGATGTTGCTAAAATGGAAGAGATTGGAGAGAAAAAAATTCTTAAGAGCTCTCCTTTCAGAGTGAGAATGGTGCTTATTTGGAAGAAATTTTTTAATAGGTTAATTGGATGCCGGAGTCTTATAAGCATGTTCATGTTCAAATAAAATATTTGGTCCCTAAATTGATGGGTTCACTGGGACACTGCCTCCAGTGATCCTCTCCCTCTTACCCATACTCACTTCCAATCCCATTCCAGGGCTTACCTACCCTAAGTGAATAGTTAAGAAATAGCTGAAGAATGAGCTCGACTAGAACATCTTGTGGAGTTCCTGTACGTTTCCATAGCCACAGTGAGGGAGCTCAGATTGGATGTAAGGGAGGCAAAGTGGGAAGCATGGCTTGGGAGAAAGAGCACATTTATAACCAGGAACAGCTCTGCCCCTGTCTTTCTATACAATCTCTAGTAAGTTAAGACTTTGAGTTTTCATTCCTCCTAACACCACTTAGGATTTGCACATCAGGGCCTGGAGACACTGAATAAATGTTTGCTGAATATATA
>NW_006399786.1:17089319-17126338 GCF_000299155.1 Elephantulus edwardii | reverse complement strand
ATATATACAGATGAATGAATGAATTTTCATTTATGAATAGAAAACCTAAGGCATAAATAGAACAACCAAGCACAGATATTTTTTGTAGGTAAACTTTGTTTTTTAAATCAGATGAAAGAAAGCATATGTAAGTGCTAGTGAAATAATAAAGAGCTCCCAAAACTCCAGAAAACTTGTGGTCAGCCTAGTTGAAGAGGCAGGCTGGAGGGGGAGAGTTCGTGTTGGATGTATATCTGAAGTAGTCTAGCTTCTGCAGACCCTCCTTTAAAATCAGTGAAGGAACACCTGTCCAACATCCACAAGCTAGAGAGCAAGAATTAAAACCATGACAAATTATTAACTAGTTTTTAACAAAATGTTGTTGTTGTTGTTTTGTGCCATCGAGTCACCTGCGACTCATAGTGACCCTATGTACAACAGCTCTGAACCGTGCTCTGTCCTGAGCCAACCTCACCGTCTCCGACACAGCTACCCCCATTATCTCAGTCACTGAGTCAATCCAAGCTACTTATACAACTTTCACACACCCATGTTTATTGCAGCTTTGTTCACAATATTCAGTATCATCTTCAAGTAGTCTCCAATTCAAAATTATATTTTTCCTTAATATTTTGGTTTAATTTTTTTTTTATAGTAACCCAAATACAACTCTCTGCCATTTAATCAATTAGAACTCATGTACACCTTCTTTAGGTTTCCAAGGCTGCTAAGTCTTCCTGGGAGGATACTTGTCTATCTGCTTGGGTTGACTTGAACCACGGACCTTTCAGTCAGTAGTCCAACAACATACTACACTGACAGGGCTCTTTATGGTAATATTAGATATTTGTTTTTCATTTCCTTACTTAGAAAGAAAAAAAAAGAAAAGAAAAAGGAAAGATGTAACTTTTATCAGTTACTATAGCCACCTATTCTCCCAAATGTTTTTTATACTAATCTATTTCGTTTGGAAGCAGGAGTGGCATCCACTTCCTAAATAACATGCCTCTGTAAACTATATGAACCTTGATAAATGTCAATTGTTGTAGAAAGGCTTCAGGCCTTCTGTCCATAGGGTTGCTATGAGTTGTGATCTACTCGATGGCAATCAACAACAACCACAATAACACAAAATTCAAATACATAGTTTTTGAGAACAGACTCATCTAAATTTTTTTTAAAACCGTGTTCATCTTTAAAATCCCCAAGTTCAGTAATTACTCCACCAAGGGAATTCCAGATAGACATACAGGAATTTGGAACCACTGCTTTGGTGCTATAAGAAGACTTCAAGATTCTATAGATAAAAATAAACTATGTAAAGTCATTTCATAATAATGTTCTAATAAAACACTGTGACACAAATTTTTTTGGTGAAGATTTTGTTGGGTTTTGACAACTCTTATTAATAAAATAAATGAATAAGAAGTCTGCACTGAAATGAAGGAAAGCATTAGCTAAAATATGAATAGATAACTTTGTTTATTATGATCATTTCAAAGCTGACTTAATTGACTGGGGAAAATGAGATGGCTGTTTTAACTCAACTGCTTTGACATTTTCCATTTGTCTATTTTTCCAAGATAACTTTGAAAGGACTGGTTTTGACCAAATTGGGTAGGCTACTAAACGGTGTCAAATTACACTTTAACTCTGCCATGCTATTCAGTTCTCAGATCAAGATTGAAGCAGAAAAGAGGTCATTAAGAATTTGCAGATGGTTTTCTTGTCATTCATCACAATTTTCAATTAAGTTTAGTATGTGTGAAGAAGTTATAGGAATATCTCTTTGTTTTGTCCTCAAATTAAATATCTTCCCAGCCTATTATTGCAGCTCTTTGCCTCCTAATTCTCCTTTATGGCTCTTCCTTACTTCATGTGGCTTGTCTCTGAGGACGTTTTATGACCTGAGGATTGTGAATGTTCTCTAAAGAGAAGCTTGTTGATGCTCTATGGCTTTTAAGTGTCCCTGTATTAATTTTTATTTAAATTTCTCAGTTTGGAGTTCTGGTAACAAATGTTAGGTGCCATCAAGTCAAGTACGACTCAGTGAACAACAGATCTGAACCCTGTCCTATCCTGTGCCTTCCTCACACTTCCTGACACACTAGAGTTCATTGTGGCAGTCACAGTGTCAATCCACCTAGTTGAGGGCCTTCCTCTCCCTCTCTGATCCTCCATCTGTCCCAGCATCGTGTCTCTCTGCAAGAAATAGCCCTTCCTAGCGGTACATATGTACCATATAGACTGTATTAATTTGGACTCTTGCTCTCATGAGCACAAATCTGGAACAATCCTTCTATATGGATGTTTTCATATTTGGAACCCTAGATATTATTTTTGTTGTGTACTGTTGAGTTGGAACTGACCCATAGCTGACCCTCCAGTGGGTTTCAGAGGCAATAAATCATATGGGAAGAGATTATCTGTTTCTCCTGTGGAACACCTGGTGGCTTTGAACTGTGAATCTGCATTTACAGTGCAATTCCTTACCACTAAGCTACCAGAGCTCCCTGAACCCCCAGGTAGAGACTAAAAATTCAATCCACTATTGCCTGCTATTTTTCATAACCATTTGTAACCATTTCACTGTCATTCATTCAGTGTTTGTTATGGACTAGAATCTTCTTAGTCACCATTCTATACAGGCCTCTCTGTATCCTCAGTGAATATCAGGGAGTCCCACTAATATCTTGTCTTATCAATTTGTTGTTTGTTGTTGTTATGTGCCGTCGAGTCGCCTGCGACTCATAGCGACCCTATGTACAACAGCCCTAAACTCCGCTCTGTCCTGTGCCAATTGCACTGTCTCTGACACTCCCATCCCAATTATCCCAGTCACTGAATCAATCCACCTCATAGAGGGCCTTCCTCTCCTGCGCCATCCCTCGACCCTCCCAAGCATGATGTCCCTCTCCAAGGACCAGTCTCTCCTCACCACATGTCCGAAGTAAGTTAGACGGAGCCTCAGAATCCTTGCCTCCAAGGAGCCACCCGGTTTAACCCTCTCCAGGACAAATCTATTTGTTTTCCTAGCAGTCCATGGTATTCTCAGTACTCTTCTCCAACACCACAGCTCAAAGGCATCAGTTCTCCTTTTATCCTCCTTGGTCATTGTCCAACTCTCTGATGCATAGCAGGTGATTGCGAAGACCATGGCCTGTATCAGACGCACCTTAGTCTCCAGAGAGACACCACTGCTCTTCAGCGCTTTGGAGAGGTCCCTAACAGCAGACTTTCCCATGGCAATGCGCCTTTTAATTTCCTGGCTGCTGGTGCCAAGACTGTTGACTATGGAGCCAAGCAAACTAAAGCTGTGTACAATCTCAATCTCTTCACCATCCATCCTGATGCTGCCGATTGGTCCAGTGGTGAGAATCTTTGTCTTCTTGACATTGAGCCTCAATCCATATTGCAGGCTGCAGTCCTTGACACTCTGCAGCAAGTGCTTCAGGTCCTCCTCAGTTTCAGCAAGCAGGGTTGTGTCATCCGCATAATGCAGATTGTTGATAAATCGTCCACCAATCCTGACCCCACATTTCTCCTCATAATTTTCCTTATTAATACAAATACCCATTGCCTCACCTTTCCCTTACCAATACTTACTAATACCAATATACAGTACCACCTCACTTTTACAATATGTGAAAGCATTGTTCACTTAAGGCTATTATAAGCATTACAAAAGGATTTACTGAGAATAATTGAAGCCATATGTTGAAATGAACTCTATGAAGCATAACACTTATTTTCAGATGGTTTATAGTGTGACTTTTCTATCAACATCCAACCATTTCCTACTAGGATTTGGGGGAAACCTAGGTATGTGCCACACAACATGAGCTTAGATCCTCATTTTTGGAAGGAAAGGAGGTAGATTAGCTTGTAGTTCTGATCCTGTTTCTCTGGCCCATCCCAGATCCGCTATTGACTGAGAACATTGACTTCAAAGTGTGTGTGTATGGCATCTACTTCCTAAACAACATGCTTCCGAAAACTATGAAGTTTGATAAAGGATGACAATTGTAGAGGGGCTTCAGGCCTTTTGTTCATAGGGTTGCTATGAGTCATGCTCAACTTGGAGGCAATCAACAACAACATATACATGAATGGCAGAAGATTCCTTTAGTGTTTGTGACTGCAGATGTTTAAAATTCAGGTTAAATCACTTGCTGTTCCCCAGAAGCAACATTCCTTTTCTTGTTCTTTGCCTTTGTATATGGAATTCCTGTCTAAAACACTTAACTTTCTGTTTGCCAAACTCATATAACCATTGAAGAACTGGCTGTAACTAGTGACACCCACCATCAGCCTGTCAATCAATACTTGTCAATTCCATCATACCTACTGTATAATTGTGCCTTGGCCACAACAATATATGCCTTTTTCTATCTTTCCATTAATATGAGCTTCCTTAGAGAAGCAAGAGTGTTTATATTTTCCAGTTCTTCAAAATATGAAAGTTAATGGCACGTAACAGGTGAGGAGGACTCGAAACACTTGCTGATGATGGTCAAAGGCCTTTAGTATGGATTACACCTCAATGTAGATTAAAAATCCTTACAAATAGACCAATAAGTAACATAATAATAAGAGAAAAAAATTATTGAAGTTGTCAAGTATGTTCTTTCACTTGGGTCCACAATCAATATCTGTGGAAGTTGCAGTCATGAAATCAAAACATCATACGGCATTGGACAAACCTACAACAAAAAAGATTCTTTAGGGCTGTTGTACATAGGGTCGCTGTGAGTCGCAAATGACTCGACGGCACATAACAACAACAACAACAAAAACTGAAGGTGAGTCTTATCCAAGCCATGGTATGTATGTATGTATTTATTTATTTTTCATTTCAATGAACATCTACAGAGGTTTTGGAATTCCATTCATTCATTGTTGCACACTTTTCCCCGCACACTCCCTCTCCCCCTTCCCCCCCCCAATTTGCTCCTCTCCTTTTATTAATTTATACATGTGTACAGAAATTGAATAATGAATAAGGAAAACTGGGATAATTATGCCATTTGAGCTAGAATATCGAATGCACCACAAATGGCTAGAAGTATAGGCAAATCTTTCTGGGGAAAAGTGTAGCCAGAATGCTTTCTAGAAATGAGGATGGTAACAGTTTATCTTATGCACTGTGGACCTGTGATCAGGAGGAACCAATCCCTGGAGAAGGACATCATACTTTGTAAGTGGAGGCTAGGTGAAATTGAGTAAGATGTTCATTCAACAAGATGGACTGACACAGTGACTCCAGCAACAGAGCTGAGCATAGCAGTAGTTGAGAGGATGACGTTGAACGAGGTCGTGTTTCATGCTGTTGACTACCAAGTTACCTACCAAGTCAGAACTTACCTGATCACACCTAACAATAGCAGGTAATGAAAACCCGATTGAGGAAGGAGTGAACAAAGTTTAAGGCCTTTTTCTTTCTTTATTTCTATATTTTGAATTATTTCCAACCTTGTCAGTTGTACAAATATAAGTAATACCACAGGCATGTAACTTTTACAAAATACCTCTAATTTAATTTCTACAAACTTTTTCCTGAAATGGTGATGGGGATGGTATTATGGAGTTTCTCATTCTTCTAGAGAAGGGGGAAAATCCCAACTATTTTCTAGGATATACTGCTCAGATAGCTCCTTTCTTGCTCTGTCAATGTCTTGATCTGTTTTTATGTTCCAGTCTCAACAGCTACCCAGTGTTACTTAAATGTTATTTGTCAGGGTTTTGCGTCTTGATGGGACTTACAGTCTCACGCTCATGGTCTAGGTACATGGATAAAAAAGAATTCACAAGACACTCATGTGATCCCAGCCAAAAGGAGGAGCAGATGAAACCCACAACATTGTATAGTAAAAGCTTGGACTCTCTGGATACATCATTCCTGGAAGCACTGAGCCCTAGCAACACTTCCAGCTTGTAAATACCTCATCACATTGAAAATGTTTAAAGTTTGAAGACCAAGCCACAGGAGGCAGTGTTCCGGGGCTGTCAAAACAGCAAACAATGGCCTGGAACTCTGCTCTCCAGAGCTTCAAGGAGTGCAGACAGACTCATAGAAACAGATGGCGAGATTTGGAGTTTCGGATTGATTTTGATTTTTGCCTTATAGATTCAGCCGACTGAGTCCAACAACCACAGGAAGGTTCTGTCTGGATCACTCCCAGCAAAAGATGGATTTTTGAGTCTGTGTTGTCCTAGCATAACCCAGTTATGGAGGTGGGCTCACACGGAGACCGTTAAAAGGTGTAGGTGCAGACTTGGCAACACATTTTTGCCTGTTCTTTCAGAACATGAACCAGAACTCCATGTTTTCCTTACATTTATCTCTGCTTCGGATTATTTATGATGCATCTCTGTCTTTTCACTCATTTCTCCCTTTAATGTTCTTGCACTACTCAATAAGAAGACAGTGAAAAGTTAATAGGTTAAGAGATATTAGTAACATGGTCTTTTCTACACTTTCTCTCCTCCAAGTTTAATCTTATGATTCTCAGTCTCCAGCTAGGATGAGAAGTTCATACTCTGACCACTAACCCGAAGGTGGGTGGTTTGAACAAGCCCATAAGTACCTTGGAATAAAAAACTGGTAATATGTTTTTAAAAGAGAATTTTCTTGAAAACTGTAGATTTTCTTTACAACACCTGAGGTTGCTGTGTTGCTGAGTAGAATCTAATCAGCTAGATTGCCACTGATTTTGGGGGGTTTTAAAGGCAGACTAATAACTCTTAACATTTCAAGGGACTTGTATAACTTTTCTGCCATGTTGCTGTCATGGATTTAATTACATCTCCCTAAAGTGCATGTCTGTAAAGATGTTATCTGATGATTTGATACACCTGTAAGAGGTTTAAGGGAGGGATGCAACATCCTTAACTCTATCACAGCCCAGATCTCTGGGATGTGACCTATAACACATTTTTATCTCACCTGAGACAAAAGAGGTGAACAACTGAGCAGAGAGCGAGGACTTTAGTACCTCCAAGAAAGAGTAGTCAGGAATGGAGTGTGTCCTTTGGGCCCAGGTCCCTGCCCTGAGAAGCTCTTTGACACAGGAGTGGGCATCAGGGGGTGCTAGACAATATATAGAAATCTCCAAGGAATGCTGAAGCCTACAGATGCTGAAGCCAACAAGGACCTTCCTCCAGACAGAAAGAAAGTCTTCTTTTGAATCGAGACATCTATCCTCTATAAGAGAATAAATTTGCATCTGTTTAAGACATCCACGTATGGTACCTCTGTTACAGCAGCGCCAAATAACCAAAACAATCTCCCTCCCACCTGTTCTTGAATGTTACTTGTACAAGAGACTTGTAAATATTGCATGTGAGATATTGTTAGTTTAAGAGTCAGAAGATCTTGATTTGAGCCTCGATGCTGTGATCTAGACACAGCTGCATGTTCCTCTCCTCTCTGAACTTCAGTTACTCCATTTGTGAAATTCGGCTAATAAAGCATTCAGATCAGGTTGAAGGTGCCCAAAGACAGCAATGTCAGGAGTCCACAAAGAGGAAAATGTAGCTGGGAGGCTGCTGAAGCTCTTCCTGTGGAAATGACTGAGCTAAGCAGGCAGGTCCCAGAAGGCAGCCTAAGATATGCCCAAGGAACATTCAGAGTCTATAAAGTCCATCAGGCTAATAGGCAGAGAATTTCCTACCACAGTAGTTAAATCTCAGGAACCAATTCTATGATAATGATTGCTCAAACTTTGACCTGGTATTTGTGGTTTGTGTGACTGTAAACAAGTTCACATGATGTTTTTTAACCTTACCACTGCTCATCTGTGAACTGAAACAATAAAATTACTTCACAGTTTGACACAGTGGCTGTAACAAGGCCTTGGGCTTGTAGGAGATAATGAGGATGGGCCAGAATAGGGTAAAATTCTGACTCGCTCTTAGGGTTCCTAGAGTTGTAGTCAAATAATGACAATCACAGTGTGCACCCTACAACACACAGGCTGAGCTTCATGTCTAAGCTTGTAGGTGGCACTATTGTCAAATTCAGCTCTTAGAAACTTGGAATTTGGGAGAAAGAGAAGGAGGCTAATACTTCTACTTGCCCACAGCATGGATTGACAGAAAAATATTGTCCAAACCCCTTCCCATATAGCTCTCTATCTATGATCTTGTCTCTCCTCACCTCCTTGGCTACCCAAATTTTAAATCTTAAGGCTTAGTAATATTCACATTTATACCAAGCTAATTTATGCCTCTATACCATGGTCTTTTCAATCGCTTGCTATGCATCTGAGAGCCGGACAATGCATACAAATGACGGAAGAAGAATTGATGTCTTTGAATTGTGGTGTTGGAGAAGAATACTGATTATCCCATGGACGACCAAAAAAATGAAGAGATAGGTTTGGAAAAAGTGTAGCTAGAGTGCTTCTTGGAGGCAAGGGCAGTGAAGCTTTGTTGCTCATACTTTGGATATGTTGTTAGGAGGGGATATTTCTTGGAAAGGCACATATCATGCTTGGAAAGATAGAGGGTCAGCAAAAGAGAGGAAAGCCCTCAAAGAAATCAGTTGACACAGTGGCTACAGCTATGGGCTCAAGTTGTGTCAGAGAGGGTGGGGATGGCACAGGATAGAACAGGTTTTAGATCGGATGTTCCTAGGGTCACTATGAGTTGTACTCAACTCAATGGCACCTAACACCACTACCATCTCCACACCTTTAAAGCTCTGGTGTGAGCTGATCCAAAGGCTGTGCCTCACTGATGGTTCAAATCAACCAGTGGCTCTGAAAGAGAAAGAAGGGTAATCTCCTCCCCAGTGTTATTTACAGACTTGGAAACCCTCTGCTGGGCTAATTATGAGTCGATTCTGACTTGACAGCATTGAGCTTGAGTTTCATGTTGTTGTTGTTATGTGTGGTCGAGTCACTTGTGATTCATAGCGACCCTATGTACAACAACCCTAAACCCTGCTCTATCCTGTGCCAATCTCATTGCCTCTGACACATCCATCCCGATTACCCCAGTCACTGAATCATTCCACCTCATCGAGGGTCTTCCCCTCCTGCGCTGTCCCTCCACTCTGCCCAGCATGATGTCCCTCTCAAAGACCTGTCTCTCCTTACAACATGTCCAAAGTATGTCAGGCGAAGCCCCAGAATCCTTGCCTCCAAGGAGCAGCCTGGTTTAATCCTCTCTAGGATGAATCTGTTTGTTTTCTTGGCAGTCCATGGTACATTCAGTACTCTTCTCTAGCACCACAGCTCAAAGGCGTCAATTCTCCTTCTATCCTCCCTAGTCATTGTCTAACTCTTTGATGCATAACAAGTGATTGAAAAACCATGGCCTGTATCAGGCTGATCTTAGTCTCCAGAGAGACACCGTTGCTCTTGAGTACTTTAGAGAGGTCCCTAACCGAAGACTTTCCCATCGCAATACGTTTTTTGATTTCCTGGCTACTGGTGCCAAGAGTGTTGACCGTGGAGCCAAGCAAACTGAAGCTGTGAACAATCTCAATCTCTTCACCATCCATCCTGATGCTACCGATTGGTCCAGTGGTGAGAATTTTTGTCTTCTGGACATTGAGCCTCAGTCCATACTGAAGGCTGCAGTCCTTGACCCTCTGCAGTAAGTGCATGGGGTCCTCCTCAGTTTCAGCGAGCAGGGTTGTGTCATCTGCATAACGCAGATTGTTGATAGATCGTCCACCAATCCTAACGCCACGCTTCTCCTCATAGAGCCCTGCCTCTCAGATAATCTGCTCTGCATACAGGTTGAAAAGGTATGGAGACAAGACACATCCCTGGTGTACACCCTTCCCAATTTTGAACCATGCAGTGTTGCGCTTCTCTGTTCTGACTACTGCTTCTTGGTCCAAGTATAGGTTTCCCATTAGCACGATTAAATGTTCTGGGATTCCCATTCTTCTCAGAGTCAGCCACAGTTTGTTATGATCCACGCAGTCAAATGCCTTTGCGTAATCAATGAAACACAGATAGACATTCTTCTGGTATTCTCTGCTTTCAGCTAAGATCCATCTAACATCAGCAACAATATCCCTAGTACCACGACCCCTTCTAAACCCAGCCTGGACTTCTGGCAGCTCTCTGCTGATGTACTGTTCCAGTCGGTTTTGGATAATCTTCAGTAGAATCTTGCTTGTATGTGAAATAAATGATATTGTTCTGTAGTTTCCACACTCAGTTGGGTTGCCCTTCTTTGGGATGGCAACAAATATAGACCTCTTCCAGTCAGTTGGCCAAGTGGTTGTTCTCCAGATTTCTTGGCACAACTCGGTGAGCACATCCACAGCAGCATCTGTTAGCTGAAATATGTCAAGTGCGATTTATTTGGTTTTTTTAGCAGTCCTTGGTATATTCACTACTCTTCATTAACACCATAATTCAAAGACATCAGTTCTTCTTGGGTCTTCCTTATTCATGATATAAGTTTCAGGTGCATAGGAAGGAAATGAAAACACAATTATTTGAATGAGTTGCATCTTAATCTTTAACTTGATATCATTGCTCCCTAACACTTTGGAGAGGTTCTTGACAGCAGATTTTTCCAGTGCAATATGTCTTCTGAATTCTTGACTCCTGTTATCACGGATGTTGATTGTGGATCCAAGTAAAATGAAGACATTGAGAACTTTAATTTTTTTCATGTCTCTCATGATGTAGCCTATTAGTCCAGTGGTGAAGACTTTTGTTTTCTTGGTGGGGACCTGTAATCAACATTGATGGCTGTAGTATTTTATCTTCTTCAATAAACACTTCCAATCTTCTTCACTTTCTGCAAGCAAGGCTTTGCCAACTGCCTAGCACGTGTTGTTCATGAGTCTTCCTCCAAACCTGTAGCCCAGTTTTTTGAATTATTTGTTTAACATACAGATTCAATAAATAAATAGAAATGATACAACCCTAATATACTCCTTCCTGATTTTAAACCTTACAGTGTTCCCTTGTTCTGTTCAGACAGTTGCTTCTTGGTCAAGGTATAGGTTTTGAATGAGTACAATTAAATATTCTGGGATTCCTTTTCTTATCAATGTTATCCATAACCTGTCGTGATCCAGACAGACCAATGTCTGTGCAAAGTCAATAAAACACAAGTAAATATCTTTCTGGTATTCTCTGCTTTCAGCTATGGTCCATCTTACATCAGCAATGTACCAGTCTCTTATGAATCCAACTTGAATTTCTGACAGTTCCCTAGCAATATACTATTTCAGCAATTTAAAAATAATCTCCATACACATTCTATTTCATGTGATCGTTGTGTTGTTTTTGTGCACCAGAGAGTCAGAACCAACCCATAGCTGACCCTCTGGCGGGTTTTCAGAGGAAGTTAATCACACAGGAGGAGATTGCTCAGCCTTCTCCCTCAGAGCAGCGGGTGGCCTCAAACTGTATGCCTGCAGGATTTCAGTGCGACTTCTTGCCACAAGGTCACCAGAGCTCCACATTAATCAGATAGTTTGATAATTGTTATTGAACATTGCTATGGAACAATGTTCTATAATCACTAAGCCACCAGAGCTCCTTACTTCCTATCCGTAAAGATGGCTACAGTGGAAAAACCTGCAAAGATCAGAACATGCCCCAGCTGTAATTTTCTTACACTGCTGGCAAAGGCGTTTGGGAACATTATTTCTCAATTTCTTACCAAGTTCAGCATTTACCTATGTTCTGATCTAGAAATCTCATCACTGGTTATTTACTCAAGATAAATGAAAACAGGTCTCCAAAATGATTTATTTATAGAAGTGTATTTATAATACCCTGAAACTCAGAACAACTCAAATGTCGATCAACAGGAGAGAGGATAAATAGTGTTCTATTTATACAATGGATAGAAATAGAAAAGAATGAACTATTGATGCATGCAGCCACTTGGGTGAATCTCAAAAAACCATTATGTCAAATGAAAGAAGTCATTCACGAAAGAGTTTGTACTGTACAATTCTATTTATATGCAATTGTGGCGTAGACAAGATAATTCCATGCTGATGGAAATTGGAATAGTTGCCATTGGAGATAGGCTTGGTCTGGGCAGAGGCATGAAGAAATTTCCTGGGGTGAAAGAAACATTTTGTATCTTGAGTGGGCTGGTGTTTATTCAGGTGTATTTACTTGTCAAAACTCTTAAAAATCTATTTTGAAAAAGTTAATTGGGCCAATGGAAGAACTAGAACTTTTGTGCTCTGTTCAGATCACACTAGAAATACTGTGCTCAGTTTTTAATGTGTTTAGTAACAGCAACAAACAATGAATCAAACCGTGGGTTATGGTTACTGGGATGGAAAAGTGTGCAGCAGCCTTGATATACGAAGAAAGGTTAGAAACTGAGGAGGGAGGGCTGGAGAGGAAACTGAGAGAGCAGGCCATTTTGTGATGGAAAATCGAGACTGATTGTTTGAATATCAAGAGGACAGAATTGGGACCAGTGGGCCAAAGTGACAAAGAAATCAGACATTGAGCAAAAGCAAAATGAGAGCTGTCAACCGGGAGCTACTTCCAGAGGCTGAACGAGAGGTGATGAATGAGGGCCCGGGTCGCTCGGCTATGCAGGTGGAGACCACTGAAGCAGAGAAAGGATTTGAGAAGGAGCAGGAAGTAAAGTTGGCATTTGACACACACGTGTGTATGCGTGTGCACAGGTATATTCATTTGCACGTGCACGTGTGATTTTATTTTGGAAATGAGAGAGCAGTGACTTGAGAACGACTCACTTTGAAGATTCTTTTGATATCAGTATGTGTCATATGAATCACAATCTGATTTTTAAGATGAAACACCTTAAAATCACGCACTCGTGTCTGACTAAGCAAGTGAAAGGGATTTTAAAGCCCATGGAACTGAGTCACACGGCTGCTGCAGGCAGCAACCAGAACCAGAGCCACCCACCTGTCTAACCTTTCAAGGTAAAACATGAGCAGCTCCAGCCATTCATGCCGTATCTCATCAGGCTGTTTCAGTCTTCTGCTCGTAAGCCCCGCTGATGCTTTCCTTCTTTGTATTTTATATTATCTGCCTTTGTCCATGAGAACGTAAGCGTGTAAAAAGCAAGGGTGCTGCGATCTCTTCCTCCGTTGTGTGCCTCAGTTCCTCCGCGGTGTGCCTCAGTTCCTCCGTGGTGTGCCTCAGCTCCAGGAGTGGATACTGCCCAGCACAAGACGGTGCTCACTAAAGAATGGACGGCTGAAGGGGTGTGGGGCAGGGTTTATCTGATTATGGTCTGCTCATAGAGATATGCACATCAAAATGACAAGCGTTTGTAAATGTGTCGAGGAGCAGCTTAAATATTAATTTCTTAAATCTGACACTTCTACAATATCCCTGTAGCAGGTAATACCTTGTGCACTTCCTCAGAATCCTTAGCCTCAGGTTTGGCTCCAGCCAGAGTTTAATACGAATTATATTGCCTCTCTTTTTCTACCTCAGGGCTGTTCAGATGTATTGACATGAGATGCCCACAGGACCTGCTGGACACTCATGTGTGGACAACTGAAGTATGTGTCTTATGGGACATCTCAGTTCCCTGGAAGATACAGAGGCAAGCTGGATGAGTGGGTCAAGAGGGTCGTGGGTCCTGATCCATACACAAAGGCAATGTTCCAAGGGCCTCAGCAGTGATTTCTAAGATTTAAAGGAATATGAATGACAAATACTACTTGAGAAAAGTGGCGGAGATCAGAAACTCAGGAGCTGTTTCCATCCACAGCTGTGAAGGGCAAGCACAAAGCTGAAGATTTGGTCAGAGCTAGAGGCCAGGAGGCGAGCCAAGGGGATCACAAGGGGAATGCAAAGGGGCCTGAGCACAAAGGTTTGGACTTACATGTGAGCAAATCTAAAACACCATAGTCATCTTCTCATTGGATGGGCTGATGGGAAGAGGTGGGAGATTTGCCTTCCCTGCCTTAGTGTAAATTCTCAGCACCTCCCTGGGGGGTAGAGGGACAGAGCAGGCCCTGGGGCTAGAGACTCGGATCAGATGGCATATTTTCCTCCTCTCTGGTGCCATCTGTAGCTCATTCTTTCAGCTTTCTTTTTTCTTAAATTACGCTCCTTTTCTCACTAGGAAACTCCTGTGGCTTAGTCGGTAGGGAGCTGTGCTGCTAACCCGAAGGCCGTGCCTCTGGTGGTTGAAATCGACCCGTGGTTTTGAGGAAGGAATATGGGCTTCTCCCACGTGACTTATACTCTCAGAAATCCAATGGAGGGTCAACAGTGAGTCAGTATGATTTTACCAGTAATGAATTTTTCCTCAGTGGGCCTCTCCAAGCTTCAGTGACTTTCTCCGCCAAATAGGAAATCAATACCACTTTAAAGAGCTGTATTAAGCTAAGCTAAGCTTCTCACCTAAATATAACACCACTCACTAGTGGTAAGGGAACTCTAGTGGTAAGAAGCTGTGCTGCAATACCAAAGTCATGCAGTTTGAATCCACCAGTTGCTCCATCGAGGAAAGATGGGCAGTGTCCTCCTGTATGAGTTACTGCCTCTGAAAACCCAGCGAAGGGTCAGCCCTATAATTCACCGCCTCTGCAGACCTGCAGCAGGGTCAACTACAAGTTGGTTCTCTATGCACATGACAACCACAGCCAAGACTGCAGAGGTTGGCTTTTGAGGGGAAGAGGGGTTGCCGGAGGTCTGAGGGTGCAGCTTTAGCTCGTTTGCCCCCTTTCCGTTTGCCATGAGGATTTGCTTCTTATTGTGAATTTGCTCCCATTGGTGGATTAATTTGGCAATGGATAGCTGTTGGGTTTGTGTTTGAACACAAATCCACAGACAGAGATACATACATCAAGGTCACCAGGCCCACAGGGGCAAACGAGCAGAGACCTGGACCGTTAGGTTCAAATTCCCAGTGGAAGTCATTCAACCAGCTGATTGGTTGGTTATTTAAGTTAGTAACTGTGCAAGCTTTATCTAGAAGGAATGTCTGGATTTGATGTGAAGCAAGGTGAAGGTCAACTTTCTGAAGGAAAACACACGGAGTGTTCAGTGAGGATCCAGGTCAGGGGTGACAGCGTTCTGCTTTGCCAGCACGTGTCTTCTGAGGCTGTGTTTGGAAACGGTTCGCTGTGGCAGTTTTAAGACATTAAGTCACAGTTGGCTTTGATTAGGACTAATTCTAAGAAATGAGGGCTGTGCTGAACAACAAATGTCCCAGAGTTCTCTTTTGGCAGACTGCTATTTTGGAAAGTTAAGCATGTGTGCCTGAGTATATATGTTAATAGGGGAAAATTAATCCCTGTGGTTTGGC
Organism: Elephantulus edwardii; assembly: GCF_000299155.1. Lineage (NCBI taxonomy): Eukaryota > Metazoa > Chordata > Mammalia > Macroscelidea > Macroscelididae > Elephantulus > Elephantulus edwardii. The sequence goes on along the minus strand of NW_006399786.1, from coordinate 17,111,113 downwards.
TTAAGACAAGAAAAAATAATGCTAACTTAAAATGATGCACATAAGGACATATGAAGCATTAAACCTGTTTGTGGTCAGTCAGGACTCCTTCCCCCCCCAGACCTTGACCTTGACATTCAATGCACAAGGTGGTGTAAGTGGCCGTCAAGTGGATAGTAACTCCTGGAGACCCAAAATGTGCAGTGTAGGTCCGTTCTATGATATTTTCAAGTTTGTGACATTTCAGAAGCAGATTGTCAATCAGGCCTGTCTTCTGAGATGCCTGTGGAGGGATTTGAACCATCAGCCTTTAAGTAGTTGCATACTTAACCATTGTACCACTATTTGTAGAATATAGTGGACGCTAAGTGCCTTTGCAAGTTCAGGACTTCTCATCTCCTCCTCTGTGGTCTCGTGGTGTCTGGGAATACTCAGCCGGCCTAGCCTGCCTCAGACTCAGATTTTCCACTGTGGAGGTCAGCGACAAAGGAGCGATTAAACAGCGGCATTAGAGCTGAGGTATTTCAGTTTCTGTCCATAAATTTTCACAGGAACCTTATACGGGCCTTGCTTTAATTATTTTCTTTCAGAATCCCAAGGTCAACAGAAACACTCCTTTGGGAGCCAGCTTGCTGTTTTGATTGTCAACTCTCCTCTTCATCAATCTTGCGAAGTGTTTCAGCTGGTGATGGTTTTCATAAGAAAGCTGAATTCGCGTCTTGGGGCTTCATGCATATTTTAATAATGCACGCAGAAGGAAAATGGCAAGGAAAATTCCCAAACTGGAGACTTGGCATCCAGAATTTAGGAGAAAAAGTTGTAGATGTTCCTAGGAAAGCTCCAAGTTTGATATTCTAAGGTTCCAAAATTTTCTTCCCCGTCCCCACAAAAATAGTGTTATTTGGGGCATACAAGTTTATAAAGCATCTTTATTTCACTTACATCATACAGTGTGAATCCTGTCCTCATACCCAATGCCAGTCTTATGATGGCTTTTTGGACCCCATTTTTCAGAAGAAAGAATTAAGGATCAGCAGATATAGAGTATGAACCCAGAAATGAACAAAAGTAGTATCGGATCCTACCACTTCTGTCAAGTTACTTGTTCTCTTTTTTCTCAGTTTCCACATCTGCAAAATGGAACTGAAACTAGGTCATGTGGTTGCTGCCTGGATCAGGTGAGTTATACATGTAGTTAACTTAGCCCAAGTGCAGGCAAGGAGGGATCCTTCCATTCTTTCTTCCACGACCCCTTCTGAGTTCCTGTCCCCACCCCTCAGCTTTTAGATTCTGATAAATTCTCCCATTTGCCAGTATCTGTTAATATGACACCACAGAATTGATTCTCTTCAATTACCATTCACAAACACAGACCATTGGACTGAAAATTTTTCAGAAATTCAGTTTGTCTTGGCTGCAATGGAGTTTAAGATACATTCTAATCTAGGGGATGACAAGAAAGAAATAAGCACAATGCCTGCTCTGTGTTATTTAGTGTATCTCGTTAACTGCTAGATCTGAGTGGTACAAATGGTCTGCACTAGATTAATGTATAAGCTCAAACTCCACAGCAGTGCCACAAAAGAAAACCCTGGAAACCTGTTAAGAATACAGCCAAGAAAACCCACTGGAGCAGCTCTATTCTGCATCACATAAACCACTGTATGTGTCAGTTGACAGAAACAGGTGCTAACTACTGTTATCATTACTAACTAATATAGTGTTTAGGGAGCTTTGGTGGCCTAGTAGTAAATGCTGAAATCCCAAAGGCACACGGTTTGAATCCAGGGAAGAAAGATGGACAGTCTTCACCCTTGCAATTCAGTGCCTCTGAAAACCTGCTGGAGGATCAGCTATGAGTTGGTTCTGACTTGATGACACACAACAATAATAATAGAGAATTCTCGTTATGACCACAACATAAAGTAAATAAAAATTATCACAACTAGACCAATAAGCAACATTACAATAAAGGAAGAAAAGATGGAAGTTGTTCAGGATTTAATTGTACTTGGGTCTACAATCAACAGCCATTAAAGCAGGAGTCAAGGACTCAAGCAACGTATTGCATTGAACAGACCTGCAGCAAAAGACCTCCTTGAAGGGTTAGAAAACGAAAGGACTAAGGGGCATCTGATCCAAGTCACAGTATTTTTAATAGCCTGAAATGCATGTTAATGTTGTTAAGTGAATAAGGAAGACCAAAAATAGAATTGAGACATTTGGATGCTAGGGATGATAGAAGGAGAATTGATGCCTTTGAGCTGTGGTGCTGGAGAAGAGTATTGAAAATACTGTAGACGGATAAGAGAACAGGTTCATCCTTGAGAGGGTGAAACCAGGCTGCTCCTTGGAGGCAAATACTCTGAAGCTTTGTCTGACATATTTTGGGCACATTGTAAGGAGGGACCAGTACTTGGAGAGGGACATCATGCTTGGGATGTTGGAAGGACAGCGCAAGAGAGGAAGACCCTGGATGTGATAGATTGATTCAGTAAGTGGGCTAATGGGAGTAGGTGTGTCAGAGATAATACTGTTGGCACAGGATAGAGAAGGGTTCAGAGCTGTTGTACATAGGATTGCTATGAGTCACAAGCAACTTGAACAACAACAATATTATGGACTGCCAGAAGAAAAGGCAAATATATTTCAAATGAAGGATATCCAGAATGCTGCTTAGAAGCAAGGATAGGTGAGACTGCCACATACTGTGGATATCAGGATTATTAGAAGGGACTGGTCTTTTAAGAAGGACAGCATGTTTACTAAGTGTAGAGGGTCAGTAAAAAAACAACATCCGTGCGAGATGAATTAACAGAGTGGCTCCAACAATGAGCTCTTGCTCAGCAGAAATTGTGAGGATGGTGTGTTTCCTTCAGTCACGGTGAGACAGAACCAACGTGGTGGCCTTCAACATGTGTATTTTAACACAATATGGTATTACCATCACTTAACTATCAAATTTATACTCCTTTTCTTACCATTCAGCCCTTAAGAAAGAAAGAAAAGAAAAATATTGTTTGTCCCCCCTTTCCCCCAAGAAAAAGTTATAAGAATATTTGTATTATGACTATGCTCCTTCGAAACAAGGATGGTGAAACTTCATCTCATATACTTCGGGCGTGTTATCAGGAGGCCGAGTTCCTGGACAAAGAAATCATGCTGGTGTTAGATATAAAAAAAGAGTACGAGGACGTGAGGGAGAGAAATAAAGAAAGGAATTGGTCCCAAGAAACGAACAGGCCTTTATTGCGCAGTCTGAGAGAGGCGCCAAGAGACCCAGCAGCATGGCATGCAGACAGGATCCAGTTGGCGGGGTGGGCAGTTTGGGGGGTTTCCTTTTTATAGGGGTCCTGGGGAGGACTAAGATGGTATTTCTCAGTAATTTGACATGTTAATTAAGTTAGGCTTTAGCACATTTTTTCCAAGCTTAATCTCTTATCAGGATCCATTTGTCTGGTCTGGTCTTTGATATGACCTGCTTAGATGTTATCAAGTTTCTCAGGAAGTGATCAAGCTTGGAGGTGATGGGGCGACTGCCACATTCTTCCTTCAGCTGGGAAAACAGGATCCACGAAAGTGAAGAAAACCCTCAATGAGATGGATTGGCCCAGTGACTGCAACAGGGGAGTTGAGCGTGGCTGGCATCATGATGTGGGATAGGGCAAACTTCCAATCTGCAGTTCGTAGGGCTGCTTGAATCTGAGTTGACTCAATAGCGTCTAATGACAGCAGCAACAACAGTAGTAACAACGTATTTTCCATTTACAGACTCGACTATGCATTGATGTAACTGTGTCATGTGCATTATAAATTTGTGCAGGAATGAAAAGTGCCTTGGAATGGCATCAAGAAAGGCTACATCTATCTTAACCCCACCAGCACTGACTTACTCTGTGACCATGGGCGAGTCACTTGGCCTTTCTGTGCCAAAGTTTGTTCCTCTGTTAAACAATTTATTAGAGTTTCTTTTAAGGTTAAGACTATACTCATAAAGTTTCTCCATATGTGTAGCTATATAAGTATCATTTATTCACAACTTTTTTTTAATATTTAAACAATTTTATTGTTACAAGTCATTGGAGATACAAATCAAAACCACAATGAGACATCACTTTCAACCCCACTAGCATGGCTATGATTAAAACAAAAATAAACAACATAAGAAAAATCTGAAATTAACAGTTATTGGCAGAGATGAGGAGGAATTAGAAAGCTCACTTGTTGCTGGTGGGAATGCAAATGGCACAGCTGATGGAGAAAACAGTTTGGCAGTTCCTCAAAAAGTTAAACATAGAACTGCTATATAACACAATAGGTTGTTTTTTTAAAGGCCAGGTTTACAGATTGGCTGGGAGCCGAGAACCCCCAAGACTATTGTCTTACCAGACCCTTTGAAATATGAACCGAACTTCTCCCCCAGGCCACCTTTCAGCTAAATAGCAGATTAGCTCATTAAACAAAATAATATTACCTCTGTGCTCAAGTACTCAGCTGTTTAAGACCAAATAAACAGCTATTTATACCAAATGATCAATATTTACCCTAAAACAAAGATGGGGGGGCAGGGAAGCAAGAATAATGGGAATAGGCCCATCAAAATGGAACCAATGAGAATGTGGGCAAATATGGAAAATAGAGCCAAGGCCTCAGAATAATATGTATAAAAATGATTAAGTGAGAACTTACAATCATATGTAAACTTTAGCTAAAAGCTCCAGAAAACAGTTTTAAAACAAATATGTGTAGGAAATTGTTAATCTCTACTTGGTTTATAGGATTTGATACTTTCAGTATTCCTAAAATACCTAAATTTGGAAACTACTCCATTACTTTCTTCCCTGTGATAAAAGGAGTTCACATCTCCTTTTATGTTTTCAGGCTTAGGGTTTTGGAAGCCTGGTGACTGACTCATGTTTACAATATTGCCGTTGTTAGCTGCTGACGAGTTGGCCGAGACTCATAGCAACTCTAAGTATTATAGAACAAAACTCTCCTTGCTCCCTTATCATCCTCAGTCTCGGTGATGACTAAGCCTAGTGTTGCAGCTGCTGTGTAAGTCCACATTCTTGAAGATGGTTTTCTTTTTTCACTGACTCTGCTTCTCCAAAGAAGTTCTGATATTGTAGTTACAGCAAGATGCACTTTTAAATCAAAAGCTGAACTGCACATCTCCAGCAATTCGAACCCACCTCAGGAGAAAGTCTCCCCGCATTGTGATTTATAGCCTCAGAAAATCAATGGAGGATTGCCATACATTGGAACTGACTTGATGACAGTGAATTCTTTTTGAGTTCTGCTTTTCCAAACCTGATGTCCTTCTCCAGGGCCTGGCCCCTCCTGGTAATATACTCAAAGTTTGTGAGATAAAGGCTCACTATTTTTGCTTCTAAGTACACTGACTATGCTTCATCCAAGACATTTATTTGTGCTTTTGGTAATCCATGGTATGTATTTGTGTTCACTGGTTTTCTCCAAAACCACAAATCCAAGATATCAATCTTCTTCAGTCTTCCTTATTCATAGTACAACATATCAGACAATTGGAAACATCATGCCTTGAGTCAGACACGCTTTTGTTAGTCTTCGAAGCAGCATCCTTGTTCTTTGTCACTTACAAGAGATCCTTGAAAACAATTGCTCAATGCAATATATTGTTTGATTTCTTGACAGGTGCTTCTGTGGGTATTGAATATGGATTCTGGTAAAAGGAAATCTTTGAGAAACTCAATCTTTTTTCCAGTTGGGAGGAATTTTGTTCTTCACATTGAGATATAATCTACATGAAGACTATGTCTTTGAGCTTTAACAGTAATGATGACAAATCTTAATACAAGTCATATATAACACAATACTATACAAGTCAAGCTTAAGAACTTGAGGAGTCTTGGGTGGCATGTTGCTCATTGCTAACTGGAGGCTTGGAAGTTTAAGTTCATCCAGAGACATCTCCAGAGAAAGGTCTGCTGATCTACTTCAGAAAAATCACCCTTCAATCCCAGAGGTACATGGTTTGAATGCACCAGATGCTCTGCTGCAGAAGGAGGGACAATCTCCTCCTGTACCAGTCAAATCCAATTTTATGGTACACACCAAAAAAAGCATAAAATAAATGATAAAAAAATTTTATTAAAAAAATCACCCTTAAAAAAATCACTCTTAAAACCTGAGGGAGCACAGCTCTATTCAGGCGTGCATGAGGTCAGGCTGACTCTAGTACAAGTGATTTTTCTTTTGTTGTTGCTTTGTTGTTGTGTGTGTGGTTTTGGTTTTGTTTTTTTATTTGTTTGTATTTTTTTAAGTACCACTTAGGTTTTTTAGAGAGTTCTAGTTTTAAGAAACTGTGCTATAATTCTGAAGGTACACCTTTGAGGCCAACAGCCAATCCAGAGAAGAAAGATGGGCAGTCTCCTCCCGTGCAATTAACTACCTCTGAAAACCTGCTGGAGGACCAGCTATGGGTCGGTTCTGTCTCTATGGTATGCAACAGCAACAAAGGTTTTAAAGTTTTAATACAGCTTTTGGATAAAAATATAAAATTATGCTTAGGGAAACAATCCAATAATCCAGAATTTATCTTATGCAAAGCAGATTTTTTTTAGGGCCTTAAACTTGTAGTTATTAAGTGTTGTCAAGTGGAGTGAGACACATAGTGACCCTCCAAAGAGCAGAGCTAAACTTCGCCCCATCCTGAACGGTCCTCATGGTCTCCTTCCTGCTCAAGCACATTGTTGGCACTGTGTCAGTCTCTTTCGTTGGGGCTTTCTCTCTAAACTTCTAGCAGAGCCAAGTATAATGAACTCACAAAACACCTGATAACCCGGAGTAGGGAAATCCTGAGAGGCCATGTGGAATCTTGGGAACAGCGTAGGCTTATCCTCTTGTTGACTGTTGGAGAGCTACGTATGAGTCAAGGTTCTGATCTGTCACATGAATGCAACACTGCCTGCTCCTTCCTTCCTTCCTTCCTTCCTTCCTTCCTTCTTTCCTTCCTTCTTTCTTTCTTTCCTTCTTTCTTTCTCTCTCTTTTTCTTTCTTTCATCAGCATCTCAGAACTACAGTACAAGGACAACTGATATTTTATAAAATTATTTTAGATGTTGTTGCTTCAGTTAGGTGATGTTGAATTAAGTGAGACTCATAGTGACCCTATGAGCAAACTAGTTAAAAAATATTTTAATGTATGTATTATGCATTGTATTGTGTTTTTGGAGAAAATTCACATATAAATTAGGTTCCCTTGTAACAATTTCTAGATGTAGTATTATTATTATTTAAAATCTAAGATTGCCCCCATTTTTCCCCACTGAGCAGTTGGTTTGAACTGCCTATCTTTGGGTTACCAGAACAATTCCTTACTCACTAGACAATCAGAGGCAAAGATGGTAAAAATTTATCTCACAAATTTTGAGCGTGTTGTCAGGAGAGATCAGTCCTTGGAAAAAAGACATGACACAGTGACTGTATCAATGGACTCAAGGATACCCAAGATGATAAGGATGGCACAGAATGGGATGATTGTCCAACTTGTTCAGAGAGTTACTATGAATCGTAGTTGACTTGATGCTGCCTAACAACAATATGAGATAGATATAGATATCTATATATAGAGCTCTATATCTCCCTATCTCGATCTCTATATCATCTCTCTCTCTCTCTCTCTCTCTCTTTCTCCCCCCCCCTCGTTTTATATATGTAAGAACAGGTGTGTGTGTGGTGTATATTAAGGTACACATTCAATCATGACATACTTCACACTGTTCTGTATTTAGAAAAGAGTTGGTTTCAAAGTGAAGGACAGTGATGAGTAGCTATAATTGAATGAACCATTAGACAAAACATGTAGCTTTTTCCCTTCTTTTTTCCTAGAACAGAAGAGGCTTGAGCATCTCTGAATGTAGAGATGAGAGATCAAGATAATAAATCTTCAGAGGTAGGAAATAGTTCTGGACAGTGTTGAGAGCACAGGATTTGGGGTCAGCAAGACCCCCTGCTACATATGAGTTGACAGATTGAGAGAGAGTGACTTCATGGTTTTTGTATACATGGTTTTGGCAGCAATTGTGTGAGGTGGTGGTGGTGGTTGTTGTTAAGTGCCGTCGAGTCGCAGGCGACTCATAGCGACCCTATGAAGGAGAGTCCTCGACGCTTGGGGGCTTTTCATCTTCTTTCCAGGTTCATAGGGTTTCTGGAGGCAAGCTATTATGGAAGTGGATGCCACTCCTCCTTCCAAATGAGGTGGTAGTACAGAAAATATTTATTTCAGGTATATAATTTGAACATTAGCATATAGATAAGAAACGTGTCAATGTGTTCAAGATTATGTCAAACTAAAAGCAAGCAGCAAATAAATTGTAGGTGTAGATGTAGCTGTAGCTGTTACTAATGGGTGGAACAAAGTCCTTAAGATGCAGAAAGGAATGTCCAGAGCCAGGACTAACCCAGGGCAAACGGGGAGTAAGTTTCCTGCTGAGAAGAGGAAGATCAAAGGGTGGACTGGTATGGATATAGAAGAATGTTCTGACCTATTAAACACACCTTCCTTGCCATCATGGAATATAGATTTGATTCTGTGTTGGTTTTTTTAGTTTTTCTAGAATGTGCTTGCAGTATGTGTAGACAAAACTAGGTGATCCAAAGTTCTGTTGTGATTGCGTACTAATAACAGCTGTGACTGGAGCATATTACAGGATTCAGAAAGCAAATTAGCATAGGTTAAGTATTGTAGGCATAGTGATACATGTAAGCTGGGCTTACAAAAATATTTTTGTTGTTATAATTAACTTCAGGGATATTTTTATTTAAAAGTAATAAATTTCTACCAAACTTCTGCACCAAAAAAAGATGGGCAATCTCTGGTGGTGCAATTCACCATCTCTGAAAACCCATTGGAGGGTCAGCTGTGGGTCGGTGCCAACTTGACAGTACACACCACCAATTTTGGGAGTGGATTGCCAGACATTTCTTCCTAGACTGTTTTAGTCTGGAATCACCACTGATCTGTATTCAGCATCATGGCAGCACACAAGTCTCCACTGACAGATGAGTGGTGGCTGAGCATGAGGTCCGCCGTGTATAAGGAACAGAATCCAGGTCGCCCTTATGGGGAGTAAGAATTCCACCACTGAACCATCAGAGTCCTCTACACAGTCTTCTAACAGTAGGTTAAAGATCCTTCAGCCAGCTCTTATTTCCTAGGGCAGACATGCAAGTATATGAAAATGCTCAGCTCAGTGAACATGGTCGCAGATGTCAGCAACCCAGCCTAGAGTACAGCATGGAAATGGCCCAACAGAAGAGAGTTGCGAAAACCACTGACAAGCAGTAAAGGTGCCAAATGATGAACAAGGTACAAGGAGCTCATCCAGCCTCTCCAGTCACCACTGGGGTCTGTGTGTGTGTGTGTGTGTGTGTGTGTGTAAGGAGGCCCTATGGGCAAAACATGTCCAGGAAGTAATTTTTCCTCTTGTGCCCTTTCCTCTGTGTCTCATTTTAGACAGAGAATTGGATTCCTTTTTTGTGATCCTCATATTGTTCCTTCGAGCGTCTGTACTAAAGATATTTATTGTCAATTTAAGACTTTAGGAACAAGCACTGAGACTATTTTGGGGAAATCAATCTTAGCAGGTCACATGGTAACATGGACCAGTTGATTAAATTACGGAAATATCCCACTGACATCAGGATGGGCTTTGTCCCACAATCGGGGCAGGGCATGAATCACTGTGAGTCATGGTCCTCATAATCTCATAGAATTTCTTATTGTTGGATCACATCACCTTAGAAACGAGAAAGGTGCATGCTGAATATCTATGTTTCTTTCTCGGCAATTGCACTCGTCTTCCAATTACCCCAGATGAAGAAGTACAGTCACAATATGAATGAACTAAAGTGCAAATAATTTAAAGTTTATATGCCCTTTGCTTTCAAACACATTGAGTGCTTTTTTCCTTTGGAGAGAATGAAAGAATGAGTTCCTAAAGGATGCTTTCTTTTGACTCAGTATTAAAATGACTTCAGGATGAGTTTTTTAGTGCAATTTAAGTGGCCTCAGGGGAAGAGGATTCAAGGACATGCTGGGTGACTGAGGGAGGCTGGTTCAGTGAAAAGTCTTCTATTGGAAATCTCTTAAGTAGTTACAGTTAAGTGTTTCCATAATTAAGTAGCCATGATGCTGCTTTAAGAAGTGCTGGTGGTAGTATGTAATGTATTGGGCTGCTGACTGAAAGGCTGATGGTTTGAATCCACCAGCTGCATGAAGAGCACAGAGCACAGGTGAGCAGGCTCCTCACATAAAGATTTACAGCCGTACACGCCACTTGGAGGATTGCTACGAGCTGGAATCAACTTGATAGCAGTGGGTTGGTTTTGTTTTTTTGATTTGGTGGTGCTTTGTTAAGTGTTTGGTTTCTAATTGAAAGATCAGTGATTTGAGCCACCAGCTGCTCTATGGGAGCAACATGTGGGAGTTTGCCTACATAAAGATCCACAGCCTTGGAGAACGCTGAAGTCATATTACTCTATCTCTTAGGGTCAACACGAGTTGGAATTGACTTGAGGACAGTGGTTTTTAGCCCCATAATTGAGGCAGACACCTTTCCTTTTGTTGAATCTGTCTCCCAGCCTTTCCCCTTCTTTATGGTAGCCGCCTCCTTCTCATCCGTGAAGGACAATCTCGTGGAGTTTTGAGCAGCTTTTCACAGCGGTTGCTTCAAGGTTGGGCCCTAGACCCAAATCAACTGAATAGGTTTTCTTGTGTTGCAAATCTGGTCTGATGTGGTCTTATGGGTTTCTGGAAGACACCTGAGAGGAAAGCCAGGACCTGTATGACCCCCCTTGAGGCTCTGGATCCCCCTGAATCTTGCAACTCCTGAATTTCTTTTTTGCTTGCTGCTGCTGTTGCTGTTTGTGAGTCAAAATAGAATCATAGCTGAGCCTCCAGAGGTTTGCAGGGGCAGAAAACGACACTGGAGGAGACTGTTCATCCTTCTGTAGAGCAGCTAATGGATTTGAACAATGTGCTTTTGGGATTGCAGCACAGCTTCTTAGCCCTAGACCACTAGGCTCCCTGTGTAGACCATTGCATTCCTATTTTCCTATAATTACTTTGCTCTGTATTTCCGTCACTTAGATGGAGTGTCCTGGCAGCATATCACACTGCTGGGCTTCTTGGCAGCAGTGGTGGAGATTTACATGCATTTCTAAGTGTTCTTTCTTCTGCTGTCTTAGTCATCCTTGAACCTCCTCTAGATCCATCACTCCAGGCTCATCCACTAATAACATTCAGAGTGAGAGGAGCTTATGCATCTGCTCCTAGGTTCTTTCCAAATCAGGAACAATTAACTGCTTTGGGCTAAGCTGGCCTGCCTGTCACAAGTGTCAATGACATACTAATTGTATCTTATTTTTTAAATAACATTTGAATAGTATATATTGCTATTGCTAGGCGCTATTGAGTTAACTACAACTCTACAACTCCTAGTAACCCTCTTAACAAGATATCTGAACTTTGCCCTATCCTGTGCCATTCTGCCCATCTCTGCTGGTCTCAAGCCCAGTGTTACAGGCACAGTGTCAATCCAACTTGTGAGAATCTTCCTCTCTTTCTTTGACCCTTCAGCCTTCCCAGCATGATGTATTATCCCAAGGACTGGCCCTTCTGACATCATGCAAACTATGTGAGATGAACTTTCCCCATCCTTGTAAAGAACAGTGATTCATTAGTATTAACTAGTGCTTGCACAGTTTACAAGATATAGCTGCTTCCATTGTTTCATTTGTTCCTCAGATCAGCTCCAGGAGATACATATTGTTTCTTTTGAGGAAAAGGAAACTGAGAGGAAATATTTCTTATAGAAAAAGTTATCCTTAAGGATTATAGAAAGGAACCCTGGTGGCACAATAGTTAAGTGCTTAGCTGCTAACTGCCTAGGAAAATAGGAAGATTTTACTCTTTTTTTTTAAGAGAACTCTGATGGCCTCGTGGTAAGGAGCTGTACTGCCAAGCTGAAGGCATGTGGTTCAAATCTACCAGCTGCCCCATGGAAGAAAGATGGGAAACCACCTCCTGTGCAATCAGCAATGTGTTGGTTCCAACTCAACGGTACACAACAACAACAATGGGTTTGCTATGAGTCAGAGTCAACTTAGTGACACACTCATTAATAACAAGGAGTTGTAGGGACTTTGAGGAAATTAAATGTTGCTCAGGTCTACTTTCATCATCTATCTACAATTAAAATAACATGAGGAATACTAACAGCCATCAAGCTACACTGGAAGGAGTACTTACAGAGATTAGAATACCTGAATCCTGAGCCTGGTTCTGAAATGAGGACGCATTGATGCTTTGGGCAGCTCACTGTGGCTCTCTGGGCTGAACTTAGCTTGTAAATGAAAAAAGCTGGAACCAAGGCTCTTCTTGCTCCAAATCTCAGTGACTTTAGTTTCAAAGAAGAAAAGATACAGCCAAAATATAGAATGTAGCTGTGGTTGAGGGATGAGGGTGGGCAGTCTTAGTGGAAAAGGGTTCCATCTGTGTGTTGGTGATCATGGAGTCCTGGGGGGTTGAAAATTATTAGACTGTTTTAAGGGAGACCCTTGTTGGTACATTGGTTAATTAAGGGCTTGACTACCATCTAAAAAAGGCTGATAGGTTGTGTATTGCTGTGTGCCTGAAAGAAGTCAGTGAAAGAGAGATGAGGTTTAAAGTTATAACTTTTATTAAAGTGGAGCTCCTGGGAGAGTTCTTCATTCTGAAGGGATAGAGCAGAGAATTCGCAACCTCAGGGTGTTGAGATGGGTTTTTTAATACCTGGGTCTTCAGGGAAGAAAGGGAGTTGCATTCCACTTCTTAATTTACGGTCCACGGTTGGTTCAGTTAGGCTGGCAAGGTCGTTTGCCCATCTTAGCAGCAGCAGGCAAGGCCATCCATGTTGGAATTCTGAAGTCTTGTTCTCCCTCCTGGCCTCCTTGCCCAAGCCTAACAGTTTGAACACAAAGAGGCACCTTAAAAGAAAGATCACAGTGTCAAAGACTTTGTACAATGCAGATCGACTCTACATATGGACTGGGCAGCAACTAGTGTGGTTTGGTTGGTTCTAGATTGCTCCAAACCTCTATTTTCCCAAGCTCCATCCACCAAGCGTATTCTCCCACTATCTAACCCTGCCTGCTTCTTCACTTCTTTGTTCAAGTACTTCCTTCTCTGTTAGGTCTCCTTCGACAAAGCTGGCCCTTCCCTGACTCCCACACACCAGGGGTGATGTCATCTGTTCCAGGGCAGGTACAGACTGTGCAATTGCCTGCCCAGTCTTTTCCTTTGGTAACTTCACATTCACCCTATCAGTCATCTCCTTATCTTAAACAAACTGTCCCAGAATCCAAAAAGAGCAACAGCGACATTCCAGAAGATCAAATTTTGCCTTGTAAAATACAGACAGCTCAGGCAAAGTCCTTGAGATGGTGCGGCAGGGAGAAAGACTGAACCAGGGAGAATAATGATTTGAAATAATAGCATTAAATATTAACAACATCAACTTTTCCATCCAAGCTGTTCCCAAAGAAAGAAAAAACAAAACAAAAAGTCAGAGTGAGGTTCCCAAAGGAGAAAAGGTATAAAACAGGAGCCCACATAGTCATTCCTTTCTGTTATTCCAGAAGGAATCTCAACCATATTCTTTCTCTGTATAAATGGCATCATGGGGAATGAATGACTACTCTTCCTGTAAAAATGAGCCCATTTACACCAGAGAAGTCACTTGTAGGACTGAGTTTTCTCAACTAAAAACTGTGGTGCACAGACTCAGGATCTGATTTCAGACCTTTTTGGTTTTGTTTTCTTTTTTAGCATGAGGCTCTTGTTAGAAATTGAAATTTGCATGAGACCCCAAAAACTTTGTGTCACTATGAAGAGCAGTATCACTCTGCCAAAATCAGGGAGACTTAGAACGTGTTTTTTCCAAGTTTAAGTGTTGAGGTCCAGTAACATCAAGTGGAGGGTCACTTGAGTACGTCTTCAGTTCAGCTGAGAAGAACCCAATGCTCTGAGAACCATAATGGTGGGGTTGAGAGCATCGCAGCTGGCAAAGTCAGCAACCAGCTCCAAGGAGAAAGGTTGTTCCAAAACGTCCAAAGCCTGCTGAGAGGAGAAAGATCTTGTGACATGAGACTGTGTGGTCTGCAACTTAACTCACTCATTGCCATCAAGCTGGTTATGACTAATAAGGAGTTTGTCTTTCAAAATGGCTTTTCTAGTGTGGATGACTGATTATGCAGAAGACCTGGAACTATGCAGATGGGGCTTGTTGGCTTATACACAAGAGGATTGGCCAGTCTTAACAATTTACAAGGGGATTGGCTAGTCTTGCCAATAAATTGAATAGTTTCAGCTATAGAGAAAGGAGCTCTGGTGGCCTAGTGGCAAGAAGCTGCATCACAATCCCAAAGGCATGTGGGTCAAGGCCACCAGCTGCTCTGTGTGAGAATGCTGGGTAGTCTCCTCCCATGAGATTACTGCCTCTGAAAACCCGCTGAAGTGTCAGTTCTGATTCTATGATACATAACAACAACAGCTGTAGTGAAGAAATTCTTCCCTGGCGAGCTCTGGTGGCCTAGTGGCAAGAAGCTGCAACTACAGTCTCAGAGGTGCATGGTTCAAATCCACCAGATGCTCTGCTGGAGAAGAAGGAACAATCTCCTCCTGTACCAGTCAGATCTGATTTGACGGTACACACAAAAAATAATGAAATAAAATAAATTAAAAAAAAAGAACATCGTTTAAAAAAAATAAATTCTTCCCCCAGGAGAAGAGGAATGAGGCCTTCCCTAACCTGGTGAAATGTAGGACATATTTTGTGACAGCAGCAGCAGCGACGGCTGACCTGGAGAATTGATATAAAATGAGAATGTGTGTGTGTGTGTGTGTGTGTGTGTGTGGTGTGTGAAGCCAAGAATGGCAGGACTGAAAACTTTGTTGGACAATTGGAGGAGGGAAGCCAATATTGGCAGGACTGAGAACTTGGGAGCACGGGGAGGCTCAAGGCTGAGGTGCTTGAGTGCACTTTTTGGGGGCTGCCTTGACTGTATTCTGTTATCAATCTGAAGGATAACCTTTTCACTCCCCTAATATGTTTCTGTGTGGTCTGTGAGCTATCACATGGGATTTTGAACCCAGCAAAGCAGTAAGCTTGATGTGTATATTGTATTGTGTAACCACATAAAGTGAAATCATTGACAACTTTAGTTTTTTTCTCCTTCTATCATGATATTGCCTATTGATTCAGTGATGAAAATAGGTAACAGCAAGTTAGAGCTTTTGTTATAGTTAGTTGCCAGTTAGGATTCCTGGAAACTCCTTGTGTACCAAATAGGGTTTTCAAGGTCTTTCAGAAGAAATATTTTTCCAGATCTGTATTCTCAAGTGCCTCTGGGTAGGTTTGACTCACCAACCTTTCAGCTAGTTGTAATGCGCTTACTCATTTTCACCACCTATTGATTCCAAGTCTCAGCCTATATGGTTTTGTTTTGTTCTGGAAAAGTGGCTGCTTTTCTGACCTTGAAGGAGTATAAGATGACCCTCTTTGCTTTATGAATATTTAAAGGCCATCAAACTTCTCCCAAATTAACATAAGCTGATTTACAGCCTCTATTCTATTGTTCTTTTAATAAAAGTAATGGCTCCTGAGTACATTGAGGGCTGAATCCCTGAGCTCCTCCAGAGCAATGATGTCCATATACTTAATGGTTTAAGTCCTGAACCCCAATAGCAGCGTATTTGACTCTCCTGAGGTATGGAAACCACTGATGCTTGCGAAGAAGACAGGTGGGGAAGTTTGGGCATTAGAATTCTTAAAACAGGAAATCAACTGTGTAACCATGAGTGCGAACCAAAGACCCAGAATGACTGAAAGGTGCTGCTGCAGCTTTATTCTTACTTGCCAACTGGGAACAACCAAAATGCCCTTCAATCCCTCACTGGATAAATATGTACATCCAAGTAATGGAGTGAAATCTAGTGATAAAAAGAAAGGAGTTATCAAACTATGGTAAGATATAAAAGAAATGTAGATGTACATTGCTAGAATTAATAATATTGTCACCAAATAATATTATTTGCTGGCAAATGAGGCTCCTAGGTTGGAAGACACTATACAATGGTTGCAAAAGTGGACTTGCTCATAGGAACGATTGTGAGGGCACAAGACCTGGCATCATTCATTAGATATAGAATTATACACAGCATTATTATGGACAGCACTTATTTTATAGATGATAGATAGATAGATACATAGATATAATGACATTTTACATAGATATAATGAAATTGTATATATACATATACAATAAATTCATTCTCTCTCTCTCCTCCTTCTTCCCTCCCCTCCCCCAAACTGACTCAATGGCAACTAGTTAGAAATGGAAGAAGCCAATCTAGAAAGGCCACATGTTATTGAGCTCTGGTGGTATAGATGATAGGGTAATGTGCAGCTAACCAAAAAAACTATGGCTCTGTGGTGGCTTGAATGTACCAGTAGCTCCTGGGGAGAAAGATAGGACATCTCTCATGCAGTGGACAGCCTAGAAACCCAGTGGAGGGTCAGCTATGTATTGGTTCCAACTAGACAGCAGTGAGAGTGAGAGCTGTCACGCTTAACAATGTTTATTTGCTTTTCTGAGGTGGACCAGACATTCGTGTTTTTAAAACAAAATGGGTGTTTCTAATGTGCATTGAAGTTTGAAAGAATCATTGCCTTGCCCAGTGGTTCTCCATTCAGATGTCTCCACACTAGCAGCAGTAGTGTACCTGGGAACTTGTTAGAAATGCAAGTTCTCGGGCTCCATCCAAGATCTAAATCATACTTTGATCTACAAAGAGCACAAAAGTATACATCCCCCCCACACAATTGATTCCTATGTATCTGAAAGTTTGACAATGAATAAAGATGACGGAAGAATGATTGATGCCTTTAAACTGTGGTGGTGGAGAAGAGAGGACTGACCACCACATGGACTGCCAGAAGAACAAGTCTTCTGGGAGAAAGAGCACCAGGATGCTCCTTAGAGGCAAAGATGGTGAAACTTTATCTCAATATAAGTTGGTCATGTTGTCAGGAGGGACCATTCATTGGAAAAAACCAACATGCTGGGAAACACAGAGGATCTGAGAAAGAAAGGAAGACTTCCAACAAGCTGGATTAACACACTGACTGTAACAATTGTTGTTGTTGTTGTTATTGTTAGATGCTATCAAGTACGACTCATCGCGACCCTAAGAACAACAGATCTGAACCCTGCCCTACCCTGTGCGTGAGCATGGTAAGAATAGTGCAGGATAGAGCAAGGCTCAGATCTGTTGTTTGTAGGATTACTGAGTTGTATTAGATTATATAGCACCTCACAACAACAACTATACACACACGCACATATATGTATAAACTCGGAACTCTGGTGACTTTAGTAGTAAAGTTGTAGTAGTAAAGAGTTACACTATTAACTCAAAGGCCAGGCTGCAAATCTACCAGCAGTTCCCAAGGAAAAGATGGGCAGTTTCCTCCCACATGACTCACTGCCTCAGGAAACCCATTGGGGGGTCAACTATGAGCTGATTCTGACTGCATGATATGTGATACATAGGTTGATTGATAGTGATTGTATCAATGGGCCCTCGTATATCAGAGATGATGAGAGATCTACTGCTCATACGGCCACTATGAGTCATAGTTGACTCAGAGACATTTGACAACAAAAGTATATATAAACTACAGTGCTTTCCTGTCTGTATAGTGAAGCCAATAAAAAAAGCTGCATGTTACAGAATTCCAACTGTATGACGTTCTGGAAAGTAGAAAAAGGAATGATTCTATTTCAGTTCCCCCATGCTCTTTTAGTATAGTTGGGCCTTGATTTCTAGTTTTTGTTTTGTTTTGCTCCATAAGAATGCAGAAGTGCCGATGGGGGAATACACAATTAATCATTAGTGATAGGTAAAGGAATGCTTGGCAAAACACAGATGTGGTGCCAACCTGCAAGCAATTATATAACTAGAAGAAGAAAAAAGGAGGATTAGGGGAGAAGTCAGCAGAAAAGCAGAAGTGTGTGAGTTTTGAGTGGGTCTCACGCTTGTTCCATTTTCCACTTCTGGAATGTTTCATCTGCCAAGCCTGTCTAAACACTTGAGTACATCTGGCATTTTTAAGTTTTTAGTGTCAAACTAATTTTCTTGAAATCTAAGCCAGGCTCTTCTGGTAACTAGGCAACAGTTCTAAACCCTGGGTAACAAGGACCGTGCACACCATGCCATCAGGTCTCTCTTCTGCACGGTTAGCTTTTAATACTGAAGTCTGGGGGAGGTCCATGAGGGGAGGAGAAGTGACACAGGAGACCCAAGAAACAAAATTCAAGTGACATCACAAACTGAAAAATCCAGTTTACCCCCAGCTCACTCCTGTAAGAACAGCTCTGAAGAGTTAGGGCAGGGGGTAGAGGATCTTGAAGACCACCGCCCTTCTCCGGGCCCTCCTTTCTCCTTTCATTATATGGTGTTTCATTATATTGGTGTTGCTATTAAATGCCATTGATTTAACTCCCATTTATTTAAAGTCGTGTCACCTTCTGTTTCATAGCTGTTCTTCCCACGTTTCTGTAGATTGAATTATGTTGTTGTGTACCGTTGAGTCAGAACTGACCCATAGCTGACCCTTCAGTGGGTTTTCAGAGACAGTAAATTGCGTGGGAGGAGATTGTCCATCCTTCTCCTGCAGAGCAGCTGGTGGATTCAAACCACATGCCTTTGGGGTTGCAGCACAATTTCTTACCACTAGGCAACCAGAACTCCCTAGATCAAACTATATGCTCCTGGGGTCCTAATTTCTAAGCCTGTGCTTAGGGGGTTATATGGCTATAGTGCATATCGAGTTGTGCTTCTAACTCAATGGTGGTCCTTTTCTGGTGGTTTGAATCTACCAGTCACATTACAGGAGAAAAGATGGACAATCTCCTCTGGTGCAATGGACAGACTAGGAAACCTGATGACAGGTGAGTTATGAGTCGAGCCTACTGGATGTCAGCGAGATTAGTAAGGTTCCTATCTAATGATGTTGTCAATTCAATTCCACTGGAGAACATTTCGCTCTCTTATTGCCATCAAGTTGAAATCAACTCCTAGCTGACCCTCCATTGGCTTCCAAGGCTGCAATCCCCACTGAAGTTAGTTGTCCAACTACCAAGAAATGCCACCTTTGGTTTACCAGCACGACACCCTGTGGAGGACCCAGCACAGCTTTAAGAGGAGGCTGTTATGCAAGGTCAGCACTTTCTACTAGTTAAGCTAAACTATTGGAGAAGATTATATAAATAGCTCATGGACTGTCAAAAGAAAAGACAAGTCTATCTTGGAGGAAGTGCAACCAGAGTGCTCCTTAGAGACAAGAATGGTGACATTCTTCCCACATATTTTTGATATGTTATCAGGAGGGGAAAGTCCTTGGAGAAAAATATCATGCTGGGAAAACTGGAGGGTCAGAGAAAGAGAAGAAGACCTTGAACAAGATGAATTGACACAGTCACTGTAATAATGGGCTCGAGCATTTCAGAGATGATGAGGGTGGCACAGGATAAGGCAATGGGCCTTTGGAAGAAGAATGTGGCAACAGGAATGGAGGAAGACTCATCAGTTGCCTGTATTATACAGATGACACAACCTTGCTTGCTGAAACTGAGGAAGACTGGAAGCATTTGCTACAGAAGGTTAAAGACTGCAATCTTCAATATGGATTGCATTTCAACACTTAGAAAACGTTAAGATTAATGTCTCAACATTAAGATTCTCACCACTGGGTTGAGAAGAAATTGAGGTTGTTAAATTATTTCATCTTGCTTAGGTTAACAGTCAACATTCTTGGCACCAGCAGTCAAGAAATCAAAAGAAGAGTTTCTTTGGGAAAGTCTGCTGTCAAGGACCTCTCCAGAGTGCTAAGGAGCAATGATGTAAATTCAGAGACTAAGGTGTGCATGATCCAAACCATAGTCTCTCAATTACTTGCTATGCATCTGGGAGCTGGGCAATGACTGATGATGACAGAATAATGGATTCCTTTAAATTGTGGTACTGGAAAGGGAAGTGGAGTATTACTGATTATATCTTGGACTACCACGAGAACAAATAGGTCTGTCCTGGAGATGGTGAAACCAGGTTACTCCTTGTAGTCAAGGCTTTTGAAACTGTCACACATACTTTGGGTATGTCACCAGGCCCTCCACTAGTTCTTGGAGAGGGACATCATGCTTAGAAGGATAAAGAGTCAGCTCGGAGAGGAAGATGCTGAATGAGATGGATTGATGCAATGACTGTGGCAATAGAGGTGGTGGTGTCAGAGACAGTGAGATTGGCTCGAAATAGAACAGCGTTCAGAACAATTGTTTATAGGGTGGCAAAGAGTCCTAGTTGAACAGGAGGGCATATACCAACAACAATATTATTTGAGAAGACTCTCAGGGATATTTTTGGTTAAAGGCTTAGAGACGATTTCAGGGCAATTGTTTCAGATAATATATATCTTAAAGGGAGAAATCAAGAGAGTGCTCCTGGGATGTTAAGGTCTAAACTGTGTTAGAAGGCATCCAAACTCTCATGTTTCACGAACTTACAATTAAAGTAAAAATGATGATGACATCCCCTTAGGCACAGAAACACTGTTCCAAGGGCTGCTCAAAGCATTTTACAAAGAAAAGCCCCTTGAAAAAAGAATTTTAACATAAGAAGCCTGTGTTTTGACAAGAATATGCCAGTGGAATTCTTGAACTCTCCTTTGCAGCCTGGGGGCTTCCTGATTCCAGTGAGACTCAACCAACACAGGGCAGAGAAGAGGTGGGACCTAAAGGAATTAGTGGGGAATTCATTAAAATGTAGATTCCCAGGCTCCAGCCTGAGATTCAGATTCAGGATGGGACCTGGCAATTGCATTTAAATAAATTTCTAGTGAATGTGGATGCTGATGGCTTGAAGACTGTTCTTTGCGAAGCGTGCGGTATGTGAATTCTACAGAGAACTGGCCCCAGACATGTAGGAAGACAACTCAATTTATTGGGATTTTGTTAGTGGTTCCCTAGGCCACCCCAGTGGGGAAGTGAAATTGAAGAGTCAGCCTGTATCCTTATCATTATATCAGCATCAGCATCTGTCTAGTGCTGGCTTTGATTCACAGTGTCATAAACCCACTAATCCTGAGATAGCCTCAGGTCCTCACTCCAGCAATGGCTCCCTGCAGGGACAGAGCTAGCTGGAGGCATCTTTCAGTCCTGCTGACACCCTGACTGGCACAGTGACCATCACAGGTACCATGACCACCACAGGCACAGTCACCATTACAAATACAATGTCTAAGAATGGCCTGTCTCCTACACTGATGTAGACATCCCTTAGCTGAAGGTGTTTGTGTTTACCATCAGGTCAGAACTGATGCATAGCTGACTCTAAAGTAAATTCTCAGAAGCAGTAAATCACACAGGATAAGACTGTCCGTCCTTATCCTGTGGAAAATCTGGTGAATTTGAACTGTGTGTCTTTGGGATTATAGTACAGCTTCTCACCACTAGGCCAGTAGAGCTCCTGCTAAATCTTTGTGTTCTTTGGGGACCCAACTGTGCCAATAACAAAGGTGCTATTGCAACCTCCCTTGTGTCAGTGACATAACTAGGGCTGGTGTCTTCCTGTGTGCTAACGGGCAATGCACAGTTTTCTAACATCTCACATCAATCCCTGGTCATGGCCCACCTCCCTTACTAGACCATGGAGGATCCTTCTTGTTGTTGTTGTT
>NW_006399786.1:17066283-17087204 GCF_000299155.1 Elephantulus edwardii | reverse complement strand
TGATACTGAGCTTCTCCAGCAGTTTTTTTCTGCAGATGTAATCGATCTGATTCCTATGCATACCATCAGGTGAGATCCATGTGTATAACCTGCGTTTAGGATTGTATATTATCAATGATAATCATAGAATAATGTTGTTATGGGCCATAGAGTTGGTGTTGGCTTCTAGCTGACCCTCCAGCAGGTTTCAGAGGCTGTAAATTACATAGGAGGAGATTGCCCATCTCTTTTGGAGTAGCAGGTGAATTCATACCATCAGAGAGATGTGGCCTTTGAGCTAACAGCACAACTCCTTAGAACCAGGCTATTGCAACTCCCTTATTGGAGAACACTGTTGTTATTAGGTGCCATGAGTTGAATAATATTCATAGAGACCCTTTGAACAATGGATCTGAACCTTGCCCTAGCCTGTGGCATCCTCACCATCTCTGGTAAACTTGAGCCCATTGTTAGTCTTTTCCCAATCTATCCTCTTTGAGGGTCTTCCTCTCTTTTGCTAACCTCCCCCCTTTCCAAGCATGATATCCTTTTCTAAGAATCAGCCCCTCCTAACAAAATGCCTATAATATGTGAAAAGAAGCTTCACCATCTTTGTCTTCAAAGAGTAGCGTGGATGTACTTTCTCCAAGACATATTTGTCTGTTCTTTTGTAAATCCATGGGATGTTCAGCATTCTTCTCCAACACCATAGTTCTAAGACATTGATTCTTTCTCTTTCATCCTTAGTCACTGTTCTACTTTCAGATCCATAGCAAGTAAAAGGACTTGACTTGAATCAGATGCACCTTAGTCTTTAAATGGCCTCATTTCTCCTTAAGGCCTTGGAGAGGTCCTCGACAGCAGATGTACCCAATGCAAGAGATCTTTTTGCTTCGTAATTGCTGGTGCCAACAGTATGTATTGTGGTTCCAAGGAAGATGAGATCATTGGCAACTTCAGTCTTTTCTCCATCTATCATGATATTGCCTCAATGGTGAGAATTCTTGTCTTCTTGATGTTGAGATATATCTAAGGCTATGGTCTTTGATCTTCTGCATCAAGTATTTCAAGTCCTCTTGGCTTTTGGCAAGCAAGGTTGTGTCATCCATACATTTAACACAGGCTGTTGATGAGTGTTCCCCTTATCCAGGTGCCACATTTAATCTTCTTCTGCTTCATAAAGTCCATTCTCTCGAATGTTTTTCTCAACATACAGATTGAATAGTTTTTGAGAAAATACACAGTCTTGACACAACCCTTTCTTGATTTTAAACCAGGCAGTGTTCCCTTACTCCAAACAGATAACTTCTTAGTCTAATTATCAGTTTTGTATGAACACAATTAAGTGTTTTGGGATTTCCATTCTTTACAATCTTAGTCACTTTTTTTTTTATGGTACGCGTCATGTTCCTTTGTATAGTCAATACAACACAGATAGACATCTTTTGGCATTCTCTGTTTTTATCAAAGATCCATCTGACTTCAGTAATGATATCTCTGATGCCACAGCTTCTTCTAAATTCAGCTTGAATTACTGGCAGTTCTCTGTTGATGTACTGTTGCAGCTGATTTTGGGTCCTCTTCAGCAAGATTTTACTTATATATGACATTAATTGTTTGATAATTCACCTACTCTGTGGAATCACTTCTTTTGATAATGAGAACAAATATGGATCTCTTCCAGTCAGTTGGCCAGGTAGCTATCATCCAAATTTCTTGTTATGGACTAGTGAACACATCCAGGAGTTGTATCTGTTAATTGAAACATGTAATTTGGTATCTCATCAATTTCTGGGGCATTATTTTTTTGCTAATCTCTTCAGTACAGATTGAACCTCTTCCTTTATCAATATTGGTTCCCGATCACATAATACTTCTTGAAATGGTTCATGTCAGCCAGTTTTTAGGGGTACATTTTATTTTGTGTATTCTATCTACCTTGATGCTTCCTAGATTGTTGTTTTGGGGTTTTTTTCTTCTTTAAACTTGAGAAATGCTGAGTGAATTCTTCTCTTTTTATTTTCTAATTCTAGCTCTTTGTACATTTCATTACTACTGTATCTTCTCACACTGCCTTTTGAAATCTTCTGTTCAACTCTTTTACTTTGACATTTCTTACCTTTCTTTTGGCTTCTTGAAGTCGTGGTACAATTTTCAGAGTCTTTTCTCAAAAAATATTAATTGGTATGGTATAGTTGTTGTTGTTTTTATGTACCGTTGAGTCACTTGTGACTCATAGCAACCCTATGTACAACAGCCCTAAACTCTGCTCTATCCTGTGCCAATCACACTGCCTCTAACACACCCATCCCAATTACCCCAGTCACTGAATCAATCCACCTCATAGAGGGCCTTCCCCTCCTGCGCTGTCCCTCCACCCTCCCAAGAATGATGTCCCTCTCCAAGGACCAGTCCCTCCTTACAACATGTCCAAAGTATGTCAGATGGAGCCTCAGAATCCTTGCCTCCAAGGAGCCACCCGGTTTAACCCTTTTCGGGATGAATCTGTTTGTTTTCCTAGCAGTCCATAGTACTCTCAGTACTCTTCTCCAGCACCACAGCTCAAAGGCATCAATGCTCCGCTATACTCCTTGATCATTGTCCAACTCTCTGATGCATAACAAGTGATTGCGAAGACCATGGCCTGTATCAGACACACCTTAGTCTCCAGAGAGACACCGTTGCTCTTCAGTACTTTGGAGAGGTCCCTAACAGCAGACTTTCCCATGGCAATGCACCTTTTAATTTCCTGGCTACTGGTCCCAAGAGTGTTGACTGTGTATGGTATAGATATATAGATATTTGGATGCATAGAAACAGAGCTTATAAAAATTATTTTGCTGTTTTAATTGACTTCAGGGATGCTTTTCTAAAACAATAATACATTTGCACAAAAGTTAGGAGACAATTTTACTTGTTTCCCTCTGACAGTGTCATTTGGTTCATTTCTCCCTTCCCTTGCCCCTTTAATTGACCCCACTGCCTGGTAGGTCCTAAGAATGCTATAGTGTAAATGTATACTTCTTGCCTATGAGAACACACCTGATAAGTTACAGAGGTAGACAAGGCTGGATGTGGACACAACAATAATGATGATAATAATAGCCGACTGTCTATTGCCTGATTAGGATCATTAGAAAGGGCAAGGATGAAGAATTCTGTTTACACAAAGCAGTCACATTAGCATTTGCCTGTTCTTTGTCACTGTTGACTGCAGTTGCTTCCTCACCTGCTGAAGGCTGTGCCCTCTCTCCATGTGGCTTTGAGAGGCAATGGGCCTTCACCTGCAGGGCAAAGCAGTGAACCGGTTTCCTGAAGAGGGCTGTCTCTTGGGCATTATAAATCATTGGCAAGATCGTTCTATTTGAGCCAGCCAGTCTAGCAGCTGAATGGCTTTGGTTGCCGCCACTCCAGCAGGGGGATGATACAAGGACAGGCAGGTGGGTTTTGAGGTCTAATGCAGGCTCAAGAATTCTAGTGGCACGGTGGACAAAATGCTTGGCTGCTGACTTCAAAATCAGCTCAGTGGTTTGAATCTCTCACCTGCTCGTCCGGAGGAGGATGAGGCAATCTGCTTCATCGAAATCCTGTGGGGCAAATCAAAC
Source organism: Elephantulus edwardii (assembly GCF_000299155.1). Taxonomy (NCBI): domain Eukaryota; kingdom Metazoa; phylum Chordata; class Mammalia; order Macroscelidea; family Macroscelididae; genus Elephantulus; species Elephantulus edwardii. The sequence continues at coordinate 17,083,620 of NW_006399786.1, read as the reverse complement.
CGTCTTACATGGTTAATATGAATGACTGGAGGGTAGTGGCTTTCTACTGTTTCTGAATGAAGATTTCCCTGTTAGAGAAAGCAAAGCCAAGCAGAACAGAATTAACAATTCTTGGTGGAACCCAAGTAGTGAAAGGCAGGGAAAAATGAAGGATTAATTAGAAAAGGCAAAGGGAAAGCGTTGGTTTACTACGTCCTTTCCAGAGGGGTGTTATGCTACTAACTGAGAGATCATGACTTTATGGTGGTTCGAATCCAGCTCTATGAAAGAAAGATGGTCAGCCTCCTTCCATGCAATTTACAGCCATGGAAACCCAACAAAGGATCTAAGGTTGGCTCCAACTTGAGGGCAGTGGGCTGAGTCGTGCCAAACACTTTATAATCACAACTGTCTAAATACGCAGCAAATGGGAATAGAGATGAGTCTCTGTGTTCCCAGTAGGGCAATGATAAAGCTTTTTACCAACATGAGTATATAATCTTTTGGAAACATAGGTGGAATGGACAAATATCTACCTGCAATACTTATTACTTTGGTTATCCAGACATTATAGTTCAAGGCCACCAACTGCTCCATGGGAGAACAATTAACTGCCTCTGAAAACCCACCAGAGGGTCAGCTATGAGTCGGTTATGGCTCTATGATTACACAACAGTAACAACATTCCAAACACGTATTTCATTAAACAATCTGATTTAAAAGCTCTTCTCTTTGCCTCTGACATCACTGTCTTTGTCACAACTGCGGCGATGTGTTTTGTAAGAAGTGCTGCTAGGCCAGAGGCAGTACCTCGCTGGTGGTTTGAACCCACCAGCTGCTCCATAGAAGAAAGATGGACAGTCTCCTCCTGTGCAATTCACAGCCTCTGAAAGCCTGCTGGAGGGTCAGCTATGAGTCAAATCTGACTTGACGGCAGTGAGTTTTGAGTTTGAAAGTCACTTTCTGAGCTATCGAACAGTTTGCCACAGTACATAAAATTTTCTTCTAGCTAAGTTTCTCCTTGGAGGCTAGGATTGTGAAGCTCTGTCTGACATACTTTGGGCACATGGCCAGGAGAGACTGGTCCTTGGAGAAGGACATCATGCTCGGAAGGGTGGAGGGACAGCGCAGGAGAGAGGAAGACCCTGAATGAAATGGATTGATATAGTGACTAGTGTAACGGAGGTTGGTGTGTCAGAGTCTGTGAGATTGACTCAGGACAGGGTAGAGTTCAGAGCTGCTGTAAATAGGGTTGCTGTGAGTCATAGGCAACTCGACGGCACATAAGAACAACACCAACACCAAGAAGTTGCTTTGTGATATGATGCTTCTAAATTCACACATCATTCTGTTAAAAATGTGTCACAAGCTCCAAATAGCTGTTTCTATAAGATTTAATATCCAAATTCTCCAAAGTTAGGTTTTTTAATTTATCTTTCTAAATGTGTATTTGTGCTTTCTACAAAAAGCCTCATTTCCATTGCTATTTAATGTGGTCCTAAAAAAAGCAAGTTTTCAATGATGTCTAGAACTTGTTACTGTGAAATCATATTCCTAGAAATTAGATCTAATTATGTATAGTTTTTTTTAAAAAAATCGTTAAACTAGGTGACCCCTAATGTAACTTGGTTGTGGTCCAATTTGTTTTCCTCAATCTTTCATTTATTTTATTTATTTTTTTTTTAAATTCTGTTTTCTATGCTTAGGTTCTGCAGACAATGGGGTTTGAGGCAAGAAAAAAAAAATTATGTGTTCTTGTTTTGTCAGAGAGTGAAATTCCATGGAATAGGAACAGGGGAAGATAATGGAATGAAACAACAGAGAGAAACAGTACTGAGCAGTGTGCCAATTCACTTCAATATAACCCTGCTGTTACCACTGTTATGCACTACAGAGTGGGAATGGACTCACGGTTGACCCTTCACCAGATTTTCAGAGACAGTAAACAACACAAGAAAGGATTTCCCAACTTTCTTCTACAGAGCAGCTGGTTGATTTGAACCACGTGCCTTTTGGCTGGCAGCACAACTCCTTACCACTAAGCCACCAGAGCACCTTTCCTTGTACGACAACCCTTAATATAGACTTTGTGAGGAACTGCTTCTTAGCACAAACAAGTTGTTAACTGAAAGGTTGGTGATTTGAACATAAACAGAGGCCCCTTGGAAGAGAGACCCTGATCTGCTTTTGAAAGGTCATGACCATAGTTCAGTTCTACTTGACAGCATGCTGTGCTGCTGTGAGTTGGGTTCAACTTGAAGATAACGGATTGCTTTTGTTTTGGGGACAGGTGTAGAAGAGGAAGATAACTGTATCTACTAGACCTAATCAACCACCATCATAGGTACACTCTCCTCCACTTCACGGATGTTCAAGTGTGGGCCCTGAGTGGTCTCCCAGCTTCTCACACCTTAGCATCCATAGGAAGACGCTGAGGAGGAGGTCTGGTCAAGGATGTCAGGGCATGAGGCCCCTTAGAAGACAAGGCTCTGTCTGATTACACAGTGTAAAGCCAGCTGGAACTTACAGAGATGGTTGCCACACTGGCAACTGCAGCATGTTTCCCCGGAAACAGACAAGGCTGAGAAGCTATGAAGTGTCCCCTGACAGGTGTCTGATACATGCCATGTTAGGAGAGACTTCCTTAAGACACCAGTGCTGCCTCATATACAGCACACATACAACATTGTTCCATTAACTTCTTAACAATTGTCATGATAAATATTCTTACTAGCATTTCACTCCTGTTGTTGTTATATGCCGTCGAGTTGCCTGTGACTCATAGCAACCCTATGTACAACAGCCCTAAATTCTGCCCTATCTTGTTCCAATCTCACTATCTCCAACACACCTATCCCCATTACCCCAGTCACTGAATCAATTAATCTCATCAAAGGTCTTCCTCTCCTGTGCTGTCCCTCCACCCTCCCAAGCATGACGTCCCTTTCCAAGGACTGGTCCTTCCTTGCAACATGTCCAAAGTATGTCAAATGAAGCTTCAGAATCCTCGCCTCTAAGGAGAAGCCTGGTTTCACCCTCTCCCGGGAAAACCTGTTCATTTTCTTAGCAGTCTATGGTATATTCAATACTTTTCTCCAACACCACAGCTCAAAGACATCAATTCTCCTCCAATCATCCCTAGTCATTGTCCAGCTCTCTGATACATAACAAATGATTGCAAAGACCATGGCATGTATCAGGCGCACCTTAGTCTCCAGACTGACATCGTTGCATGTCAGTACTTTAGAGATGTCTCTAACTGCAGACTTTCCCATTGCAATATGAGCAAACAAAAACTCAGGGAGGCTACACAACTTGGCCCTGTGACACATCTTGCAATTGCCAGGTCTACGATTATAACCTAGCTCTAGTCTGCAATCCATGTTCATTCCATCACAGAACCACTGGTTCAGTCAGTGTTGTTCTCAAAGGAAGGGAAATAGATGCTTAGAAGATTGTTTTGGATTTTTTTCTTTTATTTTGGTGTTTTGGGGTTTTTCTGTTCCCTCTTCTTTCTTTGGGAGAAACTAAGTGCTTAGAAAAGTGTAGTTGTTGTTGTTAAGTGCCATCAAGTTGTAGACAACTCACAGCGACCCTATGAACAAAAGACCTAAAAAACCCTTGTATAACTTTTATTGTTTTCGTTTCTTCAAGTTCATAGAGTTTCCAGAGGCAAGCTATTTCAGAAATGGGTACCATTCCTGCTTCCAGGCTTGTTCTAATTGGGGAGCTCCACCAAACACTGTCCACCAAGTGTAACCATTATCACATTTGACACATGAGTGTCACAGTGTTCAGCTTCACAGCGACCACAAGTTACCTCTGTACAGCAAATGGACAAACCAGTGCTTTACCACTTAGAAGAATGTTTGACCAAAACAACTGGTCAGAAAAGTGGAGGAACAGTGAAAAAGAAGAAGACTCCCAACAGGACAGATTGGCACAGTGACTGCAACAATGAGCTTGGGCATAGCAGAGATTATGAAGAGAACAAATGGCCCACTGAGGATGAAATCTCAACAGAGTAGGGAGGAAAGCCTCTTGTCCCCATGGTTTTGAAGTGTGAGTCCCTCCTCTTCCAGACTTCTATCACGGTTTGTTGATTGAGATTCAGCTTCAAGGAAATAACTTGCCTCCATTTCTCATCTCCACTACCACCATCTTCCATTTCCATCCTCTTGACATCTGGTTCCTTTTTTGCTGGTCTCTTTGACTGCAGAATCCCGTCTGATTGCCCTTCTTCCTTGTTCTCTGACTTCCCTCAAGCCCTGCTCCTGCCACAACACTTCTCTCCTGCTTACACTTTTCTGAGATTTCCCCATTGCAATGCATTTGCCAAGTGAACCTTAATGGAAGGAAATTCCTGGGTGGCCTTGACCTCCTCTCTGTGGTTTACACTCATACCACCTTTTAAAGTTCATTGCCAACCTTGCAAACACTGTTCTTCCAAACTGGATTTCTCACCATTACAGAAACAAGCCCTGGCTTTCTCTGCCGTCGTCAGTCTACTGAGCTGGTTTCTCCACTGGGAGGTGTCTGGGGAAATGTTCTGCCTCCTTCCAAATCTAATGCAAATGCCAACTCCCACCTGCCTGATCGCTTCTCTGAGCCCAACGTAATTAATTGGTTTTTCCCTTCTCTGTTCTCTCCAGCTCTTTATGTCCCTCTCATTGGATACAACTCATTGCATTTTCATTCAATAACTGTTGAGAAGGTACCAGGCACAGTGTGTTACTGCGATCTGGATCTCTATGTCAGGCTGGAGTCCCAGCAGGAAACAGATGGCACACGCAAATGAGGCTAAATTGAGGAGTTTAATAACAGGGCTACTTAACTAAGAAGTGGGCAAGGTGTCAAGGAGCCCCAGTTGCCAAGTGTGTAACATGCAGGGCTACTAACTGAAAAGCTAAAAGTTTGAATCTCCCAGCTGCTCCCTGGAAGAAGATGGACAGTCTCCTCTTAAAATGATTTCATGGAAACTCACTGGAAGGACACTATGAGTCAGACTTGACTTGACAGCATAGAGGTTTTTCAGGTTTGTTTTTTTTTTTGTTAGGCTTTTTATTTTCTTTGTGGACAAGGTATAAAGAGGCCTAGCAATGCAGTGATTAAACTCTCATTTACTAACTGAAAATAAGAGTAATCAGAGCACCCCAGCCACTCTGTGGGAGAAAGATGTGGTGGTGTATTTCCACAAGGATGGTAAGTTTGGAAACCCTCGGAAGCAGTTCCTGATAGAGTTGTTATTGGTTGGAATTCAGTTCCATTGACAATAGGGTTTCTGTTTGTTTGGGGCAAGGTGTAGGACTGTTACAGAGGGTAGTAAAGTTTGTCATCCTTGCCTAGAGGGACAATCCTGGGAAAGTGACCAGAGCCAGGTCTTTGGCTGAAGAATGCAACCAGCTCCACATTAAAAAAGGAGTTTAAGGGCCTATATGCCTCATCTCACTCTGTCCCTTCCAGCCCCTACTGCCCACTGGTTGCACCCACCTGAAAAAGCCCACTGTCACGCCTACAGGCCCAGGAAGACCCTGGGTGGTGCAAATGGTTAACACACTGGGCTGCCAGCCAGATGGTTGGATGTGAGCCCACCCTGAGGCTCCTCAGCAGAGGGTTCTGAGAGAACCCTCTGAAAGCTCAGCCACTGAAGACTTTATGCAGCACAGTCTACTCTGACTCACATGGGCTTGTCATGAGTCAGAACTGACTTGCCAGCAACCACTTTACAACATGCTAGGCACCGCTCCAGGCACCAAGTGGAGTGGAGTAAACAAAACACAGGTGGTTCTTGCTCTCCAAATGCACATGTATTCTTTGAGGAGAAAGATAATCCCCAAATAAGGATCTATTTACATGGTGGTGTGGAAGCTAAACAACGTGCCTCTGGAAACTCTGTGAACTTTGATAAATGTCGATAGTTATAGAAAGGCTTCAGGCCTTTTGTTCATAGGGTCGCTATGAGTTCTACTCCACTCAAAGGCGATCAACAGCAAAGAGGTAAAAAATGAATCAACAAAGGGACAGTGATGACGAGTGTGTGAGTGAGTGTGTACCATCCTTCTTTGCCTAAAACCTCACCTTGGCTCCTCGCTGCCATCAGCATGGAGCCTCTTTGATCTGCTCCCACACTCCACTGTTCATTGCAAGGACACCGGTGACCAGAGGTGGACCACGTCTCACTGGCTCCACTCCTCAGCTTTTGCTGTGCTGTCCTCTCACCTGCTCCTCCTCTTCCTCACCCTTCACCTCCGCACCCACTGTCCTTGTCTGGGAACCTTCTCTGATGCCCCTGTGGCAGGCTCCCCAAGCCCGCACTCCTCCTTGTCAGAACATGGTACTCCTGATCATGCTTGAGGCTAAAAGTCAAACCTTACTACAGTGTGGGCAACAAAAATTGCATCTCCTCCTTACCTTAGATGTCTTAGTTTCTTTCTCAGAGCATCGTGAGTAAGCTGGCAACCAAATGACTAATTGTCTATGGTGGTTCCACCCAGCTGATCTGCAGGAGAAGATGGGTAAACTCCTCCTCTTATGAGCTACCACCTCAGAAAGCCAGTGGAGGAATGAACCTGACAGCAAGAAGTTATCCATAGACGTGAAGCTAAAGTGTGTTGGGACATCTTCTTAGCTGCAGATGGCTGGCTGGAGCTTTGTTTTAGCACGTTCAATTGCCCTGTTAAGAGAATGAATGAAATTCCCTGGGAGGTCTTCATAGGAAGCCTTGATGTGTTAGTCTGCAGGGATTTGCACTGCTCACCCTAAGGCTATGTCTCTCTGGTGCTTAGAATCCATCACCAGCTCCTTGGGAGAAAGACTGCAGTCCTCTCCTGGGCAAATTACAGCCTTGGAAATCCAATTCTGACTTCATCACAATGGGTTGAGTTGAACTGAGTTTAGAGGCCTTAAGGCAATTGAACTTGGAAGCCAAACTCCAAAGTATATAATAGAAGACAATGCTTAAACCTGAAATTGTGGGTGGGGGGTGAGTGCAGAAAGACCAACACTCTCTCTGAGACCTGAGTTCCTTCTGAGGCAGTTTCCCTAATTCACATCCTCCCTTCCATGTGAATCAAAGTGGGGAGCTGGAATGGAGATCTTAAGATCTCACGAGCCCCACTTTCAGGTCTCTGATGGAAGATGGAGCCTCTGGAAGAAGAAAGAGGGTGATCGAAGCATTTATTTCCCATGAGAATTCTTACCTGTGGCTTGAGCTCCCATTAGACTAAAATCTCCCTGCTGGAAGACGTCATCCTGTATTGCTCTTATTCCCGGCACTAAGCAGAAGACCATAAATGTCCGTGGGCTGGATTTGAACTTGTCCTGACAATATGCTGTCCTAGCATGAGAGATGCGCAATAAGGAAATGTTGAGTATGATTTGACACTTGCAGTTTTTGGTGCTACTTAACAACAACTTAGAGAACAGTGACCGTCTACTAGCTATTGTGTTTAATCCAGTGACAAAATGTGCATCACCTGTGACCTCAAAAAGAAGATTTTAAAAAATGCTAAATGCAATTAAGGAGATATTCTAGGACTGATAGAAGAACACAGAAGAGGGGCTTACTGTTTAAAGGTTTACAACTAGTTAAAAAAATATCTTCTTGGATGAGGTGACCTCTGAGCTGAGTTTTGAAGAATAAGTGATGGTTGAGGAATGAGTTTGGGAAAAAAACGGTCACAAGCATTCCAGGCAGCGTTAAGTGTGCCTCAAACCATGATACTGAAAGCTCGACAATGAATAAGCATGACAGAAAAAGAATGGACACCTCTGAGTTATGGTGCTGGAAAAGAGTATGGGATATCCCGTGGACTGCCAAAAGAACAAACAGATATGTCTTAGAGAAGGAGCCACAGTGCTCTTTGGAGGCAAAGATGACAAAGCTTCATCTCACATACTTTGGGAATGTTGTTAGGAGAGACTGTTCCTTGAAGAAAGACATCGTGCTTGGAAAGGTGGGAGGACGGTGAAGGAGAAAAAGACTCCCAAGCACGTGGATTGACACAGTGATTGCAGTAATGATGGACTTAAACGCATCAGGGATTTTGAGAATCACACAGAATAGGATAGAGTTCAGATCTGTTGTTCATAAGGTCACTATGAGTCATGCGTGACAACACCTAACAACAACAACAGCCATGGCCAGGCCATCAAAGGCGGCAAGGAATGGCTCTGTGAGCAGAACAGAAGGCTGGAGAGAGACGAGAGGGAGGTTGAGCAGGAGGCAGGCCATGCAGGCTCTGGTGCTGCCAAAGGCACATGAACTTCATCTTCATTCGACAAAGGTTAAGCAGAGATACTGACACTATGCTGGCTCCTGGGAATACAAGAAAACAGAATCTGTCTCTCTCTTTATAGAACTTTATTTCTATGGTAGAGTGAAAAGGAGGCAAGAGAAGGTGTTTCCTATTGGCTGGGTAGCTAGTAATGCTTTTTTTACAAAAAACGTCATTTATAAGGATAGCATTCTGTTTATTTGGTTGTTGCTGTTGTTGAGAATATGCATAGAAAAATGTATACCCAACTGACACTTGATACACTGGTCATTTAGTATAGTACCATTCTCACTCTCCTTTTCCGAATCCTTCTTCCACCGTTAAAAATAAATTCACTACCTTCTGTCTGCCTCATTGGGCTCTTGTATGTCAGGAAGTGTGAGGATGACGCAGGATAGAACAGGGTTCAGATCTTTTGTTCATAGGGTTGCTATGAGCCGTGCTTAATTCGACAGCACCTAACAACAACAACAACTTTCTGTCTATAGTTTTTTTTTGTTTTTTTTATTATTATTAAATTTTATTAGTTTCAGTGAACATTCACAGGAATTCTGGGCTTTCACTTCTTCATTGCCGCACCATTCTCTCCACCCTCCTCCCCAGTTTGTTCTTCTTCCCCGCCATCCGAATGTCTGTTTTAATTGTCCAATTGCCACAGTGCTTGTCAAAGTCAGTTCTGATTAATCTCCTTTGTTGGTGTGTCCTTTGCCATTCCCTATCACTCCTCCCTGAGAGAGACTTCACCCTGATTCATAAGGAAAAGGGGATGGCATATTCTCTTAGCTACTTCCTGCTGAAAAGGGACGCTGTGGGTTTCAGGGTGAAGATCTTCTCTCACTACTCTAAAGGGCCCCTTTGGCAGTAGGAAACACATAGACTATTATGGAGATTGATTTTGGAATTTAGATGCACTCTTATTGATTGTGCTTGGCCGTACATGTTCATATCCTTGAAGATGTATCATTGGGGGTGTTACAACCTAGAAGACACAAATTTGACTAACAAGTTATAAGTACATGAGTCAAAAATTATGGAAAAGTAAAAGAAAGGATTCTTTCATTGTTTTACAAACCCTCCCCCAGGTCCCCTCCACCATGTAGCCCTCGCTCTAGACTCCTGTGATGACAGAAGTACCTAGTCATATATCTCTTTTAAACAGTTTTCTCCCTCCTCTGTTTCAGTGCAGTATACATTATTGAACCCATCTTACTCAGTCTCTCCCCAACCCCAAGGACAGTCCCATTCTACAACAGTGGCATCATGTAATATTTGTCCTTTTGTGACCGGGATATTTCACTCAGCATAATGTTCTCCAGAGTCAACCATTTTGAATAATATTGCATGAGTTCCTTGTTTTTTAATGCAGCATAGTATTCCATTGTGCGAATATACCACAGCTTCTCTAGCCATTCGTTTGTTGATGGGCACTTAGGTTGTTTCCAACTCCTTGCTATTGTGAACAAAGCTGCAATAAACATGGGTGTGCATATATCTGCTTGGATGTCAGCTATGGTCTCTTCAGGGTATTCCCAGTAGTGGAATTGCTGGGTCAAATGGTATCTCTATTTGCAACTTTTTGAGAAAGTGCCATACTGCTTTCCACAGGGGTTGTACCATTTTACACTCCCACCAACAGTGAATCAGGGTTCCAGTTTCTTCACAACCTCGCCAGCATTTGTTGCTTGATGTTCTGTTAAATTTTGCTATTTTGACTGGGGTGAGATGATATCTCATAGTTGTTTTAATTTGCATCTCTCTTAGGGCTAGGGATTTTGAGCATTTCTTCATGTGCTTGTTAGCCATCTGAATGTCATCTTCGGTGAAGTGCCTGTTCATATCCTGTGCCCATTTTTCTATTGGATTATTTACCTTTATCTTGTTGTGGTGCTCAAGTATTTCATAAATTCTGGATATAAGTCCCTTATCTGATATGTTATTACCGAATACTTTTTCCCAGTCAGTAGCTTCCCTTTTTACCCTACTGGAGAAGTTTTTGGATGTGCATAGGGATTTGAGTCTTAGAAGATCCCATTCATCTATGTTATCTTCTCCTGGTTGTAGGTCTGTCTATAGTTTTAATCTAATCTAATCTTTAGACAATTTGATCTCATATAAATAATTTCTAAAAAAGCTTAATGATCAAAGCAGATATTCTTATTAGTGATGTTAAACTAATAGTTTGGTTTGAAGACAACTTCAGGGAATATTGCAGGTTTAAGATTACCTCAGAGAGTTTCAACAGTTATGCCTCTGGAAAGACTAGAGTCCATGCGAATTTGAAATTCTGTCTTGTGTTATCTCTCATTAACAGGCTCAGCAATTGTAGCTGCGCCCCATGTACTTCTGGTCTCATGTGAAGAGAGGCAGTTGTTTATGGCAGCAGTTAGCCTCGTGTTCCGTGTTGGCGTTGTGAAGTGCTGTCAAGTCAACTCCAACGCACAGTGACTCTACGTGTAACAGACTGAAATCTTGCCCAATCCTGTGTCACCGTCACTGTCTCTTCTGTGCTCAAGCCCATTACTGTGGTCACGATGTCAGTCTGTCTCTTGCAGGATTTTCCTTTCTTTTTTCCACTCTCCACCTTCCAAGCGTGATGTCCCTTTCCAGGAACAAACCCCTCCAGGTAGAATAAGCGAAGTATGTGGCGTGATGTTTTACCATCATCACATATGATGAGAATTCTGGTGGAACTTCTTCCAAGACAGAATCGTTCATTGGCCTGGTGGTAAGGAATTGTGCTGCCAGTTCAAAGACTGATGGTCCCAACCCACCAGCTTCTCCATGAGAGAAAGATGGGCACTCTCCTCCCAGGTGAATTACAACCTCTGAAAGCCCTCTGGAAGGTCACTGTTAGTCGCTTCCAAATCTAGAGCAATGACATGACACAACATGATGTGGTAGAGTCAATATTCTTCACCACCATTACAATTCAGAGGATTTCAATCTTCCCTCCTTGTTCCAGGAATATAGAGACTGATTGTTGCGTGTTGGATGGCTGCTTACAAGCTTGTAAGACCACAGGCACTATATCTCAAAACAGGACATACAACAATGGCACTGAACATGTTCTTAGGTCAGTTAGCTGTAATGTCGAGAAATCACGACTTTAGACCTCCAGAGCAACCCCCCAAATCTCGGAGATGTTTGGCTGCACATAATCAACACCAGTCTTTTTTCTCTTTCTTTCCTCTCCTCCCCCACCCCCCACAGTTTTTTTTTTTTAAAAAAAAACAAAACCCTGGTGATTCTGATGTTTGAGAACTACTTCTCTGCAGAATAACAAGAAATTGGATTGGACCAAGTGGCTGAAACCTACCCACTTGCCAAGTCCACATCCAAATCTCTGGGTTCCATCATTCTTTGATGGGCATAGAGTATGGAAGTGCCCTGCATGGTCCCTAGAGAAGAGAGGGAGCTTGGCAGCCCCTGGTTAAGCAGAGACCCCAATTCTGTGCGCAGAACTACTCCATAAGTTTGTAAAGCTGTGACCTTTCAGAAGCAAATTGCCATGAGGGCTTCTGAGGTGCCCCTGGGTAGGTTAGATCTGCCAACCTTTTGGTTAATAGTTGGTTATAATAGTTTAACTGTTTGTACCACTCAGGGGTAACTCCTAAGGTGAGAAAGAAGAGGATGGTGGGCTGCTATGCGTCTGGTTTACTACTTCAGCTCTGTGAAGAACTGGGAGCTTCTCAACTTCACACACCGTGTCCTCTGGTGGACATGCCACAGTGAGTGAGTGGCCTGGAATCTGAGCAGTTAGGTGAGAGGAAGGGAGCGAGGGGAGAGGCGTCCCTTTGGGCAGAGAGAGAAGTAAAATCTCTCTTCTCCCCAGAACTTCTGTTCCCCTCCCTCTTTCAGTTTTCTGTGGGAAATCTTTTCTTTTGCTGTTTTTAATTAACATATTTATTTTTGGCGGGGATGTGGAGTACCCTACATCGTGGAGTTTATAATGTGTGTTGGGAATTATTAAGCCACAGATGTAAAAGGCCTTGCTGTTTTCCCTTGAGTTTTCCAAATAACAATCTTGGACATAATGCCAAGAGCAGAACTTCCATAGCAAAATATCGTTTGCTTTCAGATGACTCTCAAGGTCAAAGACAATCCAAGTGAGCAGAGAGTCAGACCCTAGCCCCCAACCAGTGAACCACATGGATTCTACAGCACCGGCTGACCCGTCCCCTAGCCTCCAGGTTCCCCACATGGTTCGTGGCTCCTTTGTATCTATGAGTGACAATCTGAGTAGGTTTTAACACAGTACAAACAACACAGCATTGTGCCTTTTATTTGTTTTTCTTTCCTCCTCCCCGCCTGCCCCCTCCCCCACGACAGTACAAGGCTAGAAATTCGGCTTCCGCTCAGCTCTCTGCAGTGCCATAAATCAGAAATAGTCAAAGTGTGAGATCTTTCATTCTGGATTGTTAAGATACCCAGTCTCTGCGCCTTGAATTTTCAGCAAAGGAAAATGATATTAAGCCCCATGGCAGGAAAAGTCATGTGAAAGAAGACATGAATTTTATTGTTGTGCTGTTTTGGTTTCTTTCCCTTCCACAATTATGCCTTTAAAATGCAGAGCACATTCGTCACAGGGCGTCTGAGGCAGGTCACCAGTTTCCATGGCGCCCTAGGCTGAGAAGCCTCAGGGTAATTACTTCTCCTCCTTTGCCACAGGAAGCTCTCTTTCCTCACAAAACCTGCAGCAGTCCCCATGTTTCAAAATAGATTCATTCAGAAGGGCCTTTGCGTAAACCTGCTTCTAAATTGTGCCCTGTCTCCCCGCCTGACTTCACACTTGCACTGGATGGAGGGTCAGCTACAAGTTTCCCCCCAACTCCACTGCGATGACTTTGACTTGACTTTATTTGACATTTATGAGGATGCTGTGATGAGGGCTAAGTCACAGAGAATGTGCTGGGGCCTGAATCTGCTGTACTTATGTTATATCTTTGGGTAATTATCACAAATGATGAAAAACCAAAGAGACCTGCCATGGAAATTAAGCAACCCTCTTACCTGTGACTGAGAGACCAGGTGGATTTGACTGGCTGAGCACGAAGGCCAGAGATCAAGTGGCATGAGCAGCAGATAAGTGTCTCTGGACTTTATTTGTTACACAGCTTCATGTGCACACCTTTGTCCCAGGCTCTTCAGGACATGCTCAAATAATACTGTCCATTCCCTTCCAATCAGGGCTTACTCTAGGTCTACAAGTTAAGATAAATGTGTGCTCATGAAACATGTGGGACTCACTGAAAAACCATGAAGATGATATGAGGTTTCTTCATACATACTCTCACAAGGAAGTCTCCCCCTGCACCATCAGAGCATTGATATGGTTTAACTTTCCTCTCTGGTTCTTAGTTCAGAGTTCCCTGGGTGTTTGGGTGATGGTGACTTCTTTAATCCCATGGAGGACTCAGCTCTGGGTTGCTGCTGGGCACTGTACTGCCTCTGACCCTACCGCTGTTAAAGACCAGAAAGGAGGTGACTTTGAAGACAGTGCAAGTTCAGCTCACTGTCAGCCACAGAAAAGTTCTGGCTTTTAGATGTTGCTCCCACTCCCGGTACCTCTCATGTTCATTACTGTTAGCTGCTGACAAGCCAGCCCCCAATTCATGAAGATCCCATACTCAATGGTTTGGGACCATTGCCATCCATAAGGTTTTCATTGGTTGACTTTTTTTGGAAGTAGGTTGCCAGGCCTTTCTTCTTAGTGCATCTTCATCTAGAAACATTACTGAAATCTATTCAGAATCATAATGACTCACAGGCCTCCACAGATGAGTGGTGGCTGAACTTCAGGAATCGAACCTGGGTCTCCTACATGATAGACAGGAATTCTACCATTGAACCACCACTGCCTTTTGTGCATACTATAGGGTTGTAACAAAATAGTGTCATTCCCATTTCTTTTTCTCCAAAGGAGGAGAAGTTGCTGCCACTGAGACGTGTGATCAGAGGCAGACAAAAATGCTGAGCTCTTGATCTGTAGCCAAATGAGGACTTTATACCTCTTTAGGTTATTTTTCTCAGCAAAATAAAAAACCCTTAACAAATCATTAAGTGACTGGAATAATTCTAAACAGTTTGAAGGAAAAATTATCTTGTAAGCCACTTAGTAAGCGCGTGACTAAAGCACTGAAGTGAAGTAGTCTTTTAGGTGCCATCAAGTTGACTACAACTCAGAGACCTTACAAACAATGACTCTGAACATTGTCCAATCCTGAGCCAATCTCACCATCTCCGAAACCTCCATTGCTACAGTTCTCCTTTGCTGTAGTCACTGTGTCAGTCCATCTTGTTGCGGGTCTTTCTCTCTTGTGCTGACCCTCCACCTTTCCAAACATGATGTCCCTTTTCAAGGAGCAGTTCTTCCTGACATAATTATGAAAGTATGTGAGAGAGAAAGTCTATGGGACATTCAGCACTCTTCTCAAGCACCGCAGCTCAAAGACATTGATTCTTCTTCTGTCATCCTTATTTATTGTCCAGCTTTCAGATGCATAGTAAGCAATTGAAAATAGCATAGCTTGGATGAGGTACACCTTAGTCTTTCAAATGGCTTCATTGCTCTTTAGCACTCTGGAGAATTCTTGACAGCAGATTTTCCAAATATAGCTCATCTTTTGATTTCTTGACTGCTGATGCCAAGGGTATTGATGTGAATCCAAGGAAGATGAAATCATTAACAACTTCAATCCTTTCTCCACCTATAATGATGCTGCCTTTGGCATGGTGGTGAGGATTTTTGTTTTCCTGAGGTTGAGATGCAATTCCTGTTGAAGGCTGTATTTCTTGATCTTCTGCAACAAATATTTCAAGTCCTCCTCACTTTTGGCAAGCAAGGTTGTGCCATCTGCATAACACAGGTTGTTGATGAGTCTTGCTCTGATCCTAATGCCACACTCTTCTTTGCAAGGCCAATTTTCTCAAATATCTATTCAGCATGCATTGAAAGGTATAAAGAAAGGATACTTCCATGGTCTACACCTTTCTTGATTATAAACCATCAGTATTTCCTTGCTTTGTTCAGAAAACAGCTTCTTGGTCTAGGCACAGGATTTTGCATGAGCACAATCAAATGTTCTGGAATTCCCATTCTTTTCAATGTTAGCCACAGTTTGTTGTAATCCACACAATTAAATGCCTCAGAGCCGGGAAAGAACACTGGTGGCAACTCCTGCCACAAGAGCATCAGAACGCTCCGAGAACTAAGCAAGGCAGAATCTCCTCTCTTCTACAAAGGATGCAGGCAAGACCTTCAAGAAAGGGGTGTATATGAGCTTAAATCTCAAGAGTTGTTATTGTTGAGTACGACTGAGTTGGAACCAACTCATAACTGACCCTCCAGCTGGCTTTCAGAGGCAGTTAATCACAGGAGAGGAGACTGCCCATTCTTCTCTCATAGAGCAACTGACAGATTTGAACTGTGTGCATTAGGGATTACAGCACATGTTCTTACCACTAGGCCACCAGAGTAGTAATAGTAGTTGTTGTTGTGCACCATTGAGTTGGAATTGACCCATAGCTGACCCTCCAGTGGGTCAGTTCGAACAGGAGGAGATTGCCCATCCTTTCTCCCGCTGAACAGCTGGTGGGATTCAAACTATGTGCCTTTGGGATTGCAACTCAGCTTCTTGCCACTAGGCCACCAGAGTAGGAGGGGAGAGCAATTCAAATGAGTTAAAAGAGGCAACCAAGACCATATCCAGGGTCATCAGAAGTTAGAGGAATAATCATAGGCTGCCCCAGATAAGTAGTACGTCCTCAATTTCTAGCATTTCCCGAGTGCTTCATGTGATTCATATGTTCACTAACCAAAAGGTTGGTGTTTCAAGCCCACCCAAAACCACCTCAGAAGAAAATTGTGACTCTTTATGACGATTTATTTTAGAAAAATCAGGCACCCTACGAGGCAAGTTCTACTCTGACACACACGGGTCACCATGAGTCAGAATTGACTGAATGTCAACTGATTATAATGTGCATCATTTCTGATAAAGGCCTTTAAACGTCTCTCAAAAGGGGAGAACAGAAACTCAAATACCACTTTTGATTCATCAGTGCTAAGAGAGCTCGTCACAGACTTTACTAAAGCTTATGCAGATTGCTATTTTAGTCTCAGAAGCATCATTAAAAGAAAGGATGGGAAATGACATTGCATATCACAGCACAGACCCATATACTGAGTGAACAATTCACCTCTCTGTACTTTCTTTTTTTTTTTTTTTTTGCTGTCAGTTACCATGGTGATTCAGTGGGTGCAGAGCAGAACCACTCCACAGGATTTTCAAGGTTGTGACCTTCTGGAAACAGACCACCAGGGTTGACTTCTGACCCAGCTCAGCACTGGTGGGTTTGAATCATCAAACTTTCAAGATTCCAGGGCTTTTAACTGTTTGCATCACCCAGGGACAACTTGATATCCCATTGAAACCTTTTGTATTAAAATGCTGATTAGGAATTTTTGTTCTTTGTGTTGCTACATACTTTAACCAAAAAAAAAAAGTAGAAATGATCTATAATCCTAATATTCATTCAGTTGATTTTGAATAGTTTATAGTTAAGATCAGATAACACATATTTTTCTTTTTTTAATTGAGATTTTTTTAATTTCCGTTCATTCCTTGATGCCCTTTCCCCCACTTCTAACCCTCCCCCCTAGTACACTACCCTCTTGGAAAAGTAAAAGAAAAATCCTTTTATTGTTTTACAAACCCTCCTCCAGTTCTACTCCACCATGTAACCTTTGCTCTAGACATGTCATGACAAAAATATCTAATCATATCCCTTTTAAACCATTTTCTCCTTCATCTGTTTCAATGCAGTATCAATTATTGAATCCATCTTTCTCAGTCTCCCCCCAACCCTGATGTCAGTTCTATTTTACAACAGTGGCACCATACAGTATTTGTCCTTTTGTGACTGAGATACTTCACTCAGCATAATGTCCTTCAGGGTCACCCATTTTGAATAATATTGCATGAGTTCCTTGTTTTTCAATGCAGCGTTGTATTCTATTGTGTGGATATACCACAGCTTCACTATTCATTCCTTTGTTGATGGGTTCTTAGGTTGTTTTCAA
>NW_006399786.1:17034412-17066078 GCF_000299155.1 Elephantulus edwardii | reverse complement strand
TCCCATGCCGATAATACCTAATTATATATTCCTTTTATACAGTTCTCTCTCTCATCTGTTTCAATGCTGTGTGCATTTTTTAGCTCTTCTTTTCTTAGTTTCCCCCCCAATTTCCATGTCAGTCTTGTTTTATAACAGTGGCATTATGCAATATTTGTCTTTTTGTGACTGAGATATTTCACTCAGCATAATGTCTTTCATGGCCACCCATTTTGTATAATGTTTCATGGGTTCTTTGTTTTTCAGTGCTCTGTAATATTCCATTATATGGAAAAAAAAATATATATATATCACAGCTTCTCTATCCATTTATTTGTTAACGGACACTTGGGCTGTTTCCAACACATTGCTATTGTGAACAAAACCACCATAAACATGGGTATGCATATATCTGCTTGGGTGGCAGTTATGTTTCTTAGGGTATATTCCCAGTAGTGGGATTGCTGGGTCCAATGATATTTCTATTTCCAGCTTTTTTAGAAAGTGCCATACTGCCTTTCAGAGTGGTTGCACCGTTTTACACTCCCACGAACAGTGAATAAGGATTCCAGTTTCTCCACAACCTCGCCAGCGTTTGGTGTTTGCAGATAGCACATTTTGCTTTTGTTGGCTGCATTTTTTGGCAGGAAGGTTGCAATTTAATGACATTCTGAATATTTTTAAGTAATTAAAAATTAATCATAGTCTTATAATCTATATGGTATTTCTTTGGGATCTTTGGTGGTACAATGGTTAACATCCAGCTGCTCACTGAAACATTCGCTACTTAAACCCACCAAACGTTCTGCAGCAGAAAAGATCTGGCAACCTGCAGCCCAAAAGATTACAGTCCAGAACACCTACAGGAAGCTCTGCTTTGTTGGGACCAGGTTGATGGCACACAACAGCAACAACAACAGTAGCACTATTCCTTTGATGTTGTATGCTTGTTGTTCTAAAAACTTTTCTATGATATAAAGTGCTGGTGCCAGACATACTGAGAACATTGATAGACTTTCAAATATGGTAAAATGAGGGGAGCTCTGGTGACCTAGTGGCAAGAAGCTGCACTGCAATCCCAGAGGTATGTGGTTCGAAGCCACCAGATGCTCTGCTGGAGAAGGAGGGGCAATCTCCTCCTGTACCAGTCAGATCCAATTTGACGGTACACACACACACACACACACACTAAAAATAAAAAAATATGGTAAAATGTTTTTATTTGTTGAATCTAGGTGGATACTTTATGGGAAGATAACGCATTGTCTTTTTCTTTCCGCTTTTCTGTATGTTTGGGATTTTTAAAAATGAAACTTTAGAAATAAACTGATTTAGGAGGAGATACTTGGGTGGCTAGCAAACACATGAAGAAATGCTCAAAATCATTGGCAATTACAGAGGCACAAATCAAAACCACAATGAGATACTATCTCATCCCAGTAGCTGTGGCAAGGCTTAACAGGATAGCATGTAATAAATGTTGGGGACAATGTGAAGAGATAGGAACTCTCATACACTGTTGGTGGGATTGCAAAATGGTACAACCACTATGGAAGGCAGTTTGGCATTTACTAAAAAAACGGAACATAGAAATTCCATATGATCCAGCTATTCCACTGTTCGGAATATACCCTGAGGAAATTAGAACTGAGACACAAAAGCGATTTGTACACCAATGTTTATGGCAGCATTACTCACCATCACAAGAAAATGGAAACAGCCCAAATGTCCAACTACAATCAATGGATTGAGAAATTGTAGTACATTCACACAATGGAATACTATGCAGCACTCAGGAGCAATGATTCTGAAAATGACTACATAACTTGGGAGATACTGGAGAGCATTATGCTCAGTGAAATAACTCAGCCTCATAAGGACAAATACTATATACAACCATTATTCGTAAACAAGTCAGTATAAAATAAAAATGTATTTTAAATAAACAAAGCCCATTATTGTAGAAATCGAAAGATAACTAGTATAATGTGTATGAAGATACAAGGGGGAGAGGGTGGGAACACATGGGCCGGGGAAGGAAATAATAAGGTCACACAATTTGGTGTGTGAAGGGAAGAAGGGTAAAAGAAATGGGGAAAATCCGTGGAGATCTAGAAAGACACAGTAAATGGTGAACATAGTTCAATGGTGACTAATTTTATAAAACATAATGAATGAGAGTGATTTTATGAGACAAAATGTGAAAGAAGGATAGTGTGAAACACAATGTAATGAGGTTTGTAAGTAAACCAATATAAAATAAAAACTTAAATAATGAATTTAAAAGGAAAAAATACTTATTCACATTAAAGTTGGAGTTGAAGAATAGTACTGATAAAAAATAGCATAATGATTAACCCCTTTTTATACAAACATGTTCGCAGTTCTGAAGTAGTCATAAATTTTGTGTTTCTGTAAAAATCTTAAGTCTCATATTTCGTGCTTGGAGGCTTGGGCCAATAATGTGTAAGGTTGTTCCATTCATGCCTCCACTGAATAATACTTATTTTGGTTATTATTTGTTACTTTACTAGGGAAAAAGGTGTACTATTAGGTTCATTTAGTTGTTATTAAATTTGAATACTTTTTATACATTTTTAATTGTTGTTGTTATGTGCCTTTGAGTATGACTCACAGCGACCCTATGAACAACAAATCTGAGACCTGCCCTGTCCTGTGCCATGTTCACCATTATTTGTATTCATATTTCTGAATCATAATCATGACTCGTTCATCCCCATCCCTATTGAACCTTTAGAGGTTTTGCATGTTCTTGAATGAAATTTTAAAATATGGTTCCCCCCTGCCCCAGGCAATACATAATACTAACTCAAACACCCAAAGATTTGCAATATAATGTGGAGCCCCTACTAATTTTTTCTGCCTTCAGAAGTGACTTCTTTAAATAAGTTTGGTTTTGTTTTTGACCATTTACGATTATTTTTCATGTATTTATTTATTTTTTTAAAAATTAACACTATTTTACATACAAAGTTTGTAAACATTGTTTTTCCTACGGAATTTTCCCCTTTCCTTTACCCATCTCTCCTTCTACTGATCAAATTGTGCAACCCTCTGATGAAGCCTCCCCACACACATTCTCCCCCCTCTGCTCCCTCCTCCCCTCCTTGGATCCTCATACTTGTTCTACAACAATGATCTTGTACAGTATTTGTCTTTATGAGATTGAGTTAGTTCACTCAGCATAATGTTCTCCAGTCCCTACCAAATTAGGTAGTAATTTACAAAATCATTACTGCTCTGTGCTGCGTAGAAGTCCATTTTATGGATGTACCATAATTCCTCAGTCCATTCCATTGTGGTTGTACATTTGGGCTGTTTACATGTTCTTGCTATGGGATGAATAACGTTGCTATGGGCATTGGTGTACAAGTCTTTGTTTTAAAATAAGTACTGTTAATTGTTTCTTGTAGTATTTTCTGTCATATTTCTAAATAGTATGTTTTTACAGATGATTTTTGCTTCCCTCCTATTTTTAAACCTTATATATTGGCCTCATATTTTCCAGAAAAGAAGTCAGAATGAATGCCATTGAATTATGGTGGTGACAAAGATTAGCCCTTGAATAGGTGGAAGAACAAAGATATCTGTGGTTCCGGCAGTGCAGCCAGGGGACTCCTGAGAGACAAGGGTGATGGAATTTTGTCTCACATACTTTGGTCTTGTTGTCAGGAGGGACCAGTCCTTGGAAAAAGACATCATGCTGGGAAAGGTGGAGGGACAGAGAAAGAAGACACTCACCCCAATGGATCAACAGATGACAAAAACAACGGCTGTGAGCATGCCAGAGGCGGGGAGGATGGCCGTGATAGGGTAAGGCTCAGGTCTGTTTTCATGGGCTTGCCTAACAACAACATCTCATATTGCTCTTCTGGCAGTTTTATGTCCCAAATTTTGATTAAACTATTATTTGCTTTTATATTTTTGTAAATATAAAAACGGTTTATTGAACTTCCTTTCTTACAGAACTTTTGGTTTCTCATTGGAATAAATAAATGTGCTATTATTAGTTTGCTTAGGGTTTGTTTGTTTTTAATCTACTTATTAATTTATCCCTCCCAAAACTGTAAAATTCCCTTTAGAATAGGCAGGCACATCAGGTAATTGATTACCTGCCTTTTTCCTTCAAGATGGTCTCTGTCATCTTGCTTTGTCTTTTCTGATTTCTCCTCCAATTTTTTGCAGTTAAGTCTTGGAATTTACTTCCACCATCCTCCTGGTTATTGTCTTTGTCTCTTCACTGTAGTATTTTACAATTAACTGAAAGGCAATAGTGTGAACCTAACTGTCACTTTTCAGGAGAGAGAGGATGTAGCTCACTCCTGTTAAAATATACAGGCTCAGAAACTTGACAGAGGGTCACTGTGAGTCAGAACTGACTCAACACAGATCCAGCTTTGGCTTGTCTTAACTTGACAATGATAGTGACACCAATGGTTAAGTGCTTATATACTAGCCCAAAGGTTGGTGCTTTGAATCTACCCAAAGGAGTCTTGGAAGACAGGCCTGGCAATCTCCTTCTGAAAATTCAAGCCTTGAAAATCCCATGGAGAAGTTCTACTCTGCACATGTAAGGTCATTATTAAAGAAATCAATGTCATGAAAACAGAAAACAACAGTATGTCCTACTTAGCTTTACTAAAATCTGGTGATTTGTCAGGGTTGTATCCTTTCTCCATACCTATTCAGTCTTTATGCTGAGCAAATAATTCATGAAGCTGGACATTATAAAGAGATGTGTGGTTTCAGGATTAAAGGAAAACTTAACAACAACCTGTATTATGCTGATGACACGGTTTGCTTGCTGAAAGTGAGGATAGGAAACTCTTGCTGCAGAAGTTCATGGACAACAGCCCTCAGTATGGATTACCTCTCAATATCAAGAAGACAAAGATCCTCACCACAGGCCCAACAGTCAAAATTATAATAGATAGAGAAAAAATTGAAGCTGTTGATGACTTCATCTTGCTTGGATTACCAACCAACATCTCTGGTACCAGCAGTCAGGAAATCAGGAGATGTATTGCACTGAGCAAGTCTGCTGTCAAGAACCTTTCCAAAATACTGAAGAACAATGATGTCAGTTTTAGGATTAAGGTGCACATGATCAAGGTTGTGGTCTTCTCAATCATCTGCTATACATGAGAAAGCCGGACAATAAATAAGGATGATAGAGGAAGAGTTGATGCCTTTGAGCTGTGGTGCTAGAGATGAGTAGTGGATATCACATGGACTTCCAAAAGAACAAACATATGTGTCCCAGAAAGGGTGAGGCCAGAATACTCCTTGAAAGCAAGAATGATGAAGCTTAATCTTTTATACTTTGGATCTGTAGGTAGGCAAGGCTTTTCTTTGGAAAGATGCATCATGCTTGTAAAGATGGAGGATCAGGAAACAACAGGAAGACCTCAGATGAGATAGACTGACAGTGTGGGTTCAGCAATGGGTTCTAGTGTCTCAGAGATGGAGAAGATGGCACAGAATAGGCCAAGTTTCAGATTGGCTGTTCATAAGGTCTCTTTAAGTCATACCCGACTTGATGGCACCTAACAACAACTCTGCTAACCCAAAGGCAACCCTCTCTAGCAGTTCAAATCTACTGACTCCTCTGGAAAGCAATGGGCACTCTCCTCCAATGCAATTGATAGCCTCAGAAAACCAGGGGAGTGTCAGCTATGAGTTAGTTCAGACTCAAAAGCTATGACTTTTGATTTTTTAGTTTATATTTAAGGGACCCTAGTGGTATGATACATGGAGGGACTAGTCTTTGAGAGGAACAACATGCTTGGAGTGGTGGGGGGACAGCACAAGAGAGGAAGACCCTGGATAAGATAGATTGATTCAGTGACTGGAGTAATGGATTAGGTGTGTCACAGACAGTAGGATTGGCTCAAGATAGAGCAGGATTCAGAGCTGTTGTGCATAGGGTCGCTATAAGTCACAAACAACTGACTCTACAGCACATAACAACAACAATAATAGTGGCCTAAAAGTAAAAAGCTTCACTGTAATCCCAAAGGCACCTGGTTGGAATGCAGAAGCTACTCTGTGGGAGAAGGATGGACAATCTCCTCCTGTATGATTTGCTGTCTCTGAAAACCTGCTGGAGGGTCAGCTATGGGTCAGTACAGTACTCAACAACAACAGTCACCTACTCCACCCATTACCTTCAAGGTAATGTGACTGAGAGCTGCCCCCTCAGGGATTTTTTAGTTTCTAAATTGCGATGGGAGGAGACTGCTTGCTCGCCTCTCGCACTGCGAGTCACTGGTGGATTTGAACCACCACAGGAGTGCTGGCTTAGAGTTAGCAGCGCACCTATGTGCTGACACTCAGCTGCTCTGCTGGAGGAAGCTTAGGTATTGTCCTCCCACCAAGATGCACAACCTGCACGACCTGATGAAAAATTACCATGAGGCAAACGAACTTGACCGAAGTGCTTTGATCTTGCTTTTAGTACCAAAAGGGGAGAGAAAAGGATATGTAATACGTATTTTTGCATAAAATATTTTTGCATAAAATGGATATCTGGTTAAAACTCTTTCCAGATGGACATGGTGTTGCGTGAATGCGTTCTCAGAAGGGAATGAAATAGTTTATGAGTCTAGAGTTGTTGTTGTTGTTAAGTGCTGTCGAGTCGCAGGCGACTCATAACGACCCTATGAAGGAAAGTCCTCAACGCTTGGGTGCCTTTCATCCTCTCTCCAGGTTCATAGGGTTTCCAGAGGCAAGCTATTATGGAAGTGGATGCCACTCCTCCTTCCAAATGAGTCTAGAGAGGAGCTTTTAAATAAGTTTTATATCCTTCCACTAGTTTGCTAGCCACATTTATATTGCTTTTACTTTAAAAATGAATTTTAAAGAAATAAAATGTCCAATCATGTATAAAATTGTGATCATAGCCTGCTAACATCAGTATCCCAGTTTATCTAGTGTAGGGAGAATGAATAAAGTGAATAAGAGTTGTGCTGTCACTTGTCCCAGCGCCTGGCCCTGCACTCTGCCCCCCACCCCCCATACCCTGCATCACTCGTCCTCAGAGCAACGCGATGAATAAAGTTGTGCTTTATTCATTAAAAAAAGAAAGAAAGAAAGAGCTGTGCTGCCAACTCAAAGGCAGGCAGTTTGAATCCACGCTCTTTTCTGAGGAAGAAAGAAGGGAAATGTCCTTCTCTGCAATTTACAGTCTCTGAAAACTTGCTAGAAGGTCAGTTGTGAGTTGATTCTGATTCAATGACACAACAACTACAACAGTAATGTGGTGCTGCTTTAACAGAAATACTACAAGTGAATGGCTTCAGTAAGCAGAAATTATTCTTCTAAAGTTTAGATGGCTAAAGGTCTGAATTCAGGCTACAGGCTCTAGGGTAAATCTTTGTTTCTGTGCCAGCTTTGGGGGAAGGTCCTTGTCTCTTTTGAGCTAGTCCTGCATGACCTTTAGGTTCTTGGCATCATCTCTCCTCCTTGACCTCTACTTGCTTGTTAAATCTCTACTTCTATCTCAAAGGAGATTGAGTTAAACACACTTATGCTAACACTGTCTTATTCACCTAACAAAGTAAAACCTTTTCCAATGGGATTATAACCGCAAATAGGGGGTGGGGTGAGTGTTACAGTTTATAACATGCATTTTGAGAGACACAGTTCCATCCATGACAGTTAGAATCATTACAATGGAATACATTTCATCTTCCAAATTTTTGATGTTTTTTTGAGATTAGAGAGCTAAAACCTTACAGAATATTTGCCTACTCAGAGAGGAGAGGAAGGGAGGAGAAGTGATGAAATATTATAAGGGCAGATTTCTGGAGAGCTTCCAGCTCTCTCTCTCTGTCTACCTCCTTGCCCTCTTCCCTGTCACTCACTTCCAGCCTGCGGAGAGCTGTGTGTCCAGGTCAGAGAGTAGCCTCTCCAATTCTACCTTCTCACTGTTATATCTCTGTCCTTGACATATTTTTGGGAATGGTGTGGACTAGGGCCAGGGCCAACAATCTCTAAGTTAATACTAGGCTGTAAAGAAGATCGAAGAGAAAAAGTAAAGATTGACTGGGTCGAAATGAGCCACTCTGGCAGCCAAACCAGTCAGTCAAAAACAAGAGTTTAGAAACAATCAAAGCTGGAATCAGAAATCTAGTAAGTGTGAAGCAAGATGAAGCAGCCCAGCCTGGTTGTCTAGACTGAGTGGCATTCATAATAATGACTAAAATATCTATGTGGGAGAAGGATGGGCAACCTTCATTCAACTAACTGCCTCTGAAAATCCACTGGAGGGCTAGCTATGGGTTGGTTTCAATTTGATGGTACACAACAACAACAAAATAACAACAGTGGGTTTTCAGAAGCAGTTAATCTTATATGATGAGACTGCCCATTCTTCTCCCATGGAGCAACTGGTGGCCTCGAACTGTGTGTCTTTGGGATTGTAGCACAGCATCTTGCCACTAGGTCACCAGAGCACCAACAATTATACTAATGATATATCTCTATCAACCTTTATCTCTATCTCTGTCTCTATCATCTATATCTATATATCTGATATATCTCTGTCTATCTATCTATCTATCTATCTATCTATCTATCATCTATCTATCTATCTATCTATCTATCATCTATCTAATCTGACATTAATATTGATGAAGGATCAGGTACTATGCTGAGGTATATTAACTATATTAATGCATTTAATTTTTCTAACAAAACTACGAGGAAACACTGTAGCCTAGCAGTAAGGGGCTGTGCTGCCAACCCAAAGGCACACAGTTCAAATCTACCAGCTGCTATATGGGAGAAAGATGGACCATCTCCTCCTATGTGAGTTACTGCTTCTGGAAACACACTGAGGGTCAGCTAATGAATTGTTCTGATTCAATGACAATGAGCAACAACAACAACTTAACAAGGTTAACACTATTCTAAGCTCCATTTAATAACTGCAGAAACTGAGGTTTAGAGAGAAGAGGTGACTTGTCCAAAGTCGTACAGAGATAAATGTTGAAGATAAGATTTCAGTTCTAGCTGTCTGTCTCTATCAGCTCTGATAGTTC
Organism: Elephantulus edwardii; assembly: GCF_000299155.1. Taxonomy (NCBI): domain Eukaryota; kingdom Metazoa; phylum Chordata; class Mammalia; order Macroscelidea; family Macroscelididae; genus Elephantulus; species Elephantulus edwardii. Next base: position 17,057,034 of record NW_006399786.1, on the reverse strand, counting down.
TGTGGTTAAGGCATTTAGCTACCAAGAAAAAAACCAGAGGTTTGAATTTACCAGAATCTCTTGAAGGAGGCAGTCCACATCTGTGAAGATTTACTTTGAACCCTGTGCCAGTTCTACTTTGTCCTACTAAACTACTATGTTGAAATCAACTCAGTGTTGATGCTGTTGTTGTTAGATGCCATCGAGTTGCCTACAACTCATATTAACCCTATGAACAAGAGATCTGAACCTTGCCCTATCTTACCCCATCTTCACCATCTCTGATATCTCCCATTGTTACAGTCACTGTATCACTCCATCCTGTTAGAGACCTTCCTCTCTTTCTTTGATCTTTTCCAGCATAAAGTCTTTTTTCAAACACTAGCCCCTCCTGATCCTGACAATATTCCCAAAGTACATGAGATGAAGTTTCACTATCCTTGACTCTAAGTAACACCCTGGGTGCCCTTTGTTTGCCCTTTTGGCTGTTCATGGGTTATTCAGTGCTCTTCTCCAACACTACAACTCAAAGACATTAACTCTTCTGTCATCCTTAGTTTTTGTCCAAACTTCAGATGCAAAACAAATGATTGAAAAAAACTTGGCTTGGCAATGGATAGGTTTAATATGTCGCTAGAGCCAAGAACTGTGGTAACAATTGAAGTAATAGGTTTCAAGAAAGAACTTCAACTTATAACCAAGATATTTGAGCTGTACTGCAAGACTAGGTAAGGATGTCCTGATGAAGAGAATGGTAAGCTGAGATCTAAAGATTGTGCTTTCTAGATAGAATGCTGGACAGAATGGAGTTAGGGAGAAAGAGTTCCAGGCAGAGAGAATAACATATGCAAAGATACCATGGCAAAAGAGAAAAGGGTAAGAGTGAGGAAAGGCAGAACAGTGCTTGCTGCTTGGGGGACAGCATGAGCCAGTGATGGGACCTCTTGGAGCTTTGTCAGAAACTCAACTAACTGTTGTCAAGTTGGTTCTGATTCTTAGTAATCCCATACTGAGTTTCCAAGGCTGTAAATCACAACAGGAGGAGACAGCATGTATTCATGGGACTGATGGCGGATTCTAACTGCTGTAGATACAATGTCCTTTGGGTTAGCTGTGAGCTTTGTAGAGGTGGGTGATGACATGGTAGTTGCTTTTGCACCTAGGACGCCAGGTGGAGAATGCTCATTTATGGTGGAGAATGAGCCTTATTGTGAAAGGATTTCTTATTGTGACTCAATGTCATCATGTGTGCCAGCATCTAACATGACCCCAAACAAGTTTGCTTTCTTCTTCCTCATCCAGACCATCACTTTTCCCTTCTACCACATTACTGATCCTGTGACAAAGCCAGAGGCGAGCCACAGTGCCCAAGTTGCATGAAGAACTAGGCTATTCTGACCCCAGTTCATCTCTGTTCTTTGCAAAGAGGCCTCCTGCTCTCTCCCTCCTCCCACTGTCTAGGATGACTCACCAAAACCGAGAGGCCGACAGAGAAAGTGCATTTGGCTAAGGCCAACAGCACATTGTGCTGCAGAGCCTGTTGGCTTTCCTTACCCTAAGCTTTGAAAAGCAATTCAAATAAGAGATGAACCAGGTGCCAGGATCCATTGATCTGCATCTGCTGGAATGAAGGTAGATGTCAGCTGTGTCCCCATTTGGCACAGCCCTTCTGCTGGCTGCCAGGAAGGCCCTGGAGAATGCCTACTGAGTGTGATGGAAAGCCGCTGCCTGGAAGGCGTTCACTCTGCTTTATCTGGGTCCATCCAATGCAGAATTGCCAGGCCTGGGTTGTTTCGTTTTGGAGTTTTAACTAGCTTTTTTATTTCTATGAGAAAAAAAATATTTACTTAATAATCAGAGGGAGCAGTCAATTATTTAAGAACATTCTATGAGCAGCTCAGAAACCAGCTGTTTACTCATGAAAAACAAGGAACAGACATTTAGAACATGTGGACAATATCACTTAGGGACTGCAGGGGGGAAAAGAGGATTTGAGCAGTGTTTTTGGAGGGTCCTTCCAAAACTCCCTCTGAAAACCAGATTGGATTTTAGAGCTTCCAGTTGTTATAACAGAATTGCTACTTTGCCTCTACAAAGCCTACCACCACCACAATTACAATCTGCTGTTATGTCGATTTCCTCTCATGGTGATCCTATGTGTTTAGAGGAGAATTGTGCTCTATAGGACTTTGAAGGAATGGTGGAGTTGTCAGAAATGCATTGCCAGACTTTGCTTCTGAAGCCTTCCTGGGTGGACTTGAACCTGCAGCCTTTCAGTTAGCCGCTGAGTGTGTTAACCATTTGTGTCACCTAGGGCAATGTCAGATCTTAATTGTTGAGAAATATTCAACACCAATCTGTTACCAACAGTAGCCCGATTAGGCCTATCCCAGTCCTGGGTCACAGAGAAAGTCAATGCTGCCTTTGCTCAGAAGAAGCTATCAGTGCAGTGGGACTAGACATCAGTTATCCATTGGTTACCGTGAGCATCCACGATCAGAAGCCAGGAGTTTTCTCAAGACACAATGAAAATACAAAAATAGTCAGCTTCATTTGTCTAAGGAGGTCACAGAAAACCATCTAATCTTTGAGCTCATATTCACAGGGTTTTGGCATGTGTCTCATTTAGAAGAGAATAGCTTTATAACATTGTCCAATTTAAGTTCCTTTTCTTCATTGTCACTGCTATGTATCCTCAACAGAGAGGCATTTGTATGTTGTTCATATTTGGTGGAAATAATTAACATTTATTCACTCATTGTCATCAAGTTGGAAACAACTCAGATCTGAACCTCTGTTGAGTTTCAAATGTTGTAAATTATATGCAAATTGTTGTTGTTGTTGATTGCCTTTGAGTCAAGCATGACTCATAGCCACCCTATGAACAAAAGCCCTAAAGCCCCTCTACAACTATCGACATTTATCAAAGTTCATAGTGTTTCTGGAGACATGTTATTTTAAAAGTGGATGCCACTCTTGCTTCCAAACCTGTCATAGTATGTTATTGTTGTTATGTGCCATTGAGTTGCCTGCGATGTATAGTGACCCTATGTACAACAGCTCTGAACTCTTCCCTGTCCTGAGCCAGTCTCACTAATTCTGACACACCAACCTCCATCGCCCCAGTTTCTGTATCAATTCATCTCATCCAGGGTCTCCCACTCCTACACTGTCTGTCCACCCTTCCGAGCATGATGTCCTTCTCCAAGGACAGATCTCTTCTGGCCATGTGCCCAAAGTAAGTGAGTCGGAGTTTCAAAATCCTAGCCTCCAAGGAGAGACTTAGTTTCACCCTCTCTAGGACAGACTTATTTGTTTTCTTGGCAGTCCATTGTATGCTCAAGACTCTTCTCCAGCATCACAACTCAATGGCATCTATTCTTCTGTCATCCTTAATCCAACTCTCTGAAGCATAACAAGTAATTAAGAATACCATGGCCTTGATTAGGTTCACTTTTGTATCCGGAATGCTCTTCAGCATTATAGAGAGGTCCATAACAGCAGATTTTCCCAATGCAATTCGTCTTTTTATTTCCTGATGGCTGATATTAAGAGTATTGATTGTGTATCCGAGCAAGCTATGATTGTTAACAACCTCAATCTCTTCTCCATCTAATCTGGTGCTGCTAATTGGCCCAGTGGGGAGAATCTTTGTCTTCTTGATGTTGATCTTTATTCCATATTGAAGATGACAGTCCTTGACCTTATGTAGCAAGTGTTCAGGTATTCTTGTTTCAACAAGCAAGGTTGTGTCATCTGCATGTCGTAGGTTGTTAATGAGTCTTCATCCAATCTTGATGCCACACTCCTCCTCATACAGCCCTGCTTCCCAAGTGATCTGTTTACAGATTGAAAAGGTATGGGAACAGGATACATCCCTGATACACTCCTTTGCAGATTTTGAACCATGCAGTGTTTCCTTGCTCTGTTCTGAGGACTCCTTCTTGGTCCAAGTATATGTTTCGTGTAAACATGATCAAGTGTTCTGGGATTCCCATTTTCCTCAAGGTTAGCCACAATTTATTGTGATCCGCACAGTCAAATGCCTTTGCATAGTCAATGAAACACAGATAGACATTCTTTTGGTACTCTGCTTTCTGCCAAGATCCATCTGACATTGGCAATAATGTCTTTAGTGCTATGACCTCTTCTAAACCCAGCCTGTATTTCTGGAAGTTCTCTGTCAATGTACCGCTGTTCAAGTTTTTTCTGGATAATATTTAGCAGAATTTTGCTAGTGTGTGATATTAGTGATATTGTTCAATAATTTCCATACTCTGTTGGGTCACATTATTTTGGAATGGGAATAAATATGGATCTCTTCCAGTCAGTTGGCCAAGTAGTTGTCCTCCGATTTCTTGGCACAACATGGTGAGCACATGGAGAGCAACATCTGTTAGCTGAAATATATCAATTGGTATTCCATCAATTCCTGGGGCTTTATTTTTTTTGTCAAGTCCTTCAGAGCAGCCTTCACTTCCTCCTTCATCACCATTGCCTCTTTTTTATATGTTGTTTCTCGAAATACTTCTGTGTCAGCCAATTCATTTTGGTACAGTGACTCTGTATACTCTTTCCATCTGCTTTTAGTGTTTCTTGAATCATTCAATATTCTGCCCAAAGCATCCTTAAGCATTACAAGTTGTGGCTTGAATTTATTCTTTAGTTCTTTCAGCTTAAGAAATGCTGAGTGAATTCAGCCCTTTGGATTTTCTGACTCCAGCTCCTTGCACAGTTCATTATAATATTTTGCCTTGACTTCCTGAGCAGCCCTTTGAAATACTCTACTCAGCTCCTTAACTTCTTGTTTTCTTCCCTTTTCAGATTACCTATATTTCTTTTGTGGAGCTACTGGTAAATTTGAACCACCAGAGATGGTTGGTTTTAGGGCTAGCATGGTAACTCCTTAGGGACTAGGCCACCAGAGTTCCTTAACATTTATTGTTATTGTTAGGTGCTATGAAGTCGAGTACAATTCATAGTGACTCTAAGAACAGAAGATGTAAACTCTGTTCTGTCCTGTGCCAGCCTCACACTTCCTGACACACAAGAGCCCATTGCAGCAGTCACTATGTCAATCTCATCTGGTTGAGGGTCTTAGTAACGGTTAATTTTCCAGGAGGTCACCACTGCCCTCAGTACTAGTAACTTACTCAACCTTCATGGCAATCCTGCAGAGCAGCTTTTACTCACTCTTATGCTCACCTTGTAGGAGAAGAGTCAGAGGCTTGAGTGAGAAGGGATGGTTAAGTGAATTATCCAAAGACCCATAGTTGAAGGCAGAACCATAGTTACAAACTAGGGAAAGTTAACAGCAGACTTTGCTCTAAACCAGGCATCAGCCAAAAACAGCCCACGGGCCCTGTACAGCCTACTGCCTGCCATTTTGTTTTTAAGTTTTGTTGGCACACATACAGGCTAATTTGCTAATTCCTGCCTATGGCTGCCTTCATGTGGAAAAGGTTAAGCTGAGTAGTTTTAACAGAGACCCAGTGGCCTATGGATTCTTAATTATTCACTATCTGACCATCTTCAGGAAAAGTTTGCCAACCCCAGCTCTCAACCACTACCCTCCACAACCTCCTTTCCAATTAAATCAATCTCCCAGAGGGTGCACAGACTGTCTAATTCATTCCTACCAGCTCTCACCTCCCAATCTGGGAGATTCCATTATTGATCGTTATACTTCAATGAATCTTAAAATGCTTGTTCAATTAGGTGGATTTAATCTGCATTTCAACAACATAAAGCTCCCTTCTGAAAAAGTAAAAAAGTTAGGCCAAGGTCATATTTGCTGTGACCTTCATTAGGGAAAGGAAATCCCCACAGTCCTGACAGATGTCCTAACAGTGGACACAAGGACAATGCTAAACTACAGTGCATGCCCATCTGTAGTCAACTCTCTTGTAAATGCATTATTCTTGCAAACAGCTCAGCAGTAAGCTGCCCCGTAAAACGAGACAATGTATCTTTCAGCACTCTGGAAACTGGACAGTGCACATAAGCAAAACTTCAAGGAGACAAGAATAAATAAGAAAAGCCTACGCTAAGTCCCTGGCGTCTTGCAGACAGCTCAGGAAGAAGCAGCCTGGGATGAAGAATGAAGTAGGAGTGCTCATTTGGCAGCTAGGATGGGCTGCAGCCTGTGAGCCCTTAGATCTGGAAGGGTTACGCTAGAAGCACCATCAATATGGAGTGGCTGTCACCTAGTATGGTAATTCATGGTGCACACTTACCTCTCTCTATGGATCAAGCCTATATCAGACCATCCAGAATTTTTAGTAATGTTTATTCCAATTTTAATCATAGACTAATATATGCTAAATATGGATGTCAATGGCTTTAATGTTTTTCTTTGGTTATACACCTACTAATAGCCGATTAGTTTTTTGAAACCTGAATTTTTTGGTTTCTAGTGCTGCAATGAGCATGGGTGTACAAATTTTCATTCATGTCACAGCTCTTACTACTTTAGGATAGACAGCAAGTAGTTGGTTTTCTGGATCTAATAGCATTCGCATTTTCATCTTTTTAAAGGAAGCATTATAAAAGCACTTCTTTCTGTAGTGGTTGAACCACTTTACAGTCCCAGCAGCAATGTATGAATGAGAGTTCCAATCTCTCTAACCTCTTGCCAGCATTTGTAGTCTTTGGTCTTATTGAAGTGATATTTCAGTGTGTGCTCATGTGTGTATGTGTCTGTAAACAGAAAAAAAATCATAATAATGGAGCTGATTATTTCTCCCTGAAAGTCCACAGAAAATTTTCACTTATTTAGCAGCCAAAAATATTAACTTGAACCTATAACAACTGAATTTAAAAACTGTCGCAAGAATAGACTCGATGCATTGAATACTAATGACTAAGACAAGATGAATTGTGTGATGGCATCAAGGAAATAATCCATGAAGAAAGCAAAAGGTCATCACAAAGACAGCAATGGCTGTTGGAGGAGACACCAAAACATACTAGAACATAGAGGCAGAAGAAAAAAAAAGGAAGAAATGCTGAAGTCAAAGAGATGAAAAAGTTATTTCAAAGGGCAGATTGAGATGACAATGCAAAGTTTGACTTTACTTACAATGCATTATTGTTGTATGTCATCAAGTCAGAACTAACACATAGTTGATCCTCCAGCTGGTTTTCTGAGGCAGTAAATCACTCAGGAGGAGATTGGCTACCCTTCTCCTTTAGAACAGTTGGTGGATTCAAACTATGTGCCTTTGGGATCGCAGCACAGCTTCTTGTCACTAGATTACCAGTAGAAAAATAAAAAAGTAAACTAGCATAGGGTTTTAGCCTTACTGGTATATTTATCTGTAAGTTGAGCTTAGAAAAAGACATTTGTTGTTGTAAATAATGGGCTTTTAAAAAGAAAATTAATATGTTTCTCTTGAAATATGACACAGAAATTTAACATAAAGTTATTCTGCTTAGGTAGTGTAGCCTGGTGCCACCTGCAGTCCTGTAACCTGGCTAGTGAGGCCATTGTGAGGGAGGGTGCATATTTCTGGATGATGGGTTAGAAACAGCAGTGAGTTCCCATTCCAACCTCACTTAGTCTTTTATGATTTGAAGTCAGATAAGGGGCCACTGGAGTATTGGAGGAAGAAATTCTAGGTAAATTTTCTCTCTCTAGTGCTTAATGTCTGTGTCACTTGACCCAGAACCTGACGTAGCAAGTGAGCAAATGAAGAAATCCATAAATGTGTGTTCAACATCATCTTAGTAACCTAGTACTGCTGTAGCAAAAAGAACAAAATAAAAATAAAGAAACAGAAAAACCCAGAAGAAGTTACTTGTGAAGAAATGACATTTATTTTCACATAGTTTAAGAGGCTAGAAGTTTAAATCACATCATCACTTCTCAGACAAATTGTTCCTTGGTAGCTCTGGAAGTTCCTTGACATCGTGGCATAAATCTTCCCTCTGTGTGTGTCTCTGAGTCTTTGTTTTTTAAAGACATTTTGATAAATTTTTAAGTGTTTTCTTTTATTCATATACATTGTGTTTCACCTTCATTCATGTTGTGTTTCATATGATCATCCCCATAATGTCTTATAAAATCCATCACCATTGATCTCTGCACATTATTACCCCATCTTTTTCAGATACCACTGGGCCTTTCCTAATTCCTGCACCCCCTCCCTCTGCCTACCAAACTCTGCAACTCCATGACATCTCCTCCAAACCTCTGTCCCTTCCCTTCCCTCTTTAGACATTCATGCATATCTTACTAGTTATCCCTTTATTTTTTTTTTACAACAATGGGCTTATGTTGTATTTGTCCTTATGAGACTCAGTTATGCCCTATAGCCTCTCCCATGTCAGACAGCATTTTATTTTAAAATCATTTGCTCCTGAGTACAACATAATATCCTATTGTGGGTCTATTCCACAATTTCTCAATCCATTTGTTAGTTGATGGACATCTGGGCTGTTTCCATGTTCTTGCAATTGGGAATAATGCTGCTATGAACATCAATGAACAAATCTCCATTTGTGCTCAGTGCTATTTTCCTCAGGGTTTATTTCTAGCAGTGGAATAACTGGATCTGAGTCTCTGTTTTTTATAATTCAAAAACTATTAGTCTTCAGGTACACCCTCCTCGTTACCAAAACAAGAGTCTCCTTTTAAGGACTTCAGCACTTCCTGTGGAGAATTTGGGACCAATTCAATCCATAGTAGGCAACATTTGAATAAGCACAAGGATTGGATCCAGACAGAGCTGGACTGAAGCCTAAGTTTTGCCTTTACTAGCTCCAATGTCTTGTGGAAATAATGTAACAACAAGATAACCCTCCAAAGTGTGAGTCATCTTTGTATTCTCATCTGTAAAATTGAGTGTAGGCAGCACGGGGAGAGCTGAGTCTGACTTCTACTAACTCCACAAAGGGGGACTGTCCCCATCAACAGCCTCCACAGTACAAAATTAATTCCTATGCGGTCAAATACGGTCTCCTATACTCCTAAATCTACTTCTACTAATCCAAACACCAATCTTACTACTCTCCCTCAGGCCAGAAAGCATCTTGAGTTTGATCACAGGCCCTTTGATCTTTAGTTCTCTTACCCTGCCAGTTATGGCATCTTCCCTTAGTCCAACAAGCTTGGGTGATGGGCTCCAGCTCCGGTTCTCTTGAACAGGAGTCTTTAGTCAGTTCTGTCTCATGTTAGTCTCTGGTTATCTGCTGAGCCTGCTGTTGCGCTTACACAGGTCTTGGTCTAGCTGGCACAGGGATCTCTGGGCCTGAAGAATGTACACCCTGTTATTGTTGAGATTCTAATTTTCTGCTTCTGAGTCTGCTCAACTTAATGGTGAGACTTGTCAGTGTGGTTAGGCTAACACATATAGGACTATACTTGTATAGTCCTGCCCATCCATATGGCAATGTCAAAGTTAATGGCCACAAAAACCATTTGAACAATAAACCCTTGATATCTTATCATCCCTGAACTTAAAAATTACTAGGTGCTCAATATTGAATGAATGAATGAATAGATCTAAATCTTACTATTACTATAAAGTTTAAAAGACAAAATAAATGTCAAGTCCAAGCTTTTAGCAACTGCTCATATAGAAAGAATATCCTTAAGATGGTGATGATGATGGAATGGTGAATCAACTTTGTTCGTGCCTCAGTTTTTTTTCTTAGGGAGCTCTGGTGGCTTAGTGGTAAGGAGTTGCACTGCCAACTCAAAGGCATGTGATTCAAATGTACCTTCTGTTTCATGGGAGAAAGATGAGCAGTCTCCTCCCATGTGATTTACCACCTCTGAAAACCCTGTGGAGGGTCAGCTATGGGCTGGTTCAAACTCAATGATAAATAACAACAACAACAACAACAAAAGTAGCAGCACTAAGATTAATAATAAATACTTCATAAATACAGGCTCATACAATTGTTAGAAATTAAGGGTCGAATAAATGCAGAAACCGTTCTCTTCTCAAAAAAAAGTTTCTACCATTTTCTATTATAACGTTTGCCATGGTATATGACAATTCCCAACTCAAAAACTCATTGCCATTGAATTGGAATCATAGCTGAGCCTCCATTGGGTTTCAGAAACTACTGCCCATCTTTCTCCTATAGAACTGTTAGTGAATTTGAACTGCCTCAGAGGCAGGGCCTTTGGGTTGGCAGCACAAGTTTCCCTACTTCTTTACAATTTCTCTCTCATCCAGTGAGGTACATGGAAAAAGAATAAGAGCCTAGTAAATGTACACTAGGTTAATAGCCTCTATATTATCTACTAGATGACACCCAACAACATTGTATACATTCTGTTGTTGCTATTAGGTGCTGAGTACAACCCATAGCAACCCTATGAACAATAGAGCTGAACCTTGTGCTACCCTTTGCCATCCTCACCCCTCCTGACACACTAGAGTCCACTGTAGCAGTCACAGCGTCAATTCGCCTGGTTGAGGGTCTTCTTCTGCGTTGCCGACCTTTTATCTTTCCAAGCATCATTCCCCTCTCCAAGGAAGAGTCCAAAATATGTGATATGAAGCTTTATCACCTTACCTTCTAAAGAACACGTTGGCTGCACTTTCTTCAAGACATATTTGTTTGTTCTTTTGGCCGTTTATGGGAGTTTCAGTGCTCTTCTCCAACACCACAGCTCAAAGACATCAATTCCTCTTCTATCATCCTTATTCATTATCCAGCTCTCAGATATGTAGCTTGGAAGTGGGTGTGGCATCGACTTCCTAAACAACATGCCCCTGGAAAGTATGAACTTTGAGAAATGATGATAGTTATGGAAAGGCTTCAGGCCTTTTGTTCATAGGGTCTCTATGAGTTGTGCTCGACTTGACAGCAATCAACAACAACAGATGTATAGCAAGTGATTGGAAAGACCATGGCCTGAATCAAGTGCTCCTCAGTCCTCAAACTGGCATCATTACCCCTCAATAATTTGGAAAGGTCCCTAACTGCAGACTTTCCCAGAGCAAAACATCTCTTGATTTCCTGACTGCTGGTACCAAGGCTGTTGATTGTGGATCCTAGTAAGAAGAAGCTGTTGACAGTTTCCATTTTTTCCTCCATATATCATGATGTTGCCTATCGGTCCAGTGGTAAGAATTTTTGTTTTCTTGATGCTGAGATGCAATCCATATTGAAGACTGTATTCTTTGATCTGCCACTAATACTTCTAGTCCTCCTCACAATCAGCAAGCAAGGTTGTGTCATCTTTATAAGGCAGTTATTGATGAGTCTTCCTCTGATCTTGATGCCACATTCTTCTTCATAGAGTCCAGCTTCTTGAATAATTTGTTCAGCATTATAGACAAGATAAATATGTAAAGAGAATATAACCCCGATGCACTCCCTTCTTAATTTTAAACCATGTAATGTTCCCTTGTTTTGTTTCCACAACTGCCTCCTGGTCTAGGTACAGGTTTTGCATGAGTACAATTAAGTGTTCTGGGATTCTCATTCTTCTTAAAGCTAGCCACAACTTGTTATGATCTGTATAGTCAAATGCCTTTGCATAGTCAATAAAGCATAAATAAACATTCTTCGGGCATTCTTTACTTTCATCCAGGATCCATGTGACATCAGCAATGACCTCTCTGGTGCCATGGCCTCTTTTAAAGCCTGCTTGAACTTCTGATAGTTCCCTATATATGTACTATTCTAGCAATTTTTTAATGATCTTCACCAGTATTTTGCTTGCATGTGATATTAGTATTATTCGATAGTTTCTATATTCAGTTGGATCACCTTTCTTGAGAATGGGAACAAATATGGAACTCTTTCACTCCATTGACCAGACAGCTATCCTCCAAATTTCCTGACATAGACCAGTGAAGTGCATCCAAAGCTGCATCTGTTAATTGAAACAAGTCAATTGGTATCCCAGTGATTCTTGAGGCCTTATTTTTTGCCAGTGCCTTCAGTGCAGCTTCAACTTCTTCCTTCATAAACATTGGCTTTGGCTCATACGGCACTTCTTGAAACTTTTCAGTGTTAGTAAGTTCTTTTTGGCATGGTGACTCTATGTATTCCCTCTATCTTCTTTTGCTACTTCCTGAGTCATTCAATACATTGCCCATAGCTTTGCATCTTTCAATATTCTGACTTGAGGCTTAAGTTTGGCTACAGTTCTCTCAGCTTGAGAAATGCAGAGCAAGTTCTTCCTTTTTTATCCTTCAGTACCATCTCTCTGCACATTACAAAACTTTGCTTTGTCTTCTCGATCTGCCATTTAAAATCTTCTATTTAGGTCTTTTACTTCAACATGTTTCCCCTTTGTTTTGGATTCTTGTTTCTCTAGTGCTATTTTCATAGTCTGGTGCAAATATACGGAATACAGTGAGTAGTATAACATAATGCTACTAGGCCTGGTAGCCTAGTGGTAAGAAACTATGCTGCAATCCCAAAAGGCACATGGTTCAAGTCCACCAGCTGCTCTGTGGGAGAAGGATGTACAATCCTATGTGAATAAACTGTCTCTGAAAACCCACTGGAGGGTTAGCTATGGATCTGTTCTGAGTTGAATGCATACAATAACAAAAATAATATAAATATTAGTAGGTATCCAACAATTTAGCACTATTGATATAAATAATAAGTGTCCAATAAGTATATACTCAATTAGTAGCCTCTATACTGTATAGAGAGTAGCATAACATTTTTAAAATTAATTTTAATGAGTTTACAGAGACTTAGGGTTTCCATTCATTCATTGTTGCACTTGCCTCCCTGCCTACCCTCTCCCCTCCCAATTCACTCTTCTCCTTGAAAAGTAAAAGAAAAACTCATTGTTATGCAATCCCTCCCCCCCCAAGTCCACTCCACTGTGCAGCCTTCATTCTGGACTCCTGCCATGACAATAATACCCAATCATATTCCCCTTTTAAACAATTCTCTCTCTTCTCTGTTTCAATGCAGTATACATCATTTATCCCCTCCTTCTTTGTCTTCCCTCAACCCCGATGTCAGTCCTGTTTTACGACAGTGGCACCATGCAGTATTTGTCCTTTTGTGACTAAGATATTTCACTCAGCATAATATCCGCCAGGGTCAGTTCCTTGTTTTTCAATGCAGCATAGTATTCCATTGTGTGAATATACCAGAGCTTCTCTGTCCATTCGTTTGTGGACTTAGGTTGTTTCCAACTCCTTGCTATTGTGAACAAAGCTGCAGTAAACATGGGTGTGCATATATCTGCTTGTGTGGCAGTTATGATTTCTTTAGGGTAAATTCCCAATAGTGGAATTGCTGGGTCTCAAATGGTATTTTGATTTGCAACTTTTTGAGAAGATGCCATACTATCTTCCATAGTGGTTGCCCCATTTTATACTCCCACCAACAGTGAATAAAGGTTCTAGTTTCTCCACAACCAGCATTCGTTGTTTGCTGTTCTGTTGAATTTTGCTATTCTTACTGGGGTGAGATGATATCTCATAGTTGGTTTGATTTGCATCCCTCTTAGAGCTATGGATTTTGCCCATTTCTTCATGTGCTTGTTGGCTATCTGAATGTTTCTTTGGTGAACTGTCTGTTCATATCCTACACCCATTTTTCAATTGGGTTATTTACCTTTATCTTGTGGTGAGCATAACATTTTTTAAAAGGCACTATACAAAGTCCAACTTTCAATGTTGTATGTAATGAATATTCCATAATACTATAAAGCATCTTTATAAAGAGAAAGCAAGTGGTTTACAAATTATGTACTTTATACCAGTGCACAGTTATTAATAATATTTCCCTGTCCTGGCCAGTTTCTGGGGGTTTTCCCATCTACAGAGTCAGCATTTCAGATTGGTATGCCTTCCAGATATGGATTCCTATTTTTCCAGAAGTGGAAAATAATTTTTGCTCTTTGTCCAGGATTCTTACAAGTTCAATTTCATTTGGATCATTTCTCTTCGCTGCTAACATCTCCAAACTCGGTAGATCACATAAATTACATAAGTGTGCTATCCTCCCAGGTCATAAATGAAGAGGAGCCCCTCAAAGAAGCCTCTTAAGCATCTCAGTGTAGTTAGGACACTCATCCACTACTTCACCCATCTCCAACCTCTGTCAAATCCAACAGTCAGTTTTTAGCTGAGCCAGTTTTATGAAGAAATGTTTGAAGAATCTTTATGGAAAGCAAGTTGCAGCTAATTCACTTTATTGTATTTAAAGGCTTCTCTATAAACAAGGCAGTTAAGGTTCTCTTGGCTGCAGCCAACCACTCTTGGCTGTGGTGGACATTTGAAAGTAGGACTTGTGCCAGCTTAGCAGATAATGACATGCAGAGGTTTAGGTGCTAATAATTAGAATAGGGTAATGGAGCTCCATGGCAATGCATCTTGTCTCATTATTGTCAGACATTAAAACCAACTAAAGCTATTGTAAATGAAGTCAATTCCAACTCACAACGCTCCCATGAGCCTCAGAATGGTTCTCCATAGGGTTTTCAGTGGCTGATATTTCAGAGGTAAGCTGTCAGGCCTCTCTTGAGGTGCTTCTGGGTGGATCCAAACCTCCAACCTTTGTATTAGCAGCTGAATGTTTTAACCTTTTTAAGTAACACAGGGATGGTAATCAAAAGATTAGACCAAAATGCCTTAAAAAGATTCCCACCCCCTACGTGGATGTGTTCACCAAGTTGTGCCAAGAAATCTGGAGAACAGCCACTTGGCCAACTGACTGGAAGAGATCTATATTTGTTCCCATCCCAAAGAAGGGCGACCCAACTGAGTGTGGAAACTACAGAACTATATCATTGATTTCACATACAAGCAAGATTCTACTGAAGATTATCCAAAAACGACTGGAACAGTACATGAGCAGAGAACTGCCAGAAGTCCAGGCTGGGCTTAGAAGGGGTCGTGGTACTAGGGATATTGTAGCCAATGTTAGATGGATCTTAGCTGAAAGCAGAGAATACCAGAAGAATGTCTGTGTTTCATTGATTATGCAAAGGCATTTGACTGTGTGGATCATAACAAACTGTGGCTGATTCTGAGAAGAATGGGAATCCCAGAACATTTGATCGTGCTAATGCGAAACCTATGCTTGGACCAAGAGGCAGTTGTCAGAACAGAGCAGGGCAACACTGCATCGTTCAAAATTGGGAAGGGTGTACACCAGGGATGTGTCCTATCTCCATACCTTTTCAACCTGTATGCAGAGCAGATTATCCGAGAGGCTGGGCTCTATGAGGAGAAGCGTGGCGTTAGGATTGGTGGACGATCTATCAACAATCTGCGTTATGCAGATGACACAACTTTGCTCGCTGAAACTGAGGAGGATCTCATGCACTTACTGCAGAGGGTCAAGGACTGCAGCCTTCAGTATGGACTGAGGCTCAATGTCAAGAAGACAAAAATTCTCACCACCGGACCAATTGGCAGCATCAGGATGGATGGCGAAGAGACTGAAATTGTTCACAGCTTCAGTTTGCTTGACTCCATGGTCAACACTCTTGGCACTAGGAGCCAGGAAATCAAAAAACATATTGCGATGGGAAAGTCTGCGGTTAGGGACCTCTCTAAAGTACTCAAGAGCAATGGTGTCTCTCTGGAGACTAAGGTGCGCCTGATACAGGCCATGGTTTTTGCAATCACTTGTTATGCATCAGAGAGTTGGACAATGACTAGGGAGGATAGAAGGAGAATTGACGCCTTTGAGCTGTGGTACTGGAGAAGAGTATTGAATGTACCATGGACTGCCAAGAAAACAAACAGATTCATCCTAGAGAGGGTTAAACCAGGCTGCTCCTTGGAGGCAAGGATTCTGGGGCTCTGCCTGACATACTTTGGACATGGTGTAAGGAGAGACAGGTCTTTAGAGAGGGACATCATGGTGGGTAGAGTAGAGGGACAGCACAGGAGGGGAAGACCCTCTATGAGGTGGATTAATTCAGTGACTGGGGTAATCGGGATGGGTGTGTCACAGGCAATGAGATTGGCACGGGATAGAGCACGGTTTAGGGCTGTTGTACATAGGGTCACTATGAGTCACAGATGACTCAACGGCACATAACAATAACAACAACAACAACCCCCATGTAACATGAAACAAATTGTTTTCTGAGTGTAAGTGAATTCAAATGGTCATTCTACTGGAAGAAGCTAGAGTTCATCCTTGCAGTTTAATGTTAGCAATTGAAAACATTAAGGAGTTTAGGTGACCCAGTGTCTTATGTGTTGCATTGCCAACCCAAAGGTCAATGGTTTGAATCCAACAGCTGCTCTTTTGTGAGAAAGATTGAGAAACACAATTGATGGTTGTTTTGAGTCAGAACCAACTGTACAGTGGGATTTTTGGTATTGGAAACCTTAGCATATAGTGGTAACAAAAAAAAAAACAACAAACCCCACAACACCCCAAAAACCCACAACGAACAAACCCAAAATAACTTTACTGCTGTTCAGTTTAAACCAACCCATGAATAACCCTTGAATGAGGTTTTAGAAGCTATGAATTATACTAGAGAAGATTGCTCATCCTTCTCCCACAGAACACTAGTCGAATTCAAACTGACTGCCTTTGGGTTAACAGTACAACTCCTTGCCAATTAGGCTGCCAGAGAGCTCTACTTATAACAAATATCAACACAAACTAGTCTTCTCTTTTGACATTCCTTGGTATATTCAATACTCCTCACCAACATTGTAACTCAAAGGCATTGATTCTTCTTCATTCTTATTAATTGTTCAACTTTAAAATGCATATGAAGTAACTGAAAAAACTGGCTTGCATCAGGCACATCTTGGTGTTTAAACTGACATCCTTTTTCTCTTTAGTCCTTTAAAGGGGTCTTTGATGGCAGATTTTCCCAATGCAACACGGTTTTTTATTTCTTGACTGCAGTTACCATGGGTATTGATAAAGACCCAAGTAAAATGAAATCCTTGATAACTTCAATCTTTTTCCATCTAACATGATGTTGCTTATTAGTCCAGTGCTGAGGATTTTTTGTTTTTTATATTGAGAGATAATCTGTATTGAAGAAGGTTGTATGTAGTCTTTGATCTTCTTCAGTAAACACTTCAGGTCTTCCTCAGTTTCAGCAAGAAAAATTGTGTTGTCTGCATAGTGAAGGTTGTTGATGAGCCTTCCTTTAATCCTGATGATTTTGAGTCAGAATCAAGCCATGGCTGACCCTCCAGCAGATTTTCAGAGGCAATTAATTACACAGAAGGAGATGGCCCATCCTTTTCCTCAGAGCAGATGGTAGATTTGAACTACATGACTTTGGGACTGCAGCAGTTTCTTTTCACTTGCCAGAATGCAGTGTACTGTGAAGTTGTACTCTTTTTTCATATAGTCCAGCTTTTGGGATGATTTGCTCAGTATATAGATTTAATAATACGGAGAAAGGAAATAACATGAATACATACCTTTCCTGATTTTAAACCATGCAGTATCTTCTTGTTGTGTTCTGACAACTACTTCTTGATATGAGCATGTTTAAGTGTTCTATGATTATCATTCTTCTCAGTGCTATCCATAACATTGAGACGAGCCTCTATAAACAAAAAAAAAAAAAATAAGGAAATACATTTTCTCCTAGAACTTTCAGAAGGATATCTTGATTTTAAGACTTTTGATCTCATCTCTAGAAGTATTGGTTGTTTTAAAGTAATTAAGTTTGTGTAACTGTATACAGCAGGCATATTTCAGTTACCTGAACTTAATCTTTCCTGACTGTTTGCTGAGACCAGCACTGTGCAGCTCATTTTATATTCATTATTATTATTTTAAGCTTTCAAATAAGATTAAATACCTTTGCCAAGTCAACAGCTAATAGATATTGGAGTTTGTCTGCCCCAGAATCTGAATTCAAGAACCTTTACATCATTGTTTGTCAAAATCTTTCTTGAGGAGATTGATAATCTTGCACTTTTAGTTCTTTCTAAAGATTATTTCATGAATAACAAAATTGAATCTGTTACAACCAGTGGTGTAGAACACAGCTAGCAGGACATTTGTCAGGCATCCCATGTTCTCCATCATAGCAATCGGAGCCCAAAACGTGAACATTTGTTGAGGAATGGCCACTTCTCTCACTGGCTCACATAATTAAGTGATTAGTTTCTTATCATGGATGGTGCTGGCAACTTTGCTCCTTAATTATCACTGAGATCATAAGTCACTTCATTTTAATTTGGTGCCTGAAAGGCTTCTCATGTGGAAGACTCTGGGCCTTTTGATCTGAGAAACGCTACAGTTCTTGTAATTACAGTGATTGTCTACCCAATGGATGGAGCGCTTCCCCCACATTCATCATAAGTAGCAATTGCAAAACATGCTTTTCTGCAATGGCCTCCCTCTAGACAAAAGCAAATGTAGGGAAAGAAAGGAAGTCAGACATAATCCAGTGGAATGCCTGGTATTAGAAAGAAGATTATGTTCACATGATTGATTATTCATTTGTTCTCTTACTTTTCTATTTATGTCAACGGGGTAATCGGGATGGGATTGTCAGAGACAGTGCAATTGGCACAGGACAGAGAAGAGTTTAGGGCTGTTGTACATAGGGTCGCTATGAGTCACAAGCAACTCGATGGCACATAAAAACAACAACAAATGCATGGCAAAGAACAAGTCGTTGTGAGGTAACCCAACCTTTTCCTTGCCATTAATTAGTTGCTGTTGAGTTGCTCTTGACTCAAGATGGCACCAAATATAATGGGATTAAGCTACCATTGATATCTGCAGGGTTTTTAATTTGTTGGTGTTCAGAACTAGACCATTAGGCTTGATATTTGGGTTGTTTTCTCATTTATCTTAGTTTGGAAAAATAAATCTTTACACAGAACAATGAGGCAAGTGTGCAAAAAGGTCCCAAGTTCTTGAAATATCACTGTGCTGTTTCAGTCCAGGGTGATGCTTTTAAACAAGTCCACCAGGAAGGCCCCAGATGAGATGTACTGATACCGTGACTAGGGCAATGGGGATAGGTATGTTGGAGTCAGTGAGACTGGCTCAGGACAGGGCAGGCTTCAGAGCTGTTGTATATAAGGTCACTATGAGTTGTAGGCAGCTCAATGGCACATAACAACAACAACAACCAGGAAGGCTCTCTGGTGGTGCAGTGGTTAAGGAATTCAGCTTTTAACTAAAAGTTCTGACACTTAGAACCAATAAAGAGAAAGATTAGACATTCTGCTTTTTAAAAAGTCTTATAGCTTTGGAAATACTATAAGCAATTCTTCTCCATCATGCCAAGTCTCTGTGAGTTGAAATCAGCTTGATGACAGAGGGGTTTTTTTTTTTATTACTGGAAAGCAGGCAAGCTGGGACAGGACACTGCATTCTGCCCCAGTGCTAAGAAGCTGTGCCGCAATCCCAACGACATGCCATTTGAATCCCCCAGCTGCTCAGTGAGAGAAGGATGGGCAGTCTCCTCATGTGCAATCCATTGCCTCTGAAAAACTGCTGGAGGGTCAGCTATGGATCATTTCTGACTCAAAGGCACATACCACCAACCACCACAGTGCACCAGGAAACAATACAAATCCAGGCACTATATAGCAAGTTGTGCAACAACCAGAAGGCAGCAAAGAGTTAGGGGCATCTATACTGATAGAATATGCTTTGATCATTGATCACTTGCCACTGATTAATATACTTTCTCCATAACTATTCCATCTGTATGCTGGGTAAATCATTAGAGAATCTGGACTTTATAAAGAAGAGTGTGGCATCAGGATTGGAGAAAGACTCATCAACCACCAGTGTTATGCAGATTACACAGCCTTGCTTCCTGAAAGCAAGGAGGACTTGAATACCTTGCTGCAGAAGATCAAGGTTGGCAGCTTTCAGTATGGATTATATCTCAACATAAAGAAAACAAAGATCTTCACCACTTGGCCAATAGGCAACATCATGATAGAGAAAAGATTGAAATTGTCAATGATTTCATCTTACTTGGATCCATAATCAACACCCTTAGTGCCAGTAGTCAGGCGATCTGGAGGTGTACAGCTTTGGGAAAGACTGCTGTTAGGGACCTCTCCAAAGTCCTGATAAGCAATGATACAAGCTTAAAGACTAAGGGGTGCCTGATTCAAGCCATAGTCTTTCAAACCACCTGCAGTGCTTCTGAGATCTGGACAATGAATAAGGATGACAGGAAAACTGATGTTGCTGAGTTGTAGTGTTGGGGAAAAGTGCTGAGTATTCCAGGGACTGCTGAAATAACAAACAGATATGTTTTGGAAAATTCTAGTACAGCCAGAGTGGTCCTTGGAGGCAAGTATGCTGAAGCTTTGTCTCACATACCTTGTGAATGTTGTCATGAGAGGGACATCATACATAGAAAGGTGAAAAGTGGCTGTGAGTTCAAGTGTATCAGAGATGCTGAGAATAAGACAAGGTTAAGATCTGCTGTTCAAAGGGTCACTATAAGTCACACTGGAATGGCCCTTAACAACAATAATACCGATAGAACCTCTTTCTGGGAGACAGAGAGTCTTCCTGGGAAGCATTGTGTAGTCCATGGAAGCAGAGGAGCAAAAAAAGGTAAAAAGACCAGAGAAAGAAGCCAGCCAGAAAGCCATCAAAACTTGGGTCAGAGTCAGAGTCCAGTTGCTAAAATATCACTAGAATTCAGGGAGAGATTTTAACATCAAGAGAAAGATCCTAGGAGATAACTGAACACAGAAGGAAGGTTGAAAAGCAGAGATGGCATGAGATTCCTCAGTGAGAGTGAAGACCCTGGAGATAACAGAGCTCACTCACATCAAGGATGGTGTGCAGTTTTAGGACTTTTAGGGACATGTAACCAACCACCTCATGTCATGTATTTTGATCATAGATTTATTCATTTCTTCATTAAGCTCTGTTTATCTCTCCTACCTCGTCTATTTCTAGACATTAAGCCTAAGGACTTAAGTGATAAAAAGCTCTTCAGCAAATCTGAGATGGAGTATCCACCATTGGAGGCTGCTCCTTGCCAGGACCAGTCAGAGAGCTTAAAATCAGAAGCACTTGACCTGTGGAAGGCTGAGGTCTATGTTGTTGTTATGTTCTGTTGAGTCAGAACTGATCTTTCAGTGGGTTTTCAGAAACTGTAAATGGCACAGGAGGAGACTATCCATCTTTTTTCCTATGGAGCTGATGGCTTCACACTGTGTGCCTTTGAGTTGGCGGCACAAGCCCTAGTGTTTCAGAAGATTGGTGGAAAGGACTCCAGGCTGCCTTGTTTCAGAGATGCCCTCCAGGAATGTGGTGCTGACTTGCAAAATGGGGAACAAAAACTGTGTCCACCTGTGAATGCAGGATAAGTGCACATCGCCCTACCATCAGTTGATTCTAACGTGTTAGATTCTAACATGCTCAATTTCCCTAACACATGTGTGTGACCTGGACAGCACAACCATTCCGAGACTCAACTTATTCTCTGTAAGGGGAAGTCTTGGAAGAAATACAGCTATCGTGGGCCTTAGATATCAGGAGGGTAAGGCAGGCTTAGGTTTGCCTACTTTAGACAGGAAACCCAGATTATTAGGAAAGACAAACTGACAAAAAAGGACCCCAAGTTTGCTAACATAGTCACTGCCAATTCCAATTTAAGAGTGATCCTCCATTGAATTTCTGAGGCTGTAGATCTTTGGGGGAGGAGACTGCTCATCTTCTAGAGTAGCTGGTGGGTTCAAATCACTGAGCTTTGAGTCAGCAGTGCAACTTGTAACACTGAAAAACACTTCAATTCTTCTTGCTAAAGTAGTTGTGTACCGTTGTGCCAGGAGGGCCTCTCAGCTGATCCTGCAGTGGGTTCTTAGAAGCAGTTAATAGCACAGGAGGAAATTGCCCACTGTTTGCTCACAAAGCAGCTGGCAGATTCAAACCACATGTGTTTGTGGTAACAGCCCATTTCCTTACCACTCTAGTAGCTTAGTGGCAAGAAGCTGCACTCCAATCCCTAAGGCACACAGTTCAAGTCCACCAGCTGCTCTGTGGGGGAAAAAATTGGACAGTCTCCTCCCATGTGATTAACTGCCTGTGAAAACCCACTGGAGCGTCAATTATGGGTCAGTTCCAACTTGATGGTACGCAGCAAACAACAACAGGCTACTAGGCTCCTTCTGCTAAAATAGAGCCCAATAAAAATGACGTCGACTCTCTATAAGATGTACCAACAAAACAGCCGTACTGATGGACTCAAACATACCAATACACAAGAACATGGCACAAGATCAGGCAACGTTTTGCTGTGCAATGCATAAGGTCACCATGAGTCAGAGTTGACTTGTTGGAAATGAACAACAAAGATGCATCTTGAGCGCTTGTTTAGGTTCTAGCAGGGGAATGCGGCTACTCGTATACCCTTGACCGAAGGATGGCCTTCCTTCTATCGGGAATGGTCATCCTCTTCAACCGAGCAGGCAGCTTCGGGAGGGACGCACGTGGATTGGTGAGGGAGGAAGGGGACACCCGCCTAGCCAGCCAGATCAGCCGAATCAACTCTGGTGATCAATGGGTAACAGAAGTCACAGAGAGATCTGGAAGGCAGTTTGGCTCTTCCTTAAAAAGCTGAACATAGAAATTCCATATGACCCAGCTATTCCACTACTTGAAATATACTCTGAGAATATGAGAACTGAGGCACAAATGGAGATTTGTACACCAATATTCATAGCAGCATTATTCACCATTGCAGGAACATGGAAACAGCCCAAATG
>NW_006399786.1:17015656-17034185 GCF_000299155.1 Elephantulus edwardii | reverse complement strand
AATTTATTATTAAAATAAGTTAGATATAACTTGGGAGAGACTGGAGAGCATTATGCTGAGTGAACTAACTCAGTCCCACAAGGATAAATATTGAATAATACCATTATTGTAGAATGAGTATAAGGATCCAGGAGGGGTGGGAGAGGTTGGAAGCAGAGGGATGTGGACATACTGGGGGTGGGAGCAATTTATCATTGGGTTGTACAATCTGATGGGGGAGGTGAGGGTGAGGCAAACTGAATTTGTTTGAATTTATATTAGAATTTTGTAAATAAAGTAATGAAAAGAAAAAAGTCAACTTGGGGAGGGGGAAATAAGGGAGAGGGGATAAAATGTTCAACAATCAATGAATGAAAATCTAAAAAAAATCCCCACAAAACCAAAAAACAACAAAGATACGTCTTGGGCTGGCTCTGAATTGCTCAAAACTCTCGCAAGGAGTGTCTTCTATTTCCTGTCCCACACCTCAGAACAAGGTCAACAAGGAGACATCGTCTTACACACAGAAATGGAAGCAAGAAAGGAACTAGCTCTATGACTGCCAGGAAGTCTCCATAAAAATGACAAAGCATCATGTCAGTGACAAGATGAAAGTTTGTTCAAGAAGAAAAACTCCACAAAGCAGCAGCTTGTGTCTCACGCCTGCCGCCTAGTCTAGTGCAGAACATGAAGGAGAGCCTCACGTGAGGATTAAGTGCTCTCATCAGTACCTCGGAGTCAGCCATACTGAAGGCGCGCAAAGCAGGCAGCTCTGACTGTCAGCATGAAAACCTACACTAAATATTTATCTAATATTTTTGTTTAGATTTTCAGAGACATCTAGGCTCCGAAGAACCACTGGACCAATTAAACTAATGCAATATGGGGGGGGGGGGAGATGTCATCTGTCACAGGGGAAAATATAACCAAAGCAGTTATTTAATGTACCACTAAGAAAACAATCATTTGAAAAATTTTCCAACCAGTTGTTTTGATATCTGCCTTACTTTGAAGCTGTGGAACACACAGCATTTGCCAAGGTCAAATTGTTTTACTTAAATGTAAAAGCATCTGTCTTCACACAGTAGAACTTTAGAGTCCTAGTAGTGTATTTCCAGCCATGGGAAAATGCTCATTAATATGATCAAAAGAGGAATTCACACTGTGAATTCTTAGGGGTAAGTTTTGGGAAGAAATGGAGAAAAGCACTAATTTGGCAAGTGGGATTGCTTGCTTGCTTGCTTGCTTGCTTGTACTTCCTGGTCTTGGGAACTCTGGAGACTTGGTCCATAGTAATCTCAAGGCCTTGCCCCTCTGACAGTTTGTGCAATTTATAGCTTCAGAAATGCAGTGAAGGGTCAGTCTTGAGTCACTTTGGACTAGGTGGCAGTGAGTGAGTGACTTGTAAGGTGATTTTTATGAAATGAGCATATATTCATTTTGTAAAGTTAAATATGTGAACCAAGCTATGTTATTTTCAATCATCTCACATGCAAGTGAAAGGTAGGGATAGTGAGACTTTGAAAATGTTACCAGGAGCTCTAGGAGAAAGGTATCACACCTTGTTAAAGAAAAATAGAAAAGGAGTAAGAAGATATGCTGTTATTTTTGTGTACCATTGAGTTGGAACTGATTTGTAACTGACCCCCCAATAGGTTTTCAGAGGCAGTAAATCACACTGGTAGAGATTGCTCGTCTTTTGTCTGCAGATCTGGGGGTTCAAACTGCATGCCTTTAGGGTGACAATGCAACTCCTTACCACTAGGCCACCAGAGCTCCCTAAGAATACATAGTATTATACTGGTCTGTCAATTTGCTGTACTGAGGTGACTTGTAGTTGCTGTGATACTGAATGCTGTGCCCCTGATGTGTCAAATCTTTACCCATCGTGGACAGTGTTTGGTGGAGCTCCCAGTGTGAGACAGGTTTAGAAGCAGGAGTGGCATCAACTTCTTAAACAACATGCCTCTGGAAACTCCATGAACTCAAGAGAAACAATAATAATTATAGAACAAGTTCAGGTCTTTTGTTCATAGAGTTGCTGAGTTGTGCTCAACTCAATGGCACTTAACAGCAACAACAGTATCAAACAACAGAAGCATATAATATATTTTTATAATTTCTAGAACCTAAATAGTATACCATTTTTAAAAAAAATGCATAAAAGTGTTATTTAAAATATGATTTTTAAAGTTCATCTCTTAATAAGAAAGATGGTGTTTTTCCTCATTACATCAGTCACTTTAATTTATTTTTTTGGCTAAACACTTTATTAAATAATTGGAAACAAAGTGTCCATCAATGGAAGAATGGATAAGCAAACCATGGCACATGTAAACAATGGAATACTTCATAACCATAAAAAAAATACATCTGTGAAACACAGTATAGATGGCATAATGTTGTGTGACAAAGGAATTTAAGAACAAATATTATATGCTCCCTAAGTAGACTACATAAGGACAGATGAATATTCATTGGTGGTTACCAGAAAGGTGGAGTACACAGAGAAAGTACACTTTCTAAAGTGGAGACTTGTTATTTTTGGTGATGGGAAAAGTGGTACTGATAGTAGTTGTAGTGAATACTGCACCACCAAAGTGCATACGCATGAATGAGTACAGATAGGTTAGAACATGGATAGATACAGATCCATACATGTTGTTGTTGTTGTTATGTGCTGTCGAGTTGCTTGCGACTCATAGCGACCCTATGTACAGCAGCTCTAAACTCTGCTCTGTCCTGTGCCAATCTCATTGCCTCCGACACACTCATCCAGACTGCCCCAGTCACCGAATCAATCCATCTCCCAGACGGCCTTCCCCTCCTGGGCCTGCCCTCTACCCTCCCAAGCATGATGTCCCTCTCCAAGGACCGGTCTCTTCTTATATCATGACCAAAGAATGTTAGACGAAGCCTCAGAATTATTGCCTCCAAGGAGCAGCCCAGTTTAACCCTCTCCAGGATGAATCTGTTTGTTTTCTTGGCAGTCCATGGTACATTCAATACCCTTCTCCAGCACCACAGCTCAAAGGCGTCAATTCTCCTTCTATCCTCCTTGGTCATTGTCCAGCTCTTTGATGCATAACAAGTGATTGCAAAGACCATGGCCTGTACCAGACACACCTTTGTCTCCAGAGACACACCGTTGCTCTTGAGTACTTTAGAGAGGTCCCTAACAGCAGACTTTCCAATGGCAATACATCTTTTAATTTCCTGGATGCTGGTGCCAAGAGTGTTGACCGTGGATCTGAGCAAACTAAGGTTGTGAACAATCTTAATCTCTTCACCATCCATCCTGATGCTGCCAATTGGTCCAGTGGTGAGAATCTTGGAGAAGATCCATACATAGAGGAAAATAAATCAAAGTACCTAAAGGCATTTGTAAATTAAAATGTGTGGGTGTACACACACATATTCATTAAAGACACTGACATGAATAATTTATATTGCCTAATTGTGGAGCTCTGGTGGCCTAATGGGTAAGGAAATCTGGTGATCCAGTGGATAAAGAACACAAGGCTTGTGTTTATGTGCCGTTGAGTCACCTGCGACCCATAGTGAACCTATGTACTGCAGCTCTGAACCCTGTGCTGTCCTGAGCCAGTCTCACTAATTCTGTCACACCACTCTCCATTGCCCCAGTTACCCTATCAACCCATCTCATCCAGGATCTTCCTTTCCTGCACTTTGCCTCCACACTTCTGAGCATGATGTTCTTCTCCATGGACCAATATATGCTGGCCATATGCCCAAGTTATGTGAGTTGGAGCTTCAAAATCCTAGCTTCTAAAAACAATGAAAGAATCTTTTCTTTTACTTTTCCATAATTTCTGGACTCATGTACTTATAACTTGTTAGTCAAATTTGTGTCTTCTAGGTTGCAACACCCCCATGATACATCTTCAAGGATATGAACATGTACGACCAAGCACAATTAATAAGAGTGCATCTAAATTCCAAAATCAATCTCCATAATAGTCTATGTGTTTCCTACTGCCAAAGGGGCCCTTTAGAGTAGTGAGAGAAGATCTTCACCCTGAAACCCACAGCGTCCCTTTTCAGCAGGAAGTAGCTAAGAGAATACGCCATCCCCTTTTCCTTATGACTCAGGGTGAAGTCTCTCTCAGGGAGGAGTGATAGGGAATGGCAAAGGACGCACTGACAAAGAATATTAATCAGAACTGGCTTTGACAAGCACTGTGGCATTTGGACAAGAACAAACTGGGAGGAGGGTAGAGAGAATAGTGCAACAATGAATGAATGGAAACCCAAAATCTCTGTAAATGTTTATGAAAATTAATAAAATATAGAAAAAAAAAACAAAAAACAAACAAAAAAAACCCCCAAAATTCTAGCTTCTAAGGAGAAACTTGTTTTCACCCTCTCCAAGACAGATCTATTTGTTTTCTTGGTGGTCCATGATATGTTCAAGACTCTTCTCCAGAACCACAATTCAAAGGCATCAATTCTTCTGTCATCCTTAATCATTGTCCAGCTCTCTGATGCATAGCAAGTAATTGCAAAGACCATAGCCTGGATTAGGTGCACCTTTGTCTTTAGACAGACATCGTTGCTTTTTAGTACTCTGGAGAGGTCCCTGACAGCAGATTTTGCCAATGCAATTTGACTTTTGATTTCCTGACTGCTAGTGCTAAGAGTGTTGATTGTGGAGTCAAGCAAGCTGAAATTTTTAACATCAATCTCTTCTCCATCTATCATGGTATTGCCAATTAGCCCAGTTGTGATAATCTTTGCCTTCTTGATGTTGAGCTTCAATCCATATTGGAAACTACAGTCCTTGACCTTCCACATCAAGTGCTTCAGGTCCTTTTCAGTTTCAGCAAGCAAGGTTGTGTCATCTGCATAACAAAAGTTGATGATGAATCTTCTCCAATCCTGAAGCCACATTCCTCCTCATAAAGCCCTGCTTCCTGAATTATCTGTTCTGCATATAGATTGAAAAGGTATGGAGACAGAATGCATTCTTGACACACTTCTTTCCAAATTTTGAACCGTACAGTGTTTCCCTGCTCTGTTCTGAGGACTGCTTTCTGATCCAAGTGTAGGTTTTGCATAAGCACAATCAATTGTTCTGGGAGTCCCCTTTTACTCAAGGTTAGCCACAATTTGTTGTGGTCCACACAGCCAAATACCTTTGCATAGTCAATGAAACACAGACATTTCATCTGGTTCTCTTTGCTTTCTGCCAAGATCCATCTGACATTGGTGATAATGTCTTTAGTGCCACGACCTCTTCTAAACTCAGCTTATATTTCTGATAGCTCTATCAATGTATTGTTCCAGTTGTTTCTGGATAATCTTTAGCAGGATTTTGCGCATGTGTAATATTAGTAATGCTGTTCAATAATTTCCACACTCTGTTGGGTCATCTTTTTTTGGAATGGAAATAAGTATGGGTCTCTTCCAGTGACAAGGGTAGGCAGTTCAAATCCACGTACTGCTCCTCTGAAGGAGAAAGATAGGCAATCTTCTCCTGTACAATTTATAGCTTCTGGAAACCTGCTGGAAGCTCTGCTAAGAAAACCAATGACAATGAATACGTGAATTGTAGAAAGAGACAAGGTATAACAGAAATTCTCGACTTGTCTTTTTGTTTTTGTAGACATAGAATTAAGACACCTTGTTTGGATAAACAAGTAATTGAGGAAGGAAGAAATCTGTTACAAGGGCATCTTGTGAGTACTTAAACTTGCAAATTATTTTATCACCAGATCTCTCTCCTGAAGAGCCACTGGGCGATTCAAATTGCTGATCTTTCCATAAAAGCACTTGACCAGGGCTCCACCAGGGCTCATTTCCTGATAGTTACATTATTTAATGTGATTATAAATGTTCTGATAAAGAAGAGCAGTGTGCTTTGAGAATGAAGAATAGAATTTATAAAGGAAGAATTACCATAATTTAGATTGGGAGAATTATTTTTCCTATGAGACCATTATTATTTCCATATCACTTCAGATTATACTATTTTTGTCTCATTATTTTTAAAATAGTAAAGGTTATGGTAACCTGTCAGCATACTAGGCAGTTACTGAATTCCAGTTGACCTCTGTTTTCTGATATTCCAGGATTAAAATAAGAACTTTGTACAAATTGTTAATGGCCCTTGTCCTCTCCCTTGACAGAGGGTTAGATATGAGGAAAGGTCCCTCCATGGAGGGCCACAGTGTGACCTTTAAGAAAGATTGAGAAGAACGGTTTACATTATTTTCTGGTAAAGCATTCTGATCTCTACTCAACAAAAGAATCAGGTTCTGATGAATTATTCATGAAGTAATAGTTTAAGACATAAGCATTTCCAAGTCTGTGCATATTGTGGATAATAAAATGGTCAATTCTCCCGTGATGGGAAGAACATGATTATTAATGATAAAAAAGACTTAGGTGAGGAACTGGCAATTGTTACATAATTAAAACTTAAAAAGGATAAAATAAAGAGCTGTGAACAAGTCAAGGCAACCCTGTATGTGCTGGTGTAGAACTGTGCTTCCCAAGGCTTTCCGTGGCTGTATTTTGGGGTGTAGATCACCAGACCTCTCTTCTGACGCTCTTCTGGGTGAACATAAACCTCTAACCTTTCAGTTAGCAGTTAAGTGAGTTCACCATGGACACTACTCAGGGATTTCTTGAAAAGTACTTTGTAAATGCCATACAGAAAAAGAATCTTGGAAGGAATATATTCTTATAAATGGTTTGAATAGAAGAAAGAGAAACTTAAAATACTTCAGATAGAAAATCCCAGCAGGTGGGTGAAACTTCTGTAGGCATGACAAATGAAGGCTGGCTGGAAGAGGGGAGTCGGCTGGAGGAGGGGAGTAGGCTCAAAATAGCTATGCTGGTTTTGAAAGATAACACTCAGTTGACAGTCTAGATATGATAGTGTTTGGGATTCACAATCTCAGCTCTTCTAAGGTGACTCCTCTGCCCTTTTGGGTCAAGGACACCAAATTTAATCAATTAAATTAACACGATGTTTGTATTTGATTCTGTGAACTAGAAGCAACTTACAGGAAACAAGTTTGGGGGCTATTTTTTTGGTTGTTTCTTTGCTTGTCTTTTGGGGTTTTCATATAAATATGACTTAGTCAAGTCTCTAGATCATTTCCACAGTCTCAAAAATAGACAAAGAGTCTATAAAAGCTATGAGTTGCATCTTTCGATTTTTGTAGAATTGTTTTCTAGTTTTTGAGTTGGTTGAGTTCAAACCCAACTCATACCTGATCTTCTAGAGGGTTTTCAGAGTCAGTAGATTGAATGGGAGGAGATTGCCCCTGTTTGTCCCACAGAGCAGCTTGTGGATTTGGGCACATGCCCCTGGGTTGACAGTCAACTTACTATTTTTTTAGAATATAGAAATGACCTATAGATTTAACTGGGTCATACCTATATGATAAACGAAAAAGGCAACCCAAAATAACAGGAACAAGAAGAACCCCCTAAACTTGCTGCCATTGAGTCACCTCCAGTTCATAGTGACCCTATGAGATGAAGTAGAATTACCCTGTTGGGTTTCAAAGCTGAAATGCTCACAGAGCAGACTGTCACATCTCCGGTGGGCTGACTAATGAGTGCACACTGCCCAACCTTGCAGTTAACAGTCAAGTATTTAACCATTGCTAGATACGCCTTCATTTTCATAATAGCTTCTTCATTTTTATGATAGGATTTATTTATTAAGTCACTGGATGGTGCAAGTAATTTGCACTCTACTTCTAACCTAAACGCTGGCAGTTCAAACTTACTTAAGAGTAATACACAAGAAAGGCTTGCCTTCCTTAAAATCTGCTTCCTTAAAGATTAGTGTCAAAAAAAGAAAAGAAAAAAAAAGATTAGTGTCAATATTCCCTATGGGGCAGTTCTCCTTATAAAATATGGAGGCATCCTTTTTCGAAGATGGCACCGTAAGCGAAGAAGGAAGCCCCTGCCCCTCCCAAAACTGAAGCCAAAGCAAAGGCATTAAAGGCCAAGAAGGCAGTCCTGAAGGGTGTCCACAGCCAAAAAAAAAAAAAAAAGATCCGCATGTCACCCACCTTCCAGTGGCCTAAGACGCTGAGACTCTGAAGGCAGCCCAAATACCCCCAGAAGAGTGCCTCCAGGAGAAATAAGCTTGACCACTATGCCATCATCAAATTTCCCCTGACCACTGAGTCAGCTATGAAGAAGATAGAAGATAACAACACACTTTTGTTCATTGTGGATGTCAAGGCCAACAAGCACCAAATTAAACAAGCTGTAAAGAAGCTCTATGACATTGATGTGGCTAAGGTCAACACTTTGATTAGGTCTGATGGAGGGAAGAAGGCCTATGTTCGACGTGCTCCTGATTATGATTCTTTGGATGTTGCCAACAAAATTGGGATCATCTAAACTGAGTCCTGCTGAAGAACTGTCATACATCAGTGGAGAAATTCAGGCTATTGGTCTCCATCCGAACTTTTACTAGAGGAGATTTCTCTTTGTTTGCTTATAAAGATGACACATTGGCTCGCCTCAAACAAGCACTCATCTGCCTCAAACTATTCTGTTTTCCTCAAAAGCACTGTGTGCATTGCCAAGAGAAACTGAAGTTCTCTGTGAGACCCCTTCCTGATGTTGCCTTGGGGTCTATTTGTGGTTTAGTTTTTGAAAACTTTTTTGCACACCCACTGAGCACCATGCACTATGAATCTTTCAGTATAATCTTGTGACTAATGTGTCTGATTCTCACTGAGCATATAGTGAAACAGAGCCTGGCTGACTTGCTCAGATACACACAGCTAGTAAACGGTAGAGAAAGGAGTTCTTCTAGGAGGGTCTACATCTACCACATGCACACTAAATGACCAGCCAGTCGACAGTGGCCAGAATATCAAGAGCAGAATATAGTTCTTGTTTATATCACATCAATTTTATGCACACATAGTATTTCAATTCTTGGCGAAACCAGGGTTGACCAGAGATCCATATTGGAATGAGATTCTAATCTAGTGATAGATCCAATAAATGTTTGCTCTTTTCTTGGAAAATTGATAGAATTTTTTTTATTATTTCCTCGATTCCAGGTGCTAACCACTAAATTTCCCAGCTTCCCTTGCAGCTAGATGTGACCTGATGACAAGGTTTTGGCTAATGGGATGTTAATTAAAAAGCACAATTTCTATGCTATACTGTTTTGTTGTTGTTGTTGTTGTTGTTGTTATTTTAAAAGTTATATCCTTTATTCCTCTTTTTATCTTTCTTCCTGCTGCTTGGAAGGCAGATGTGATGGAAAGAGCTGGAGATGCCCTCTGGTATCATGAGGTAAAATTTACAGGTCAGTAAGATAGAAGGAAATCCGTCCCTGATGATGAAGGAAAAATGACGCCAGTCCTGGGTCATCTTCCTGGGCTTTTACCTGTGATAGAAATTAACTTTTCATACAAATCATTGTTATTTATGTCTTTGTACTAAATCAGCCAATTTTATATCTTGACAAATAGAAATATGGACACAAATACCAATGACTGTGCAGCCCCATCTGTATAATAGGAAGACTGAAGCAAAGCGTGTCCCATTTATTTTTGGAAGTCCTCCAGAAGGTACTTCACAAACACCTACAGCAAATTCTGCACATTCGTTCTGTTCTTCCTTTCCTGTTCCTCTTAACCACATTACCTGACACGTCCCTGGGAAGTCTGACTTCACCACCCAGCCCAGGGTACTGCTGTCATCCCTATTCCAAGGTTTCTGGGTGAATAGAGGCACTCAGTTCTTTGCAAAGACTAGAAACAACATTTTTTTAGTACTGTTGTTGTTGTCGTTGTTGTGTGCCATCAAGCCAGAATCAACCCATAGCTACAGTGGGTTTTTAGAGGCAGTGCTGGTGGCCTAGTGGCAAGAAGCTGCTATACAATCCCAAAGGCAGTTGGTTTGTATCCACAAGTTGCTCTGTGGGAATAGGATGGGGAATCTCCTCCTGTGTAATTAATTGCCTCTGAAAACCTGCTGGCGGGTCAGCTATCAGTCGGTTCCAACTTGATGGTAAACAACAATAGCAAATTGCATGGAAGAAGATGTTCATCCTTCTCCATCAGAGCAGCTGGTGGATTCAAACCCTGTGCCTTTGGGATCATAGTACAGCCTCTTACCACAAGCTCATGAGAGCTCCCTTTGTAATTCTAATTATCCTTTATCTCCTGAGACATCAAATCATTTCTCCCAGAGCACCTCTAGACCCTGGTGACTTTGAGCCCTTTCTCTTCAAAATAGGTTCTACTCAGACAATAAGGTCAGCCCTAAAAGAAGAGGTACTGAGTCATCCCTTCTGCCCTCTCCTTTTCCTCTCCTCACACTCAACAAAGGTCCTCTCTTCCAGTCCAAAACTCATCTACGTGTGAGTACAGACAACTAGATCATAAGATATTCAAGGAGTGAGGTGGAAAGATAGAAGCACTGGCAGTAACCAGCCAAAGCTGAACCGAGTCAGAGCCTACCCTGCGCTGTGTGTTGGGTCTGAGAAGGGAATGGTCCCATATTAATGGATTCAGAGGGTTTGGGGAAGATAGGAAGGGGAGGTTCGTTCAAGCAGGAGCAGCCTTGTTGGAGGGCTTCATGAAAGAAATTTATCAGGGAACTCAGAGGTTAACTATAGACTCTGTTCTCCTCACACCTTGTTAATAGGGACCCAGGTGTCAGAGGTGGCAGGAAAGCCGAAGGGCAGACTTGAGAGCCTTCCATCACCAAACCGAAGCTCTGAGAGGGTTTATGTAGGAAATATCACTGAATGAGAAGGAAAACTGGGGACCATGTTCCCCTGAGGAGACAGCATGTGCTCAGGTCCTGCTAATGATATAGGGACCCACATTGGACTTGAAAAGACTGATGAAAGAAAACAATTTAAAAAATAGATTTTTTTTGTAAAAAAATCTGAAATTTTAAAAGGTCATTGATTATTTTAAAAGCTATATAGTACAAATGAAACTAATGTTTAGGTCATAATCGGTCAGCATCCTGACATTTAGATACTGTGTTCATGTGCATATTCAATGTTTGCTAAAAAACTTAATACAAATTCTTGTTGCTGTATACTATTGAGATGAAACAAACTCACAGCTGATGCTCTAGTGGGCTTTTAGGGGCTGTAATTAAACTGGAGGAGATTATAGGCTCTGAAAACCAACTGTGGGGGGGGGTCAGCTCTGAGTCAGTTCTGACTAAACAGCTCATAACAAAAACAACATTACATGTCCATCGATTCAGAACAACATAGTATTGCCATCGAGTCAGAATCAATTCAACAACAAGTTTTGTATGACACAAAGGGTCAAACACTTGGTGATCCAAATTATTTAGAGGTGTCTCAGAAGAGGCACCTGGTAATCTACTTCTGAATGATCATAGTCAATGAATACCCTATTTAGCACAGTTTCTAATTGGACAGAGGCAGGCGCATGCAATCGAAGGGAAGAGGAAGGCACATTTGTTGGGGGAAAACCCAGGAAAGCCTCTTAGAGGGAGAATCTCCTTCAAAAAGAAGATACAAAAGTTAGAATGATAGAAATGAAATGATGGGGTAATCATACACGATGTTCCCAGAGGAATTAAGAAATCACAGATCACCAAGAAGGGGAACATTTTAGAGGAGTGATGGACCAAGGTGGTGGGAAAGCTAAAACTACAAGAGATATGACTCAGAGATTATGCAAACGGAACAGTCCACTGCAGGAAGCAAATAGAAAAAGAGAAGGATCAAGGCTAGAAGAGACGGGAAAGCTGGGAGTTTTTGAGAAAAGAAAATGGGATGTAAAAGTGGGGGGAGATGTCATTTGAAAAGAAGAGACGGTAGAATTAAGGAGGAAGAAGGAGACGATGGAGTCAAGGGTGTGTGCAGTAAGTGGGGCTCTCTCGTGAGTTCTATTATAAAAGGATAAACATGGGAATGGCCAAGTCTAACCTCTATTAACTCCACAAAAGGGAGCTGTCACCATCAACAACATCCACAGCATACTCCTGCATCTACATCTACTAATCACTGGGACCTATACTCATTGCAAATGACCGCAGACTTTATCTCTTCTTACTCACAGTTTTGGTGTTTATTTGGGGAAACAGGTTGGTGGAGGGACAAGGGAGAACACAAAGGATATCACTTAGTGAGAGCTGAGAGTCAGGAAATAGCGGTTCTAAGTCAGGTCAACAGCAAGACACAATCTTTCAATTATTTTGGGCCACATCTCAGTCAATAACAAGATACTCCTGGGTTCAGGAACCTCAGGCCCCAAAGGATGCATGCTGCTTTCTCTGCTGCTGCTGCTTTCCTGGTGTTGAGTTTCCTTTCTCAAGGGCTCTGGCCCTCGTTCCAGCCGGTCCCATCAGGCTACACCTTGCCACAGTCTCACTACAGTCTGCTTAGCTCACTTTCTTATGTTGGCCTCAAAGCTGTTGATGAAGTCGAGGAAGCTCATCAACAGGGAACCACAACTGAGACAGATAGAGACATTGTCCCCAAGGGGAGCTAAGGCAATGGATTGAGCAGCCATCGTCTAAAGTCCTAACATCACATTTGTATTTTGCCCCCTTGGAAATAAAGACGGCAACGCTTCATCTCACATACTTTGGGCATGTTGTTAGGAGAGACTATTCCTTGGAAAGAGAAGAAGACCCTCAACCAGATGGATTGACAGAGTGACTACTGAAATGGGCTCCAGTATCAGAAATGACGAGGATTAAACAAAATTCAAATATTTTTTTCATAGGATCACTATGAATCGTACTTGACTTTTGTTGTTCTTGTTGACTGCTTTTGAGTCGAGCATGACTCATAGCGACCCGATGAACAAAAGGCCTGACGCCTTTCTATAACTATCGACATTTATCAAAGTTCAAAGAGTTTCCAGAGGCATGTTGTTTAGGGAGTGGATGTCACTCCTGCTTCCAAAACTTAACAGCACCTAACAACACAGAGAGTGAGATGTCTGATGGCCTGATTGGTAGAATTGCCCTGCCAGCCCCATGACAGGTGGTTCAAATCTATCAACTCCTTTAAGGGAAAGAGACAGTCTCCTCCCATGCAATTTGTTGTCTCTGAAAACCTGGTAGAGTATCAGGTATAAGTTGATGCTGACTTGACAGCAGTGAGTTTGAGAGGTCTTTCTTTTTATGTAGATAGATGTAGATACAATATAGACCAGAGGAATGTCTGTCTGTGTTTCATTGACTAGGCAAAGGCATTTGACTACATGGATCACACCAAATTGTGGCTAATTTTGAGAAGAATGGAAATCCCAAAACACCTGATTGTGCTCACGCAAAACCTATACCTGGACCATGAGGCAGTCATCAGAACAAAGCAAGGAAACACTGCTTGATTCAAAATCAGAAAAGACTTGTGCCCTGTCTTCATACCTTTGCAGTCTGTATGCAGAACAGATTGTTTGAGAGGTTGGACTTTATGAGAAGGAATGTGACATCAGGACTGGAGGAAGGCTCATCAACTACCAGCGTTTTGCAGATAACACAATCATATTTGCTGAAACTGAGGAAGGCCTGAAGCATTTGCTACAGATAGTCAGGAACAGTAGTTTGCAATATGGATTGAAGCCCAACATCAAGAAAATGAAGATTCTCACAACTGGGCCCATTGGCAGCATCATGATAGAACGGAGAAGAGATTGAGATTATGAACAATTTCAGCTTGCTCAGTTCCACACCACACTCTTGGCACTAGCAGTCAGTAAATTCAAAGCTGGATTGCATTAGGAAAATCTGCTGTCAGAGACATCCCCAGAGTGCTGAAGAATGAGGATGTCAGTCTAAAGACTAAGGTGTACCTGATCCAGGCCATGGTCTTCACAATTACTTGCTATGCCTCAGAGAGCAGGACAATGACTCAGGATGACTGAAGAATTGATGGCTTTGAATTGTGGTGCTGGAGAAGAGTATTGAACATGCCATAGACAGCCAAGAGAACAAACAGGTAAGTCCTGGAGAGGGTGAAACCAAGTTGCTCCTTGGAGGCAATAATTTTGAGACTGTGTCTAACATGCTATGAGCATGTAGCCAGGAGGGTCTAGTCTTTGAAAAGGGATATTATATGGAAGAGTAGAGAGAGAGCACAGGAGAGGAAGACCCTGGATGAGATGGATTAGCACATTGACTGGGGTAATGTGGGTATGTGTGTTGGAGATAGTGTGGTTGACTCAGGATAGAGCAGGATTCAGAGCTATTGTGCATAGGGTTGCTGAGTCGTAGTCAACTCAATGACACATAATAACAACAACATAGATATAGTGATAAGGAATTGTGCTGCCAACTTGAAGACACATAGTTTAAATCCACCAATATCTCCACAAAATAAAGATGGGCAATCTCCTCCTGTGCAATTTTCTGCTTCTGAAAACCTGCTAAAGGGTCATCTACAAGTTGGTTCTGACTCAACACCAAAATAAATAGAGATTTCTCTTAAGAGAATGAGTCTTGAACTTGTGGAGTCTAGCAAAGCCCCAAGAACATGGACCAGATCTCAGGACAGAGACATCTCCTGATCAAGAGGCTAAGAGGGGAGATCTGGTGGTCTAGAGGTAAGGAGTTGTGCTGCTAACCCAAAGGTGTGTGGTTCAATTCCACCATCTGCTCCTCAGGAGAAAGATAGGCAGTCTTCTCTCATGTGATTTACTGCCTCTGAAAACCTGCTGGCGTGTCAGCTATGAGTTGGTTTCAAGGTAGCAACATAAGAGAAGGTTAAGATGATGGGCAGGTAAGGCAGCAGACTTCTGGCTTTGGAGGATGACAAATCTAAGGTCAGCAGGCAATAAGCAGACCACTGACTCAACTTGAAAGAGTCAGAGTAATGGGCCAGATGTAAGATTCTGATGAAACAAAAGCTAACTAGATTTGCCAGAGAGTCATAAATTCAATGTAGGCCACATCCCTGAGGAGTCTTCCTCTAAATAAGGCCAATGCTGGGATCAGATTGAGGGTGCTGCATTATACCCTAATCCTGTCATATCAGCTTAAGGGACGTAATATCAGACTGCATCTTGGAGACTATATCATTACATAACTGTCATATTGCATCATTACATAAATGCCAAACCAGAAACTCATGGCCGGTCAAGCTGACACACAATCTTAATCATCACAGTAGGGTTAGTTTGAGAAAAGCAGTCTCTATAAAGAGTCCTATTTGAGGACATCACAAATTGCCCAAACAGCCTTTTATGGACCCATTTCTAAAACAGTATCACAGAGACTGTTTTCTGGGAGTAGTATTTTTTAAAAAGGGAGGAGAATAAAATTCTTTTCATGGAAGTTCATTTGAAGAATAAATATCTTTGAATGCAGGAAGCATCTTTGGTAAAAAAATGGGAACTCAGTGAAATGTTTTAAATTGAGTTGGAGACAATTTAAGCAAAGGCGCCTAGAATTCAGCTTGGCTAAAGATGAAATTGAGAATGGGATTAGGGATAAGTATATTTTGGAAAATGGAGAAAATGTTCTAAGAATCTGTATTAATAGAGTGGGGTTATCTGTGGGGCCGAATAAGACCCAATGACTCTCTAGTTATGGGGCAGAAAAACAAAAAGATAAGAAAGGATTATTTTAGGAAAGTTTGGGAAATTGTCTGCAGCAGCTGTCCCCTTCACACTGTTTTATTCCTGGCAGGGTGAGAACTCAATGTGGGTTCCTGTTCTGAACTTGACTTTAGTACTCTGTTTGTACTGACTCCACTTCTGGTTTATACTGGTGGCGGTTGCTTTTCAATAGCTTGTCCGTAAACACCTATAACTGCCTTAACGTAGCATATTACTACCCCACCAAGTTTGCTTTTCCCTGTTAAGTTTCTGTGTGTACTGCTTCCCTGACTTGTGATTCCCAACAGCTTTGTTGTTACCTGCTGCTGGGTCAGTTCTTATTTGTGGGAACCTTGCGTGTAGCACAGCAGAACATTTCTCCAATCTGTGTTATCTTCACAATCACAAATATGTTCAAGTTCCTCCTGATAGCAACCATCTCATCTCACTGAAGGTCTCCTGATCCCTTATTGGCCCTCCTCTTCACCAAATGTGATGTCCTCCTATAGTGGTTGATCTTTCATGATGACAGAAGAAGAATCAATACCTTTGAATGTGGCATTGGAGTTGTTGTTGTGTGCTGTCAAGTTGCTTGCAAATCATAGCAACCCTACACACAATAGCTCTGAACCCTGCCCTATCCTGAGCCAGTCTCACTGTCTCTGACACACTTACCCACATTAAGGCAGTTTCTGTGTCAGTCCATTTCATCCAAGGTTATCTTCTGCTATGCTGCCCCTCCACCTTTCCAAGCATGATGTCTCCAAGGACTGGCCCTTCCTGGCCATGTGCCCGAAGTACATGAGATAGAGCTTCAAACATTTTTGCCTCCAAGGAGCAACTTGGTTTCACCCCCTCTAGGACAGACCTGTTCTCTTGGCGGTTCATGATTTGTTCGATACTGTTCTCCAGCACCACAGCCCCAAAGCATCAATTCATCTTCTGTCATCCTTAGTTATTGTCCAGCTCTTTGATGCATAGCAAGTAACTGTGACAACCATGGCCTGGATCAGGCACACCTTAGTCTCCATACTGACATGTTACATAGTGACATCTTTGGAGATGTCACAGAAAGCATATTTTCCTAAAGCAATTCTTCTTTTGATTTCTAACTGCTGGTACCAACAGTTGATTATGGAACTGAGTAAGCTGAAATTGTTAGCCTTAATCTCTGCTCATCTGTCATGGAGTAGAGTACTGAGTATCCCAGGGACTTCCAAAAGAACAAATGATATGTCTTGGATGATGCAACCAGAGTACTCCTTAGAGGCAAGAATGGTGAAACTTTGTCTCACACACTTTGGACATGTGGTCAGGAGGGACCAGTACCTGGGGAAAGACTTCATTTCATGCTGGGAAAGGTGGAGGATCAGAGAAAGAGAGGAAGACCCCCAACAAAACGAACTAACACAAAGACAGTAACAATCTTGAGTATATCAGAGATGATGATGATGGTGCCAGATAGGGCAAGGTTCAGATCTATCATTGATACGGCTGCAATGTGTCATCGTCAATTCGACGGCACCTAACAACAAAGGTGTGTTCAAGGCAAGTGAGTTAGACAATGTTCCGTGTGATCCATAATGTTTCACTCGCTAGTTTTCATAAGTTGCCAGGCCTTTCTTCCTCATTTGTCTCAGTCTAGATGCACCTTTGAAACTTGTCTCCCCCTGCTATTCAGCATACTAATGGTGTAGATTTCAGCCTTACAGTATCACAAAAGCATCTACAATAAACCAAACTGACAGATGGATGCTGAATGGCATCCAATTAATTCATGTAATTGTTTCTTAGGTAACAATATCATAGGTAGAAGGTGCCCTAGAAAGAATAACAAGGATCACTTACCATGTCAAATACTTCCTATGTGCCAGGCAGAGCGTTACGTACTTTACTGCATTCAATCCTGAGCACAGCCTTTTTGAAATCCCTGCTACTTATCCACTACATAAACTCAGGCAAGATTCTTACTTGCTCTTCAATCCTTTGTCTTGGAATGAGATCATCTCAACAATGTTGTCATAGAATTGTGAAGATTAAATGAGTTTGGCACATTTTAAATATTTATAAGAGTGTCTAGTATGCAGTAAATTCTCAATCAATGTTTATTATTATTTCCATTACTTTTATGACGATTACTCATGGGAAAACAGCCTTGCTATCTTCTCTGCTTTAAATTTGAGCAATGTAAGTCCTAGAATGTTTAAATTACTACTTCAATGCCAATACAACCAGCTAGTAAGCAGTGGAGAAGAAGGATACCAGCAGTTTTTGGGTTTTGTTTTGTTTTGTTATTTTAGTTTTGTTTTTGTTTTGTTTTTGGTGCAATAAACCAGTCAGAATGGGTCCTAGCAGAACCTCATGCTTCATGAAGAAGAAATCGTATGAAGTACAGTCTCGTTAAGCCTCTCTCCTTCGACTAGAAGTGGAAAATGACTGTTGCTCTGTTTACATACATGCCCAGCTGGTTTGCATGGCTTCGCCTGAGCATTAGATGCCCCTTGACATTCTGTGTGCTCCTTTTTTTCCCAGCTGAATAGAGGACAGGCCATTTATGGGCAAAATTCTTCTCTGAACCTTGACCGCCAATCTGTGCTAGACAGAGAGTTCTCCTGGAAAGGCCTGTTGGTTCATTGTGTGAAAAGGACCAGGGGTTATGAGATTTGCAAAATGAAGTGCAGAGGCAAAGAACTGTTGCCAGCAAAACCTAAGTGTGCTTGCTTAGTTCACGTCTGCTCCTCTTAGGAACGGGGTATGTTTATGTGCCTCTAAAGCCATGTCTCTTAATAGCGACACTAGATCTCATGCTTCATTTAGTTGTATCGTGCTCCATGGAGAGTCACAGCATAGATTTGAAGGTCCCTCATGTACAAGGACTTCTGTTTTTAATTTCTCAGTGAAACAGGGAAATGAAGACTACGCTGTTCTCTTCTCTAAATAGCATCCTCACTAGACAATTGTTATATGATAACATATATTTTATTCTTTGTTAAATT
>NW_006399786.1:16897523-17015556 GCF_000299155.1 Elephantulus edwardii | reverse complement strand
TTATTTCAGATATCATAATTTATTACAAATTTGTAAATACTTCATCTCTATTAGTGGCATGTTTTTGTGGTAGTTGTTAGGTGCTGTTGAATTGTGACCCTGAGACCAACAGATCTGAACGCTGCCCTGTCCTGTGCCGTCCTCATACTTCTTGACCCACTAGAGCCCATTGTGGTTGTCACTGTGTCAATCCACCTGGTTCAAGTTCTTCCTCTCTTTTGCTGACCCTTCACCTTCCTAAGCGTGACTGGCAGGATAGTTCTTAACATGTTGGGCAACTAACCAGAAGGTCAACAATTTTAATTCACCAGTTACTCATCAGGAGTAAATCTTTCCATTAAGGTTTACAGCCTCAGAAACCAAATGGAGAGTTGCTATGAGTCCATAGAGAGTATTAATTTATTATAACAATCATGTTATTATAAACAATAATAATATCACTATTTGTTAGTAATAAAAGATTCATTGATACCAAGAAATGGTTCTAAGATTTCATAGCCAGTCTGGTAAAGACCTAAACTAATATTTTTATTTTTGCTTCAAAAATAGTTACTCCAAAGTTTAGAGGAGAAACCTAGGGCACAAGTTAGTTCATGTGAATGATGTGTCTTATTTTTTCCTATTTTAATTAAAAAATAGTTTTTCCCACACTTTCCTTCATTGACATTTTTGTTGCTATTTTTTTCTTCCTTTGTTGAAATGATTTATAAATGTGTCCTAGTTTTCTGTTGTATAAAGATTCTGTTTGGCTGCCAGTTAATTAAAGCACAAGGTGAATAAATGTTTTGGGTTTTTAAAAGAGGATTATTTCCACATAGCAACAATAACAGCAAAAAACCAAGGGCCATCATTACCACTGTTATTGACTTACAACTCAGTAGTGTCAGGACTCATATCTTTGCCATTTTTTTATTTGCAAAATGGTTACTGAATGGGCTCAATGGCCCCTTTTATTTGGGTGTTTCCCCAGTCATTTGCCAGACAGGTGGCAAGTGGTCACTCTTGCCCAGCTGTCACGGTGGTTCAGAAAGCAGGCAAAGAGGAGGAGACTGGGAAATTGTGTTGGGTGAGAAAGCTTGTACAAGTACATTCACATCTGAATATTGAATGTGGTATTTCTACAACTCCTAAACAAGAATTGGTCTATCAAATCAACTAAAGAAGAAAAAAAAAAGGAAATTTGGTGATTTTGTATATGATGATGTATATCTGGTAGTAATGAATGCCAAGGTGCAAAGTAGGAGTACTGTTGGCTGTCATGGTTAAGGTTATGTGTCAACATGACTGCACTATGATTTTCTATTATTCCGCAGTTATGCAATAGAATTTGACAGTTACCACGTCACTAACTAATGATATAGCTAACCTCCATTTTGCAATGTAGCCTTCTTCTATTGTTGCATAACAACAATTTTTACACAATAACCAGTTCTTTGGAACCTAACCATGTTGACAAGTGAAAATGCGTGTACAGTCATTTCTGCACTTTTATTGTTTAGGACAATGTATGGTTTCACATGTTTTTACCAAAAATTACTTTTTAGGCAGATAGGATATATTCAGGTCATATATGTTTGATGATTTGAAATTTTTAATAATATAAATGAACAGCAAAACACAAATACAAAGACGCTGGTGTTTTGCTTTGCTGCTTAGTAATTTAGAAGGTTTTTTATTGTTAAAAATGTATACAGCAAAACACATTATTTCAACAAATAAAAATTGCACAATTCTGTAAAATTTTATCAATTCATGTTGTGTAACATTCTTATGTTTCTTTTCTATGTTATAACTCACTCTGAGATAATCTTTAAACCATAAACCAAAATTATTTCCTCAAGTCTGCTCATTCAATGGAGTCAAATTAGCAATAGTTACTCCAAAGTTTAGAGGAGAAACTTAGGGCACAGTTAGTTCATGTGAATGATGTGTTTTTTTTTTGTTTTTATTAAAAAATAGTTTTTCGGTATTTGAGATCAAATTGGCAGTCATTGTATCAATTTATCTTCTTACAGGTCATCTTCTTTTTCACTATCCTTATAATTTTCCTAGCTTGAAATCCTTCTGTAGCAACTAGATCCTATTATTTATACTATTTATTAGAACAGAATTTTATTCTATTCAATAAAAGAATTATTAAGTAGATATTCGAAGAATAGTAAAGCATGTTTGTGTTAAGATATTTTGACTTGTGTATAAAATGCTTTTTAGACCTTGTTAAAGTTATGGTCTATAATTAAAATATTGTCTCTTTTGCTTAAAAAAAAGGATGGACATTGAAAAATATTAGTTTTTCCACACTTTCCTTCATTGATATTGTTGTTATTGTTATGTGTCATCTAGTCACTTGTGACTCATAGGGACCCTATGTACAGGAGCCCTAAATCCTGCTCTATCCTGTGCCAATCTCACTGTCTCCAACCCACCTACTCCCATTACCCCAGTCACTGAATTGAGAAGTCTTCCTCTCCTTGTGCTGTCCCTCCACCCTCCCAAACATGATATCCCTCTCCAAGGACTGGTCCCTCCTTGCAACATGCCCAAAGTATGTCAGATGAAGATTCAGACTCCTTGCCTCCAAGGAGCAGTCGACTTCACCCTCTCCAGGACAAACCTGTTTGTTCTCCTAGCAGTCCATGGTATATTCAACACTCTTCTCCAGCAGAACAGCTCAAAGGCATCAATTCTCTTTCTATTATCCCTAGTCATTGTCCAACTCTCTGACACACAGCATGCATTTGCAAAGACTAGGGCCCGGATCAGGTGCACCTTAGTCTCCAGCCTTATGTTGTTGCTCTTCAGTACTCTGGAGAGGTCCCTAACAACTGACTTTCCTAATGCAATTCGTCTCTTGACTTCCTAGCTGCTGATACCAAGAGTGTTGATTGTGGAACCAAGCAAACTAAAACTGTTAACAATCTCAATCTCTTCACCATCCATAATGATGCTTCCAATTGGCCCAGTGGTGAGAATCTTTGCTTTTTTGATGTTGAGCTTCAATCCATATTGAAGGCTGCAGTCCTTGACCTTTTGCAGCAAGCGCTTCAGGTCCTCCTCAGTTTCAACAAGCAGGGTTGTGTCATTTGCACAATGCAAGTTGTTGATGAATGTTCCAATTCTGATGCCACATTCCTCCTCATACAGCCCAGCGTCCCAGATTATCTGTTGTACATACAGATTTAAAAGGTATGGAGACAGAATACATCCCTGACAAGAGCATGCGGTGATGAAGGAGGAAATTCAAGCTACTGTGAAAAAATTGGCAAAAAACAAGGCTTCAAGAGTTTGACAGCATACCAATTGACATATTTAAACAAACAGATACTTCCCTGGATGTGTTCACTAAGTTGTGCCAAGAAATCTGGAGTACAGCCAGCTGGCCAACTGACTGAAAGAGATTGATGTTC
This sequence comes from Elephantulus edwardii, assembly GCF_000299155.1. Classification (NCBI taxonomy): domain Eukaryota; kingdom Metazoa; phylum Chordata; class Mammalia; order Macroscelidea; family Macroscelididae; genus Elephantulus; species Elephantulus edwardii. The sequence goes on along the minus strand of NW_006399786.1, from coordinate 17,012,149 downwards.
CCATTCCAAAGAAGGGTGATCCAACAGAGAGTAGAAATTATAGAGCAGTATCATTAATATCACATGTAAGCAAGATTCTGCTGAAAATTATCCAAAAACTACTGGAGCAACATGTCAAAAGAGAACTTCTAGATGTGCAGGCTAGATTTAGAAGAGGCTATGGTACTAGGAATATTATAGATTATGTTAGATGGATCTTGGCAGAAAGCAGAGAGTACCAGAGGAATGTCTATCTGTGCTTCATGCAAAGGCTTTTGACTGTGTGGATCACAAAAAACAAAAACTAGCTGACTCTGAGAAGAAGGGGAATCCCAGAACACTTCATTGTGCTTATGCAAAAGCTATATTTGGACCAAAAGGCAGTCATCAGAACAGAGCTAGGAGACAATGCATGGTTCAAAATAGAGGAGGATCTCCTCCAGGGATGTATTCTGTCTCTTCATTGACATTATGTTTCGTAATATCATTCCCATACATTGTGTTTTATAAAATTGATCACCATTGGACTATGCCCACCATTACTAGGTCTTTCCAGGTCCCTGTCAGATCTTTCCCAATTCCTTTACCCACCACTCACCAAATTGTGCAAACCTATGATTTCACCCCTACCCATCCTCACCCCTCTGCTCTCACCTCTTCTTGCTTTGGATTCCCATATATATTTTAATAATTATCCTTCAGGGAGCTCTGATAACCTAGTGACAAGAAGCTGCACTGAATTCCGAAGGCATATGGTTCAAATCTACCAGATGCTCTGCTGAGGGGCAAATGCCTCTCGTGTCAGTCAGATCTGACTCAACGGTACACAACAACAACAACAATAACAACAAACAACAAAAAGTCTTAAAAAAGTAGTTATCCTTCTGGTTGTGTTTTGTTTTTTTTTTTACAATAATGGTCGTATTCATTATTTGTCCCTTTAAGACCAAGTTCACTTAGCATAATGCTATTCAGCCTCTCTCAAAGTATATAGTATTTTTCAAAATCATCGCTCCTGAGTGCTTCATAGTATTCTATCATGTGAATGTAGCATAATTTCTCAATCAAGCTTAGAAAGACTAGCCTATGGTATAAAGAGACTGACAAATACAGCCAGAAATGCACAATCTGGAGAGGATAAAATTGATGAATAGGACCTTCTAAAGATTAAATCCATCTGAGCTCTGGAGGCCTAGTGGTAAGAACATGCACTGCAATTCAAAAGATTAAACCCCTATGTGCATCAAAACCTTTTTTTCCCAATAGTGTGAAAAGAAAGCCTACTGACTAGGAAAAAACATTTGGCAATACCATCTCTGTCAAGGGCCTCGTAACAAAAGTTTACAGAATCTTACAGGGCCTCCAGAAAAAAAGATCTGATAACCCAATTACAAAGTGGGCAAAAGGTATGGAAAGACTCTTGACAGAGGAAGACATTTGGATGACCAACAGACATATGAAGAATGCTCAAAATCACTGGCAATAAGAGAGATGCAAATCAAAACCACAATGAGATACGATCTCACTCCAGTAGCAGTGGCAACGTTTAGCAGGGCAGCAAGCAAGAACTGTTGAAGAGAATATGGAGAGGTGGAAAGTCTCATTCACTGTTGGTGGGATTGTAAAATGGTACAACAACTCTGGAAGGCATTTTGACATTTCCTCAAACATCTGGATATAGAAATTCCATATAAGCCAGCTATTCCACTGCTAGGAATAAACCCCAAGGAAATTAGAACTGAGACACAGAGATTCATATACAAGTGCTCACAGCAACGTTATCATAAGAATATGGAAATAGCCCAAATGTCCAACTACAGCTGAATGGATTGAGAAATTATGGTACATTTACATGATGGATCTTATGTTTTAATACAAAACTTTAAATACTGAAATATTTTTCATTTAAAATAAATAGACCAAGATTTTAAAAATTATACTGTTATAGTGTTTGATTTAATTATAAGTGTAATTAGGTTTAACTCTACTACCTTACCAAGGAGGATAGAAGGAGAATTGATGCCTTTGAGCTGTGGTGCTGGAGAAGAGTATTGAGAGTACCATGGACTGCTAGGAAAACAAACAGTTTCATCCTGGAAAGGGTTAAGCTGGGCGGTTCCATGGAGGCAAGGATTCTGAGGCTCCATTTTAATATACTTTGGACATGTTGTAAGGAGAGACTGGTCCTTGGAGAAGGACATCATGCTTGGGAGGATGGAGGGACGATGCAGGAGGGGAAGGCCCTCTATGAGGTGGATTGATTCAGTGACTGGGATAATTGGGATGGGAGTGTCAGAGACAGCACGATTGGCACAGGACAGAGCGGAGTTTAGGGCTGTTGTACATAGGGTCGCTATAAAGTCGCAAGCGACTCAACGGCACATAACAACAACAACAACAATTTAATTTGAGAAATGTGATTATTACTCAGTCCTTCTTTGGTAGAAAAGTGTGTGTCTATCACATTACTCTTTAAATTGGTTATGGTGTAGACAGAAAAATACTCTTTATTTGTGGAATTTATTCCTTGTGTTCTTTTGTAAATGTAATTAATAGCACAGGAAGAGATTGTCCATCCTCCTCCCATGGAGTAGCTGGTGGATTCAAAATGTATGCCTTCAGGATTGCAGTACAGCTTCTTAGCACAAGGCCATTAATGTTACCTAACATCTGCAGTGACACCATCGCTTCTGCCAGACCCTCTTCACTATAACTGAGTCCCTCAATCCCACACTCGCAGTAGGGGATTACCCAGGGGCATGAGTGCCAGGAGATGCAACCAATCTTGCTAGTGAATCAGTCTTGCAACTTTTACCACTTAGATGAACACATCCTTGTTAAATCCACTTATCAGTTTTCCTGCCTAGACCTCTCTGCTGTATTTGATGTTGTCAGCTACTCACTTCTTAAAATTTTCTTTGTTGTCAACATTTTAGACTGTTTAACTTTTGTCCTACCTTTTTTGCCAATGCATTTTATTCTCCTCTGTCAGGCCATCTTACTCTGTCAAACCTTAAGGGCAGCGTTTTCAGATTATTTCTTTTTCACTTTCTCTTCATCAGATTTCTGTATGTGTGTATCTGTGATTGTGTATTTGTGTATAACAAAATATTTTCCAAGCAGCCTCAATGTCTCAAGTATCTTGGTGTTAATTGATAAAACTAATTAAGACTACATTCTTTTTGCCAAAAAGACACATGACGAAATGCTCAAAATCACTGGCAATAAGAGGGATGCAAATAAAAACCACAATGAGGTACGATCTCGTTCCAATAACAATGGCAAAGTTTAACAGGGAAGCAAGTAATAAATGTTGGAGAGTAAGTGGCAAGAAAGGAACTCTTATACATTGTTGGTGGGATTGTAAAATGGTACAACCATTCTGGAAGGCAGTTTGGTTCTTCCTCAAAAAGCTGAACATAGAAATTCCATATGACCCAGCTATTTCACTATTCAGAATATACCCTGAGAATATGAGAACTGAGGGACAAACAAAGATTTGTACACCAATGTTCATAGTGACATTATTCACCATTGTAAGAACATGGAAACAGCCCAAATGTCCAACCACAAACAGATGGATTGAGAAATTATGGTACAGTCACACAATGGAATACTATGCAGCACGCAGGAGCGATGATTTTGTAAATTATTACCTAACTTGGAAGGGTCTGGAGAGCATTATGCTGAGTGAACTAGCTCAGTTCCACAAGGACAAATATTGTATAAAACCATTATTGTAGAATAAGTATAAGGATCCAAGTGGGGGTGGGAAGGTGGAAGCAGAGGGATGAGAATGTGCAGGGGAGAGGAAATTTATCATGGTCTTATACAATTTGATAGGTGGGGGTGAGGGAAATTGGAAGAATCTGTTCTAGAAAACAATGTATTCTAATTTTGTAAATAAACTAGTACAATAATAATAATGAAAAATAATACTCCACCCTCATTAAAAAAAAAAAAAAGACTACATGTTTTTGAATCTGTGGTCCAGGTTTGTCTATATTCACATTATTGGCTGCAAAAACAGACATATTGGAGACTTTAAAAAAAATTCTCCACTCTTCTTGTATTAAATTTGAAATCACGTGTACAAGCAGATTGAATAAGAATTGACCATTCGGCTTTATTGTTTTTCATTTTGCTTTTGGAACTCAAGATGGAGTTGAAAAAGTTGGTAATGTTTGCCCTGAATTTGTTCATCTGAAAGTGATTTAAGTTGGGTAATTTCATGTTTGGAACACTTCAGGGTTTTTTCCAGGGCACTGAAGCTCTTCGCACAGTTTTTGAATCCCGCGGCCCTCTCTTACTGACTGTTCTCAGCTGCTGAAGAGCCTTTACCACTCTCTCTGCATTGCCGTAGGACAGGCCTCACGTAGAGGGGTTTTCACACCTTTCATTTCCTTGAAAATGTTTTTCTGTTGGTCTTGCATTCAGGATGTGATTTTGGTGAAATAACAGAAACACAAGTGATCCAACTTTACAAGTATTACAATTTTTTTTGTGAAATAACAGAAACACAAGTGATCCAACTTTACAAGTATTACAATTTTTTTTGCTAGCTATTTTGTAGAAGAGTCCTTGAGCCAGGAGTCTGGAGACATCCACATTTCTTCTAAAAACCTGACAGTGTTCTGTTCAGCAATGAAGTGAACGGAATGAGAACAAAAGCTTTAAGGACAAGGACTGTCTTACTTCTTACAACTTTCTGCTTATTTGTTATTATTGTTGCTTGCGGCTGTCAAGTTGCAACCCTATACCTAGTCCCGTACCATCCCTTTAATCGGTTGTGGACCAAACTGTTGTGACCTACAGGTTGTTGTTGGGGGAGGGGAGGGTTCATGATTTTTTAAAATCCATATACATTGTAGTTAATGCATTCCTTCATTCACATTGTGTTTCATATGATTGTTCCCATACATTGTGTCTTATATATTTAATCCCTGTGGTTCTATGCTCACTATCACCCTGCCTTTTCAGATCCCCACTAGATCTCTTCTAATTCCTTCCCTGCCTTTCTCCACCCACCAAACTCTGTGACCCCATGATATCCCCCTTCCACATCCTCAAGAAGTCCCCTGCACCCTCCCCTTCCCTCTTTGGACCTTTTTACACATCTTACATTAGCACGATAGAATACCATGTAGCGCTCAGGAAGAATGATTTCAGAAAACACTGTATAACATGGGAGAGGCTAGAAAGTATTATGATGAGTGAACTAACTCAGCCTCCCAAGGATGAATACTCCATAACACTATTCATGTAAAAATAGAAGGGTCTATAGGATTTTACTGGCTGATGTTTTGAGTAGATGATTATTGGACTTTTTCCCCCCTGCTATGTCTTGGTCCGGAAGCTCTGCCAAAGTCTGTTCAATTTCATAGCAGCAGATAAGCCTCCTCTCCTCTGACAGAGGAGATGGGTGTTGACTGCCTGTGAGGTGCCCTGCCTGGGAAGCACATGTGAGCTTCAAACATGGAAGATGAGAAGTCTACCACTGAAACATCAAGGGTCTCTTCTGCCTTCTTATTAGAGATTTTAAAAGTCATAGTCATTTGTGGGTTGATAATAACAACTCTGAAGAAGAGGATGCTGAGTAAGTTCGGAGTATCCTAAAGCAGAGACTGAGTAAATGTCACGTAAGCTATTGAGAAGATTCTAAGGATCTCATTGAGAAAGAATAGTTTATTACGGACTATCAAAGGTGAACACTCACTTCCCCCCAGGAATGCTTTCTTCTTTATTCTCCCTTTCCATTCACCCGAAGCATTTTTCTGTGCTTCCTTTATATTTAAACATGATTTTATAAAAAAGATAATGCACATTCCTAATGCTCAGTTGTAATAAAGGGTTGGACATATGTAAAAAAGAAACCCAGTCAGGGCAAGTCTCCAGAAAACACATACCCAAATAACTTCATTCCTAGCTCAGTCGCATGATATTGTCCTTGGCCAAAATGCAGCCGTTAATACTCCCTTCAAACTCTGAAATAGCTACAAGTTTCTTAAAGGATAGGGCTTAGCTTTTGAAATTGGTATCCCACTATCGTAGAAAGTTACTTTTGTTCCTTTATTATTATTCTTATTTAATCATGTCTATCTTGGGTCAAAACGGCTTCCCAAATTAAGTTGCAAATATGGTAAGGCTAAAATGAGACTTCTGTTCTGAGCAGTCCTTCTTAAGGAGAACATAGCTTGAACTGAGTCAACTTGGTTCACTAAAAAAAGAACAGAAACAGAACTGGAAGGTCTAGGAACTCTTCAATTTAATTTGACACTTACCAAGCATCTGGTTTATTGAAGATTCTTTTCTGGTAACAACAGAAATGTTACGAAAGTGTTTGACAGGGCAGGGCTGATGGAGGGTGGTGTGGCAAACACGAGAGTAAATAATAAAACTAAGACTTTGTGCACTATAGAGAGAAGACTCCTTAAACAAGTAAGAGAAGGAAATGTCTAGTGAACATCAGATTACGTATAACATTCCCAAGATGTATAACTCTTGGCTTTTATTTATATAAAATTTGTGAAATTAGAAGTTGTGCAAGCTCGTAATTCAATGGATGAATCAAATGATTAAAGATTTACGTGAATGGGGTGGGGGACAGAAACAGCAGACTGAATACACTATAATCTAGAACACTCTGTGCAACTCATCTCCCCTTCTAAAAATCTTGAAGGGATTCCAAAATATGGACATTTTGAGAGTCTTTCTGGGCTCTGGGAGTGTCATTTTGCAAATTACACATAGGGACAGCAACCATAATCATTTCTCCAAAATATCCTCAGTGTGTTTGACCCCTAAGGGAGCTCACCGAGGCACTGCGGAGAGAAACACTGGACACCTGATCAGTATGGCCTGACTCCCATGTTCCAGTGGGTGGAAGGAGAGGCCCAAAGGTGAAGAAAACTAGAGGGATTTCATCTGCTGAAAAGAAAGTAATTCAAACCTGAGAACTGCAGAGAATCGGATACGATTTCTGTGTGTGGCCCTCGCTTCTTCGAATTGGTTTTCCCCTCATTAAATCCCCATACCATCACCACATTGATTCCAACTCGCAGCAACCTTACACAAGATTTCTGAGGTTGTAACTCCTTTTGGGAGGAGACTGATGGCCCGTCCACCTCCGTTGGAGCAGTTGGTAGATTTGAACTACTGACCTTTTTATTAGCAGGAAGACACCATAGACACCACACCACCACAGCTCCTTTTTCCTTTTTGATCAACTCTAACTCTCTGAACTTTGCCCACCCTGTTCAATTCTCATGTCTTCTGCATGCTTTGGCACATACCAATGTCTGTATTTTGGAGCAGCTCAGTGCTTAAATACTTTCTGGGTCATAGAGAAACTTGCTGAATCCATAATTATATTTTAAATGAAGTAATATGTTCATTCAAATATGAGCACCTTCTCTATGGAGGGCACTGCGATGCAACAGTGAACACATACTCTACCCCTAAAGAGACAAACTAACAAAATAATACATTAGTGAAAACAGGGAAAGATATTAACAAGGTGCTATGATGCCAACAACAGGCAGTACATCTCTGAGGTGTTAACTACACTGAAACCTAAAGGTTGAGGGGGAGCCAGCCAGGCAGAAGGGGCAAAGGGTGGGAGAACATTCCAGGGAGAAGCCTGAGTGAAGGGACTGAAATGGAAGGGGCTTTACCACATCAAGTGGCAAATAGCCAGTCTGAGTGAAGCATGGTGGAAAAGGGAAGGAGTGGGAATGTGAGGAGAGCCAGACCAGCAAGACAATGATAGAACCCATCATTATTATACTTCCTTCAATAGTCTCCTAGTTGGCCAGCAATGTTCATACAATAGTCAACAGCTGTGAAGACCCAGGGTTCCATTCTTGCATCAACACTTCCAGAACCTCCTTGTCCATCAGCCATCCTCTGCCCAATTTCTACATGGGTCAGGATTCTCAAATGCCTCTTCTCAGGGTTACCACATTCAACACACAGATCACACACTCAGTTTGTGCTTCCAGGTTTTGACACCAAAAAGTTACCAGGTAGTGAATACTCCGACTTGCATTTTCTGTATCTGGGCGGGGGAAGAGGTTTGAGCTGGGTAGGGGACAACAGGAAAGTTGGTGACACCATGCTAGGGAGTGTTTAATTATTTCAGTGTCTCTTCAAAGAGCCAATGCTTGGTGTTACAGGACCCAGGATTCTGCAAACTCAATGACTGGCAAAGTCCAGAGTGTCTGGCCCAGGAGGAAGACAAGGAGAAAAAGTAGAAGGGGGAAAAAAAGTCAGGTTCCTAGTGAAAATAAAGGCAATACTAGAGGGAGGAACAAGTCACTCTCCTAGAAAAGGAGTGGAGAGGACAACAGGCTATGAGGGGTTAGGTGCTTATATACCCACTTTACTTCCTCCTGGGGCAATCTTTATACAATACAGTTGAATGGTGTTTGGTCAATGCAAAGTTGTTGCTGGAGTTTCCCAACTACTATTCAAAACATCACTGCTGGTGAGCTCTGTCTCAACTACCTTAGATGCTAATTAGGTTCCTTTGGAGGTAATTCTTACTGTGCATGCCAGCTTTCTAAGGCATTGATAGCTTCCTTATAAGGTAACATGCACATCTCTTGGCTCTATTGGATTAGCTTTCCCCCTCCTATTTGCTTTTTTTCTTATCTAAGTCATATTGTGCTCTAATAGCTTGTTTGGTAAAGTCCAGTTGAAATTACAAGGCATTTTATGATTTTAATTTGACTTGAAATAAAATTTCTAATAGTTTATTTACAAAATTCAAACATTGTTTTCAAGAACATATTTTTTTTCAATTTCCCTCTCCCCCCAAAGAAAATTGTACAACCCCATAATTCATTCCCCCCCACCCCACACATTCTCATCCCTCTGCTTCCACCCTCTCCCACCCCTTTTGGATCCTTATACTCATTCTACGATAATGGTTTTAAACAGTATTTATTGTTGTGGGACTACGTTAGTTCACTCAGCATAATGCTCTCCAGTCCTTCCCAAGTTAGGTAATAATTTACAAAATCATTACTCTTACATGCTGCATAGTATTCCATCATGTGAATGTACCATAATTTTTCAATCCATTTGTTTGTGGTTGGACATTTGTGCTATTTCCATGTTGTTGTGATGGTGAATAATGTTGCTATGAACATAGATGTACAAGTCTCCATTTGTGCCTTAGTTCTCATTTTCTCAGAGTATATTCCAAATAGTTGAATAACTGAGTCATATAGAATGTCTATGTTCAGCTCTTTAAAGAAAAGCCAAACTGCCTTCCAGAATGGTTGTACCATTTTACAATCCAACTAAAAATGTATAAGAGCTCCACATCCTCTCCAATATTTATTACCTGATGCCCTGTTACATAGATGCAAAAATCCTTAACAAAGTCCTAGCCAATAGAACCCAAAAACACATAAAAAATTCACCATGACCAAGAGGGATTCATAACAGGTATGCAAGGATGGGTCAACATTAGAAAAACAATCAACATAATTCACCATATTAAGAAAGTAAATATCAAGAACCATATGATCTTAGCAATTGATACATAAAAGGCATTTGACAAAATCCAACACCCCTTCTTGATAAAGATACTCAGCAAAATTGGAATAGAAGGGAAGTAAGTAATACATTCAATGTAATGAAAAGTATATATGCAAAAACAAGAACCAGTATTGTTCTCAATCGAGAAAGACTATAAACATTTTCGTTGCAAACAGAGACCAGACAGAGATGCCCACTGTTACAACTTCTTTTCAATATTGTGTTGGAAGTGCATGCTAGGGCAATACAACAGGGGAAGGAAATAAAAGGCATCCAGATCTGCAAAGAGATGGTTAAACTGTTGCTATATGCAGATGATAAGATAGTGTACACAGAAAACTCAAACCCAAAGACTTAACAAAAAAAAAAACTGTTAAAGTTAACTTGACTTTTAACTTTTTCCTCAAATTTTTAAAGAGCTGTCTGGCATCCACTTCCTAAATAACATGCCTCTGGAAACTATGAACTTAGAGAAATGTTAATTCTAGAATAGGGTTCAGATCTTTTGTTCATAGGGTCACTATGAGTTGTGCTCGATTCAACAGCAAACAACAACAACTCCCAACAACAATGAATTTGGGAAGCATGTCTCATTAGTCATTCACTCTGAGAAGCATCCAGAAGACTGGACCTGAACTTTGAAGTCAAGAAGATGTGAAGCTTCATCTCATTAAGGTTAATGAATTTTTTAGAGGCACCTAACCCAATTATATGTCATGTAATCAATGGTATTGTGGTATTGTTCCACAGCCTCTTCTAAATCCAGTTTGAATTTCTGAATTTCCTATCAAGGTACTGTTCCAGGTATTTTTTAATAACCTTCAGCAAGATTTTACTCACCCCCTATGATATTAATCAACAGTTTTCACCTTCTGTTGGATGGCCTTGTTTTGGAATGGGAACAAATATAGATCTATTCCATACTAGGAGGATTGAGAGGAGGGAATATAAAATAATAAATAGAAAAATGATGAATCGACTTGATGGCACCTAACAAAAATAATGACAGTTGTTATTGTTAGATGCCATCAAGTTGAATATGACTCACAGCGACCAAATAAATGACAGATCTGAATCCTGTTCCATTCTGAACCATCTTCATCATCTCTGATACACTTGAATCCATTGCTGCAGGCATCATATCAATCTATCTTAATGGGGGTCTTCCTCTCTTTCGCTGACCCTCTACCCTTTCAAGCATGATACCCTTTTCCAAGAAATAGACTCTCCTAGCAGTATGTCTAATGTATGAGAGATGAGGCTGTACCAGCCTTGGAGGCAAGGATGAAGCTTATCTTTCCCCAGACATACCTCTTTATTCTTTTGGCAGTCCATGAGATAGTCAGTACTCAGTAGTTGCTCTCAAGTCTGTCCCGATTTACAGGGACCCTCCATCAGGTTTCTGAGGCAGCAAATCTTTATGGGAGGAGATGGCCTGTCTTTCTCCTGAGGAGCAGTTAGGGGATTTGAATCCCCCACCTTTCAGTTAGCAGCTTGATAAATAACACTCTATGCCACCAGGGCTCCTCAGCCTTACTCTAGTGTTATTTTGAATTGTGAGCTCTAGTGACCTACAGGTAAGAAGCTGTGCTGCAGTCCCAACAGCACACAGTTCGAATCCACCGTCTGCTCTGTGGGAGAAGGATGGGCAATCTCTTCTCATGCAATTTGCTGCCTTTCAAAACCCACTGGAGAGTCATCTATGGGTCGGTTGCTAAACATCAACAACCACCAATGTATATTTCAGTCCCCACCCCTGATATTTGTGAATAAAACTTTGTTTGGAAAGGAAATATTTAAGTTAGCACAAGATCTTACGGGAGCTGGGTAAGCCCTAATCCAATATACCAGGTATCCTTCCAAAAGAATCACAGAGAGACAGAGGGAAGACAGTCATGTGAAGCCAAAGGCAGAGCTGTAAGACTATGAATGAATGTCAAGAACTGCCCGGGGCCACCAGAAGCTAGAGGACAGGCATGGAGCATATTCCCCCCTGAGAGTTCTCAACATGGCTAACCCTTGATGTTAGACTCTTCCAGAACCATGAGAGAATAAATGCCTTTTCTGATCAGCAACTTCACTTGTGGTACTCTGTTACGGCAGTCCTAGGAAACTAGAGCACTCAGTGCCAACATTTAGCACAAACTGTGCCAGGACTTTGGCCAGTATGCACTAGGCCACAAGGCCGCTGGGGTCAGCAGGCATTTGCTTACACAGGGAAATTTCTACCCTCTCCTTGTAGGCGTCAAAAAGACTGTCTGAGATCTTACCACAGAAGACAGAAATTAGTTGGTCACCCTCAGCAGCCAGTGTGCTTCTCACGCTCTCAGTGAGCGGGCCACTTTGACACCCTCCCACTTGTTCTCTGTACCCCCACCCCCACTCCATGAACCAATGCAATGCCTGACTCTTGCACTTGAGCAAATCCACAGGCAATGCTGCCTTTGAGGTATTTCCTTGGTTAAGAGCCAGAAAGGCCCAGTTTTGTCTTTTGTAAGCAAGAATATATTCCATTTCATCCCAGTTCTGTGCTTAATTCAAGAGAGTAACTAAAAATGCTGGATAAACACACATGCTATTTTTATTCCCACCTCCAAGTGCATACCCGCTTCCTATTCGAAATTTAGACTTTCAAATCCTAGACTTAAACATTAGCCCACTTGCTGCAATGGAAAATGTGAAATGCTTTTCCTGAATCTGAGGATGCTTGCTGTTATACTTCACCTCTCTGTTACTTCCTCTCCCCATCTCACTGCCCCCTCAGCTAACTATCTCAAAACATGTGACAAAAAAGACTTTGGGTTCTGTCCCAGGAAATCAGTCAGTGTTTAAGACTATAAAAACATGGTGGAGATTGTGACAAAGTCACAGAAGAGGGCAAGATTTTATTCCGTTAGTCATAGGGTCACTGTGAGTTATAATTGACTCAACAACATACAACAACAACAACATTGTGATATACTTGAACATGGCGTGTGATTTAACCATCAACATCTTTAAGCCAGAATTCAAAGTAGTGTCTCTATCAGTTATCAGGGGTTCCAGAATTATCCCAATGCCACAGAAATTTATCCCAGTTCTGGAGGGTAGAAAACCAAATCAATGTCTTAGCTGAGCCAGGATCCCTCCTAAAGTTTTTAGGGGGAAGCTTGTCTTGTTTCACCACTCTTCTGGTAGCTTCAGCTCTTTCATGGTTCATAGATACTTCTTTGTATGGCCCTTCTATGTCTCTCTAGGTCTCTTCTCTAATAAGAGCACCACCCAGACTGGTGAGGATCCAACCAACTCCAGCAAAACTTTTTATTAACTTACATTGATAATAACATCTTCAAAGACCCCACTGTTAAACTGTTTCACAGGTAGTAACAGGCTAGGACTTCAACTGGACTTCTTTGTATGCATGTGGATATTATCCTGTCACTCACAATATTGTATTTCAAGATGTATCTAGAAACGACTTTAACTACGAAAGCAACCCCTTTTTTCCTCACCTTTTCATCTCCTGCATGATAGATCATATGATCATTTGACTCAAAATGCCCCATGCTAGTCCTTCTCATCTCATCAATACCTGTTGTTGTTTTGTGCCGTTGAGTCGCTAGCAACTCATAGCGACCCTATGTACAACAGCCCTAAACTCTGCTCTGTCCTGTGCCAATCGCACTGTCTCTGACACTCCCATCCCGATTATCCCAGTCACTGAATCAATCCACCTCAGAGAGGGCCTTTTCCTCCTGCGCTGTCCCTCCACCCTCCCAAGCATGATGTCCTTCTCTAAGGACCGGTCTCTCCTCACAACATGTCCAAAGTATGTTAGACTGAGCCTCAGAATCCTTGCCTCCAAGGAGCCACCCGGTTTAACCCTTTCCAGGACAAATCTGTTTGTTTTCCTAGCAGTCCATGGTACCCTCAATACTCTTCTCCAGAACCACAGCTCAAAGGCATCAATTCTCCTTCTATCCTCCTTGTTCATTGTCCAACTCTCTGATGCATAACAAGTGACTAGTATGTTAATATTTATGCTTTCCATTTCTTCCTTAACAATATTTAATTTTTCTGCATTCATGGTTCTCACTTTCCATGTTCCAATCAGTAGTATCTGCTTACAACTATTCCTTTGTGTTTCCATAATTGAAAGCTCCACCTCAGTTGCCCTGAAGAAGGTGAAATCAGGCTGCTCCTTGGAGGAAAGGATTCTGAAGCTTCGTCTGACATACTTTGGACATATTGCAAGGAGGGACCAGTCTTTGGAGAGAAATGTCATGCTTGTCAGGGTGACAGCACAGGAGAGGAAGACCCTCCATGAGATGCATTGATTCAATGACTGGGATAACGGGGAGAGATGTGTCAGAGACAGTGAGATTGGCACAGGGTAGGGCAGTGTTTAGGGCTGTTGTACATAGGGTCGCTGTTAGTCACAGGTGATTTGATGGCACATAACAACAACAGGACTTCAACATATATTTTGGAGGCTATAGTTTATTTCCCCCTCCTCCCACAAATATACAGGCCAAGATTTATGACACATATTTTGAAAGAGATACAATAAAGTCATAATACAAAGTCACTGACATATATCATAGACTTACCACTGCCCCAGTTGCATAGAATACACTCAAACTAAAAGGTTCTCGTTGGTATCACTGTTGTCAATCATCCTGATAGTCCATTTCCCCATCATCCCATCCTTGACCCCACCCCTTGGGGAGGGCGCTGGGGGTGCTGATCAGAAATAATGGCCCAGTCCCACCTTCCACGTACAAATTCACCCTTACCAGCCCCATCTCCATTCTGTGTCCCTGTCATACAGATGGAGAACAGTTTAATTCCAGATAGTTTCTTTTCCTACAGAATTGCTATTCAGGAAATCTTCTTAAAATGTTGAAAAGAGCTTGTACCATGCTGGTATATTTTGGTCCTGGCCAATGCAGAATATGATCCACAAACATAAATATGAAAATTAGAAGTACTAAAATGGAAGGGGGAAATATACTATAAAAGTGCCTTTTCAAAAAAAACAGTATACATAAAACTTCTCAAAGGTCCACTCCAAACACAGGCATAAGAGACTTATTTACACAAATTTGTATTTTTAGAGGTCCTTTTTAGAGTTGGGACAAGGTTCAGATCTGTTATTCATAGGGTCATTGTGCATTCATAGGGTTGAGTCATTGTCAACTCAACCACACACACCACCACCACCACCACCACCACTATGGCAGAAAGGAAAGTACTGCTACTTTGAGCCGCAAAGAGCTTCTGACCTGGCGGTTTCAGGTTTGGGCTCTGCACCACTGAATCCCTGCCTCTCCCAGGCTGCTTGTGTTAGTTGGTGGAAGTATCCCTGTGGATGAAAAGAACAATTTTGCAAGAAGGAATATCTCCGACCAAGCTTTAAGTTCCTGGTCACAGTTTGTTTTGGTGTCAAGAATAGATCACCTTAAAGATACCCGGAAGTGGGGAGAATGGGGAAGCCTACCTTGTAAAGAAGCATCCCATACAGATCCAGAAAGCGATCAGATTTCATACTGACACAGAATGAGCTTGATCTTCCAGGGATTACCTAGGAGAAGGATTCTCAGTCGTGACTGCACATGTGAATCCTCTGAGGAGATTATAGAAATATAAAAGGCAAAGAAACTCTCCTAAATATGTAATTCAGTTAAGGATGTGACTCTGGGATGAATAGTTCCTAAAAGCACTTCCCCCGAGAACCTCTGTACTAGACAATTGGTCATTTAACCTGAACACAGCAGGTAAGACAGACTTTCATGAGCAAACATGGTATGTCCCAGAGAAGGTGCAGCCAGGATGCTCCTTAAAGGCAAAGACGATGAAACGTTGTCTCTCGTGTTTTAGACATATTGTTAAGAGGGGCTTCTTCTTGGAAAAAAGACTTCATGCTTGGAAAGGTGAAGGGCCAGAGAAGGAGAGGAAGATGCTTGACAAGATGGGTTGACACAGTGACTGCAGCAATGGGTTAGAGTACATTAGGGAAGATGAGGATGGCGCAGGACCGGGTCAGGGGTCAGGTCAGTTCCACCTCAATGATAAACATGGCAAAAGTCTGTCTATCTATCTATTCAGATATAAATACAGATTTATTGTTATTATGTGCTGTCAAGTAAGAACCAACTCATAGCTGAGTTAGTGGAATTTTAGAGACTGTAAATAGCACTGGAGGAGATTGCCCATCTTTCTCCCTTGGTGCAGCTGGGGATTCAAACAACCCGTCTTTGAATTGGCTGCACAACACCTTGCCCGCAAGGCCACCAGAGATCCCTAGATGAGATGTGAAAATTTCACCAGGAGCTCTGGTGCCGAGCAAGTAAGCAGTTGCTCACCAATCCAAAGGCAAGCAATTAAAAGCCATCATCTGCTCCACAGGAGAAAGATGCTTAATCTCCTCCCATGAGATTTATAGCCTCTAAAAACCTCTGGGGGAAAATATATATATATTCTATTTGTCTCTTGATGTGAAGTGAGGTAAGAAAGAGATTTTTGTGTAGTATAAGACTCCCAATGAGTTCGATGTATAAGGACAAGTAGATTGGTTTGATTCACAAGTTATTATTAGACAAGAAAACTATAAGCAAAATGCAACCCAGTATGTCCAGTTGACTGTCTCATAGTGACCCACTAGGACAGAACTGAAGGGCCTCTCCAGGTTTTCAAGGCTGTAATCTGTAAGCAAGCAGACCGTCACATCTTTTTACTATGAAGTAACTGAGTCATTTGACCTTCCTGTAAGTAACGTGAGTGTTTTTACACTGCGTAAACACAGCAAGCACCTTTAAAAAAAAAACCAACAAAAAACTATACTGGGTCTTAAAAATTAAAAGGTTCAGTATTTTTTTTTTCTCGTTTCCTGTGTTTTACCTCTGAAGATGTAATAGATGGACTTCTAGTTAGGCTATTTGTGGAAAACACAACCAATGGGCTTCTTCAGCAGTCATTGTAAGTGTATCTTTTCACATATGTGTTCTTTTTCACAGTTGAAAATTCTGGGAGGTTATATAATAATGTTCAGTGTTTCTAAGGCTCACATCAGGATCCAGGCAGTAGCTCCAGGTTTAGAAATTATTCCAAATAGTCAAGGTTCTTTCACTTAAAAATGTAAACTCCCAAGTGTTTCTACCTTGAACACTTCAATCTACAGTCATGTCAGCAGTGACATTTTAATTTTATTTTAGACTCCTGTATGGGAAGTGATTTTAATAAATGACGAGTGACCACTGTTAATCAGTCCTTCCCCCCAACAAACAAAAAGAACTTGGAACCACAGCCAAGGAGATCAGAGAAGCCAAAACAAATACAATCAACCTTTATTCTTGATTTGTATCCATACTTCTTGAATACATTCCTTATTTTGCTCCATCCATTACCTAACTAATAACTTTCCCAGTCTACATGTGGGGAAAAAATACCCAACATGGTTGACAGTGAGTAAGCCTGGCCAGTCATTGGGTTTTTGTAACAAGCTTTAATAAGTGGGCTTCTCCAGAAATACAGAAGCTTGTAAGAATACCTTACATGAATCTCTATTCCCAAGTTTAAAGGTAAACAACAAAACAAAAAACCCTTAATCTAAGACTCAAATGCATTGCTATTGAGTCTGAGTTGAATCATAGTTCACCTTCCAGTGAGATTTCAGGAAGCTATAATTTGCACCAAAAAAGAATGCCCATTGTTCTCCCATGGAGAGGCTGGTGGATTCGAACTTATAGAGAAGTGCTGTCTTTTGGTTATCAGTGCAGCTCCCTGTGGGCTAAGCTTCCAAAGTTTCCTCTTAATCATAGAATGACATGGAAGGCCACACTGGGTTAAAAAGGCTAACCACAACACGGAAGATCTTATGTTCACACCACGGAAGAAGACCACTTACTCAATTTTCCCTGCAAAGTCCATCCCCACTTTGTTCTTTCCCCTGATGAACGTTTTCAAAGTAATGAAATACCAAAGGAGACACAGATAAGTAGGGTATAGGATGGAACTGGAAAGCAAAAATGGGATCCTGGACATTTTGTGATGGATAACAGATAAAGTTCCTTATGAAGAAATGTACAAAATATTTAATCAGCCTATTTTTCCCTAAGGGGCAAAAACAGATACAGGTTTTGGTCAAGTAGCTACGGTTTTATAGAGGGAGAAATGTCATGGAAATATGGAAAACATCTCTAATGTCTACATCACATGAAATATGTAAGGGTAGCAAAATAAAAATAATTATACACATATGTGGGATGAAAAGTAAATTGTGGGATTAAATGGTTGTACTATTGAAACACCATTCAGAACATCAACTCAGTTCCTCTTCCAATTCAGCTGGCCAGAGGTCTGGCTTCAATTGATTGTGCTTTCTGAGCATTAGCTTTTTCCTTCCTCTTCAAACGAATAAACACAGCTGTTAAAATTGCACCTGAAAAGGAAAAGTCATGATCAAATAGATGGAATCTAAAATGCACTGTTACATTTATTTAATCAAAGCAATATTGGGGGGGGGAATGACTCATGGTAACTTGATTTTTGTTTGTGATTCAACAGAGTTTTGTTGCCCTGATGAATAAGCAACCCCAGGTGTTTGCTTTCTTAGGCAAGTAAGCATATCACTTTCTTATTTTAATAAGTAGTCTATCAAGCTCCAAATCATACCTAACCTAATTACTGTTATAGGATTTCTGTCAAAGAATATATGACCTACAGTTCTGCCTACATGAAAGACTAAAATAAGAAAGTAATATCTGAAAGGATTCCTGCACTCTGTATTCACTGAAATATCTATGCTAGTTCTTCTTCCTTTTCCTTAGAAAAAAATTCTCGAATGACTAGGCATAGGTGTGGCATGTTCACCTGCCTACAACATACTTTCTTTGTTCCACATCAAGTATCACATTTTTGTTGTTGTTACTTTCCTCATGACTTCAGCGACACTATTGAGAAGCCCGAGTAGACCATTTATTTTTGAACACCTGTAAAATTATATGTGCATCTTAGCTCCAAATGTACAATAAGATCAGAGGCCAGTGTTCATAGCAGCATTATTCACAATAGCAAGAATATTGAAACAATCCAAATGTCCATCAACAAATGAATGGACTGAGAAACTGTGGTATATCCACCCAATGGAACATTATGAAGCACTCAGGAACAACAATTTTGAAAAATACCTTGTAACATGGAAGAGGCTAGAAACCTTATGCTGAGTGTACTAACTCAGTCTCAGAAGAAAAAATTCTACATAAGAAGAACATAATTGGTCATGGCAAGAGTCCAGAATGAAGGCTGCATAGTGACGTGCTCGGGGGTGGGGGGTGGGGGGGACTGTATATCAATGAAATAATTTTCTTTTACTTTTCAAAGAGAAGAGTGAACTGGGAGGGGGAGGGGTGGACAGAGAGAAAAAGGCAACAATGACTGAATGAAAATCAAAAATCTCTCTAAACGTTCATTAAAATTAATTTTTTAAAAAACCCAGCAAACAGAAAAGTCTTGCAAACAGTGCATCCAGAGTGCTCCTTGGAGGCAAAGATGGCAAAGCTTCATCTTTCATACTTTGGATGTGTAAGTAGGCAAGGCTATTCCTTGGAAAAGGACCTTTGGAAAGATGGAATGTCAGTGAAGGAAAAAGATCCCCAGTGAGATGAATTTGGTGCAATGACTTCAACATGGGATCTGTGTGTCAGATATAATGAGGACGGCAGAGGGTGTGGCAGGTTCAGGTAGGTTGTTGATAGAGTTGCTATGAGTTGTACTTGACACCTAACAACAACAAATACGAAAAGTCCATTTATGTGTGTAAGTTGTCATTTTCTATCTTGTATTTGTTTTGTTGCTTCTTATGTATACTCTATAGCATGAAATCCAGTGTAAAAGTGCCAGAAGAAGGTATAGTAGCTATACTGAAATTGATAATAAAAGATAGTAATAAGATAAAAAAGAACATAAATGTAGCTATAGAAAGATTACTAGTAAGATGTGTATAAAAATCCAAAGGAGGAAGAGGAGGGCCATGGGGGAACAAGGGAATAAGGTGGGAAGGGGAAATTAAGGGATTGCAGAGTGAGGATTGAAGGAATTAGGAAAAATCCAGTAGGGACCTGAAAAAGACAAGGTGATAGTGGGCATAGATCAATAGTTATTGGTTTTATAAGACACAATGTATGGGAATGATCATATAAAACATACTGTAAATGAAGGAATGTGTGAAATACAATGTACATGAATGAATAACAATACAAAAGTTTTATATGCAGACCAATATAATTTTTTTAAAAATATGTTAAAAAGGGACAATTGTTTTCAGATATTGACCTGGCAGTAACTTCATAGAAGGAATCCTGGCAGAAAAGACTAGAAGCTTAAGAATCATGTAATCTCAAGTCTAATTTTAAAAGGGCAGGGATAGGAAACGGTAAGATGTTGTTAATTCTACCTCTGTATATTCCCAAACTCTTTCAACCATAGCTTGTATTCAAATTATAGGGTTAAATGTTCTGTTAAAAAATGCTAGTTGGAAGATCGAAGATGGTGCCAGAGGCAGAGACAACCTGGCGAGCTGCGGGAGCAGTGGACCACTTGGAGGAGGGCCACCATGGCCTTCTATAGACCTCTGTTTCTTGATAATTGAACAGTTAAACAGTTGATAACTGGTCTTCAATGCGGATCTAGGCTCAACATCAGATCAAGGATTCCCAGGGAGGAATGTGTGAGTCCCGCAGCTCCCAGCCCTCTGCTGCTGAGCCTGTGCCACCGCCACAGCTCCATGAAGCTCCCACCGTCAGACCCCAGGGATCCCCTCACCCGAGATGGATGGTAGGCACTGCCCCCCACCCCCAACTGGTGTAGTGGAGCCGCCACACTGCTGCAGAGTGGACTTGTTCAGAGGAGAATCCTTGGAGCCAAGATGGAGGCAGTAGGAGATGCAGGCACCACAGGTTTGGGTTTCCTTGGGCAGGCCAGAGAAGACGATCACCAGTACAATAAATTGATGAAAGTTACTGTGAGCCATCTACTTGATGACACTTATCAGGGGCAGCGTGTCCAAGACGGTAGACATCCTAAATGCACCACATATATTGATCTGTTGAATGCCTCTGCCAAGAACTATTTAGACCTAGGGGGAGTCTGTTCACCACTCTCAGGTCCCCTTCTCCATTTATAAAGGGGAGGGCAATGACACCTACTTCAAGTTACAGTATGACCACTTATTGGGGGGGGGGAAAGGTAGCGGTGCTGGAATTGGGGATGTTGTCTCTGGCCACATGGTCTTCATTCAGGTGAGGGGTCTGTACTTGGGGGGGGGGACTTTGGTGGGGGAATGTGCTAGCCAGCCCCTAGGGTGTGTCACCCAGCTTGGGGCAAGCCGTTTTCAGCCCACAGCTCAGGGCTAGCCGTCTTTGGCCCCTGGCTCGGGGCAAGCTGCCTTTGGCCCCTGGCTCAGGGTGAGTTGCCTTCAGCCCCCAGCTTGGGGCAAGATGTCTTTGGCCTCCCGCTCTAGGCAAGCCATCTTTGGCCCTTGGGGTGAGCTCCTCAGCCCTCAGGATGTTCCATCCGACCCCTGGGTAGAAAAAACTGCCTAGGGTATACAGATAATTTTATCTAGGCTACTTTCCTCCACCCTCTCCCCTAGTACACCCATAAGTAACACCCCCAAAGCCCTTCTGTTTGTAACTCACAAGTTTGTTCTCTCTAGGTTTGCTCCCTTTCCTCTAGGTAACCTTAATACTGAGTTTTACTCCAGACCTGACCCTAAACCCAGTTCCAGTGACAAAAAGGAAATACAACTGCCAGCTAAAGAAGCAAAGGAGGATGGAGCCTCTGGGTTCAACCAGCCATCCCCACTGGACCCACCTGGGAAAACACTTTGCAGCCCAGAGGGGAGTAAATGTCAGGAAAATATCTTCTAACAGAACAAGAAGGCAAGCAGCTTTAACCCAAGACCACCAGTAAGATGATAAAATGTATTCCCTTTCCCCTTCACATCAACGCCCCTGTTCAGCATGAAGAAGCCAGAGAGTCTATGCCCAGTTCCCAAACGAGAAACCCAAAAGTGAATAAGACAGTTTGTTTAATCACCATTGGACTATGCTTACCATTGCCCTGTATCACCTGGTCCCCACTGGATCCTTTTCATTTCCTTCACCTGCTCCCCCCACCAACCAAATTGTGTATCTCTGAAACTGCTACCCTGCAATTTTCACCCCTGCTCTTCATCACCCTTCTGCCCCCAACCCTCACCTCCTTGTATCCCCAACATGTTTTTCCCAATAAAATAAATTTTAAAAAATGCTAGTTGGTGAATAAACAAACTCCTTCAAAGTAGGAGAGAAAATTGGGTAAAAAAGATACAGAGACAGTATGAAAAGTATACATAAAGCAGAAGTTCTTGGACAAAAATAATGGTCACAATGCACATTTGGATGGTCAGATGTCCAAGGAATGAAGAAACTTCCATCTCATAATAAGGAATTTGGACTGACAGGTATAAAAAAACCAAGGTCCCTTTTAGACCCATGAGTCAAATGCAGGCTTACAGGATGAGTGATAAGAGAAAAAGCTCAGATACAGAGAGAACAAATAGGACTTTTTAGAAAAACCTCAGTGTTCTTTTAAAAGGTAAAAATATATTCTGCCCTTATATATCCTAAACCCTTCACTTGAGGGCACATGGATTGATGAAGTATCCATTTCTAAGCTTTAACTTGTAATGAGGCCACAATAAAAAAGAATAATTACTATAGTAAACATTGTACTTGTCACAAAAAAAAAGGAAAAAAGCAACAGCTAGAACAGAGATTCTGCTATGTTTTCAGGCCAAGGTCCAAGACAGAGTCAAGGTTGTGATACAGTGGAGCGATTCTAAAGTAATAAAAAAAGTCCAGAAACATGAAAATATACAGAAAAAGTCCACAGTATTTCAAGTATCTCCCCTGTAAGGTTAACGTCCACTTTTTTAACAATGACAGACTAGACAGTTTAACTCTGAGTGTAAGATCTGTGGACCTCTTCACCTATCACTACATTCCCTCTGCCCCCCAATATCCAAAGCACTTTATTTCAGATCTGAGAGAAAGCAATGAGATTCTTCTTGAAAACTGCCTCATCACCATAGTCTTGCTATCAAACACCCTGCCTAACACATAGCCAGGGAGTGTATAACTGCACCTCTATCTCTTTCATCATACAAATTTGGCAATGAGCAGATTTAACTGGCTTAAATTGTCTTCCATTTTCCAACTAACCTACAAGGTGTAAATAGTTGGAGGGTGAAACAGTGTCTTCCAACCAGGAACCTTTAACACGTTGCCGCAAATTACAGCAAAATGTGTTTCTAAGTATGGTCGTCATTAAAATGGTTTCTTGATGATATAAATCATTGGCTGATTGCCTAGGTTGCCATTTGCCACACAGAACAGGACAGAAAGAGCTGCCACCCGAGGTGAGATCACGTATCTGAGATCCAGGATAGGAATCCTTGAAGCTGAGAAAGACACTTACCAATGATCAGAAGAGTGGCCAGAATTATTCCGACTGCCATGCCCACAGTGGGGATCCCGGACTGACCACCCGCTGGACGGAAACAATGTCCATCTACACATGTGCAGAAAGTAACTAGAAAGCAGAAGAACATTTGGTCATAAACCTTTTAAGTGACTATTTGCATAATCCTTCATCAAAGACAGGAATTCCCTCAAATTAATGATGGTGCCAGATTCCATTCTAAATAGCGTACAGTAAAATACCTACCTGGTAAAGAAACAGTCCTTTCCATGGGAGGCCGACCCCTATCACCAATGCGGATTGGGACATGGTAAAGTCTCTCTTCAAAACTTATATGTTTGGGGGATAGTTTAGCATGAGTTCCTGTCAGAAAACAAAAATAATGAGTGGTATAAAAGCATAACTTCAGATCCCCAAGTCACCAGGAATACTTTGTCTCTGCATTAGATACTAAGGTTGACTGGGAATTGGTTAGAGATAAGTACATGGAGTTAAAAAATTTAAAGTGCTAGTGGGGACTTTCCAACAATGTAAAAACAGAAACAAATAAAAAAGTTGCTGTTGCTGTTATGTGCTATTGAGTCTGAACCAAATCATAGCTGACCCTGCAATGGGTTTTCGAGGGTTGGAAATAACACAAAAGGAGATTGCCCTACTTCCTCCCAAAGAGCAGCTTACGGATTCAAACCACTTGCCTCTGGATTGGCAGCACTACTCTTTACCCCTAGGCCACTAGAGTTCCTTACAGAAAGGAAACAAAACATTTATAGCATGGTTATTGGAGAGTATATGGGACGAGAGCATCTATAGGCCTGATCCTGAATTTCAAACCACGAGTAAACCATGTGACACAGAATAAACTGTAACATCTATAAGCCCTTCAAGTTCTGAAAAAAGCAAGTTAATTCTTTTCAGGTATTTTTGCCCCTTTTCTATGAGAAAGTTATGAAGGGAAGACATAACAGAAAGGCTCAAATTTCTAAAGATGATTTTATTCTAGTTGTAACTCTGTCTTCTTAGACCCTCCTCCATTCATCTCTCTCTAGATTTTTCCCAGAAGTTTTGGGAGATATTTTTATACTTGAAAATTATATGACCTACACATCAAAACCTAGGCAAGGTGGAGTCACATGAACTAGATTTACAATCTCACCTGAAACAACTTTAAAAAGAGAAAACCATATTTTATAAAGACATTGGGGGATTAGACAATGAAGGATTCCTGAGCCAAGATAAAACAAATGAAGAAAGGCCTATCATTTCGCCCAGTTTATGACCTAGAGAGAATGTCCAGGCCTCAAGCTGCCCCAGAGAGCTGGTTTCTGAGTAGAAGAGAGGGAGCTGGGGTAGAGTTCACAGAAAATACTATCAAAACAAAGAGAATGGTGCAGAGAGTCCCTTCAAGTCTTAAAAGGGTAAGAGGGAAATATCCTTGATACTCACAAAACACCAGAAATAGTTCTTGTTCCTGCAAGCCAGAGTGGAATATATGATCATTCATGGGACATCAGGTAGAGTACCCAGAAGAGTCTTGTCTCAAGAGTTTGGAAAAATAAGTGCTGTATTAGTCCTGCCTAATAAAACTTTTAAAAAAAATCCATGTATAAAGAGTTATAATGCTTTTCAATTTATCGATATTTCAGAATAAAGCTCAAGAATATTCTTGGGAATACAAAAAGTATTCCACATCCAGCAAGGTAAAATATTCAAGGCCTGAATATCTAATAAAAATTAGTGGCTATGCAAGAAAGCGGGAAATATTACCATAATGAATAAATACCATTAACTCTGTCCTAGAAGTAACATATGATGTAAATAGTTAAAACCAAATCGAACTCACTGCTGTTGATTCACATCTGAATCAACAACCTTATCTATCACATAGAGTAGAAGCGCTTTATAGTTTCTTTCTAGAAAGCAAACTGTCTTATCTTTCCCTCCCAGAACAGCTGGCAGATTAGAACCACCAACCTTTCAATTAGCAGTTCAAGGCTTAACCACTGTGTCAGAAAGGTTCCTACACAGTAGAAAAGGACAAAATAATTGGGGAAGTTATGTTACCTGATTTAAAATACTATTACAAAATTGCAATAATCATGACTGTGGATTTAGTAGGAAGATAGACAAATAGATTGATGGATATAAAAGGAAGTAGAAAACTATACATATGGTTACACAGTGTTTTACAAAGTTGCCAAGACAAGACAATAGAAAATGAATATTTTTCCATATGCAGAGCAGATTATCTGAGAGGCTGGGCTCTATGAGGAGAAGTGTGGCATCAGGATTGGTGGAAGATATATTAACAATCTGCGTTATGCAGATGACACAACCCTGCTTGCCGAAACTGAGGAGGACCTCATGCACTTGCTGCAGAGGGTCAAGGACTGAAGCCTTCAGTATGGACTGAGGCTCAATGTCAAGAAGACAAAGATTCTCACCACTGGAACAATTGGTAGCATCAGGATGGATGGCAAAGAGATTGAGATTGTTCACAGCTTCAGTTTGCTCGGCTCCATGGTCAACACTCTTGGCACCAGCAGCCAGGAAACCAAAAAAAGTATTGCGATGGGAAAGTCTGCTGTTAGGGACCTCTGTAAAGTACTCAAGAGCAACGGTGTCTCTCTGGAGACTAAGGTCTGCCTGATACAGGCTATAGTCTTTGCAATCACTTGTTATGGATCAGAGAGTTGGACAATGACTAGGGAGGATAGAAGGAGAATTGATGCCTTTGAGCTGTGGTGCTGGAGAAGAGTATTGAATGTACCCTGGACTGCCAAGAAAACAAACAGATTTATCCTGGAAAGGGTTAAACCAGGCTACTCATTGGAGGCAAGGATTCTGGGGCTTCGTCTGGCATACTTTGGACATATTGTAAGGAGAGACAGGTCTTTGGAGAGAGACATCATGCTTGGTAGGCTGGAGGAACGGCGCAGGAGGGGAAGGCCCTCTAGGAGGTGGATTGATTCAGTGACTAGGGTAATCGGGATGGGTGTGTCAGAGGCAATGTGATTGGCACAGGATAGAGCAGGGTTTAGGGCTGTTGTACATAGGGTCGCTATGAGTTGCAAATGATTCGACGGCACATAACAACAACAACAACTACAACAACATGTATAAACATTCCTTTGGAGTAAACAGAATCAAAGAACTAAATGTAAAAGCTAAAACTAGAAAACTTCTGGGGAAAAAAAATTATGGGGAGTGCTTTAGTAACTTTGCATTTAACCAACATTTCCTAAACATCATGCCAAAACAAAAATCACAAAATAAACAAGAAAAAAAATCAATAAATTATATTTTCAATATTATTAAAAGTTAAACCTTTTTCTCTTCAAAAGAACTGATAAAAAATAAAAATGGAAGCACAAACTGGCAGAAATATTTGTGGAACTGGTATCTGACAGAGACTTGTATCTAGATGATATAAAAGGCACTTACAGCTTAACAATAGGAGTCATATAATCTAATTTTTTTCTTTTCATATCATCTAATTCTTAAAATAAACATATTTGCCCATTCTACAGAGATACATGGATAGCAAACCAGTAAAGAGAAGAAACTAAGCACCACCAATCACTAAGTACACATTACTACCATAACTAAATACTATCATATTCTTGCAAGGATAGCTGTAATTATGAAAACTGGTAAGGTAGAGAAAAAGTTGAGCAATTGAAACTCTCATATGCTGGCAAGTGTATAAAGTGTTACCGACACTTTGGAAATCAGTTTGACATTTCCTTAAAAACTTAGCTGTACACTTACATACAGCCTAGTCAGTCCAATTTTAGATATTTAACCAAGAAAAATGAAAACATGTGACCCTATTAAGCATATTTCTCATATTAGCCTTATTTGCAAAAGCCCAAAATTGTAAACAACTTTAAAGGCCCTCATGCCACAAATGGTTAAAGGAAATGTACTCATGCAGTAGAATGCTACAGAAAAATACAAAGGAATGAAGTACTCACTGCAATACAGCTAAATCTCTAAATAATCATGTGGAGTAAAAAGAAGAAAGACATGGAATACATACAGTATTATATTGTTTAGATAAAATTCTTAAAAATGAAACTCATCTAGAGTGACAGGAAGTGGCTCAATGATTGCCTGGAGGGTGTACAAGAAGATGTGGGAAGGAGAGGTTCCAATGGAGAGTGAAAAGAATTGGGTATAATGGAAATATTCTCTTGATAGTTGTGATGACTTCAAAATACACATAAATACATATATTAAATCTTAAACGTACACTTTAAACATGGGCCCTTTATTGCATATCCATTATGCTTAAATAATAGAGCTATTTTTAAATCTTTCGGAAAATTTGCAAATGCTTCTTAGATTGTGCAACTCTCCATCTACACTCAGGGGATGTGGTGTGGCAACACTCAGTGTGGTAACTCTGTCCTCCCTCCAGAGGTCAGGGCCTTCTTCCCCCAAGCGCTTTCCCATGCAGTTTTCAGAAACATAAACTTCCTTCTTGGAACATGCAAGAAATCTCTGTGTTTATATTGCAAGCCCACCGAGGGATGAACCCTAATTTAATCACCCATGTGTTTCCTGATCAACTTTTTGACAACTCACCATTGATTCTGGAAATGTCCCAGTCATTTCTCACACTATCACTTCCAAGATCAAATGTAAACTGTGGGCCTAGTAAGGGTTGCCTGTCATCATCAGTGGCTTCAAAAATGATACTTTCAGATGTTCTGAGGGGATAGCAAAAGAAAAGGCCCGTGTACTCCTTGGCTAGCCGCGGAGCGTTGTCGTTCACATCATCGAGGGTCAGGTAGAAACTTGCACTGGATTTCAAAAGGCCATCTAAATAAAGGAAAGATTGGAACACATATCAATTCATTTTATTTTTAATAAAGCAGAAAGTCAGTTGATGTTTCATTGATTCCAACCCAATGTGACCTCACGTGGAGTAGATCTCTCCCAAAGGGCTTTCGGTGCCCGATTTTTCAGAAGCAGATTATAATGCCTTTCTTTTAAAGAGCCTCTAAACAGACTCAAACCTCCAACTTTTTTATTTTGTAGCCAAATGTGTTAACTATTTGCACCACCCAGGGATGCCATCAAAAAAATATAATTCAAGAAAACATGTTTTGAAAGTCAAGAGAGAACTGATGTTGTAACTGATTAAAATGACTTAATGAGAATAAAAATCAAGATTTATGTGCCAAGGACTGTGCTAATATTTAGCCTACATTACCTCCAAACAACTCTGACATATTGCAGATGAGAAAAACTGAGGTTCAGAGAAGTTATGCATCTTGCCCAAGGACACATAGCCGGTAAGCAGGAAAGAGGCTTCCAGTCTGAGAGACCTTGTCCTCAGACATGGTGTTCAACTCAGACATGGTGCTCAACTTTCTAAGCTTTATTTCTTTATCTGTGTAATATGTGGTTTTTATAAGAACTGAATGTAGGTGAATCTTCTCCGAACACAGTAAAGGGTCCCTTAAGGTTAGTTACCCTTGTGCAGTGACAGAGAGGGCAGATGAGTGTGTCCATGGTGGGATTTTCACATTCCGACATGGATCAGAAGATCCATGGGCGGTTCCCTACCAGTGAACCTCAAGCGCAGCTACCCTCCTCTGTCAGGGGAGGCTTGCCTCAGTATGATGCTGCACAAATGTCAACAGAGCTTCCAGACTAACAAAGACTAGGAAGAAAGAGCTGGTTATCTACTTCAGAAAATCAGCCAGAGGAAACCCTGCAGTTGATGTTGTCTGCCTTCAAATTGGAACTCACTCCCTGCTCCCAATAACAGACCCTCCTACAGGTTTTCAGAGGCAGTTAATTGCACAGAAAGAGATTGCCAATCCTTCTCCTGCAGAGCAGCTAGTGGATTCGAACCATGTGCCTTTGGTATTGCAGTGCAGCTTCTTCTTATTAGGCCACCAGAGCTTCCTAATGGTCCACAAATGGCCCCATTCACATAGAGATGTATGACATGTGAGAGGTCATAGAAATGGTGTGTGAATAGACCATATTTTGTCTTGTTATGGCAAGAGGGTTCCAGGAAACCTGGACTGTACTGGCAACATTGAATAACACAGTGTGGAGCCCTGGTGGTGCAATGGTTAAACACTTGGTCACTAGCCAAAAGACCAGATGCTTGAACTCAACAACTGAGTTAAGTTTCAGAAGAAAAATTTGACAGTCTTCCCTGTAAAGATTATGGCTATTGGAACTCTAGAGAGGCAGTTCTGTTCTAACCTGTAGGGTTGCTCTAAGTTGGAATCTTTATAATGGCAACAGATAACAACAATAAGTAGTAAAGGACTTGGTTTAAGAAGCCTACAGCTTGGTAGATAGTTGCTCTCCAGGAACTTAATTTCTCAGAGCTCTCACAACTATAAAATGTGGTCAATAACAGCATTTCCCCTCACAGTGTTATGGGAGGAAGAGATCAAATAATATCCTCAAGGCTGAGAAGAGGGCTATAACTGCAATGAAGACCTTTTCTCATTTTCTCTCTGATGTCAGTCACAGATAACATTTTTATAATTTCCAACACCAACCACTTCCATTTTAGTAAGCCTGCCTTTCTGGATTTTCTTCTCAACTATCTTCTTTTAGCCAGGATTTCATGTAATCAAAGAAGAATAAAACCACTTGTGTTCTTGAAACTATTTCACTTATTTATGTCATTTCCATTCCAAGAACTGGAAATGAGGCAGAGTTTTGGAGCCTGGTTTTGATTCATGAAGCTTCTATAATGGGAGAGAGGCTCAGAGAAAAGTATCTAAACAGAGTGCTGATTCCCCTGGTATGTGGTACGGGAGGCATCAGGCACATATTCCTTGGTGAGTCAGCGGTGTTTAAATCAAGTGTTAAATGTATACAAGGTGGAGGTGGCATGTGCTTGGTTTGATGCAAGCAAGATGGAAAGATGGATCCTTAAAGAGGCCCATGGGCTCAACCATACCTCTGTCCCCAACTTGGTATATAGTTCTATTTCCTACCTTCTTTGGTATAACTTGATCACAGCATTTTCCTTCTTCTTAATCTTTCTGTATGCAGGAATCATTTTTATGATTCCTTTCCCTGTTCCTCATTCTAATTCCAAACCCTGGATTCACACTTTAGTTTACTTAGCACTCTCAGACTCTATTTAACTATTGCTGTTGTTGTTAGATGCTGTTGAGTTGACTACAACTCACAGTGACACTATAAAGAATGGATCTGGACCTTACATATCCTGTGTATTTCTCTAGCAGTTGTTTATTCAATATTCTCTCTGTCTTTTTGGTAATATATGGTGGTATGGTAGTAAGGAGTTGTGCTACTAATCCAAAGGCATATAGTTTGAATCTATCAGATGCTTCATGGCAGAGAGATGGGCAAACTCCTCTATTATGATACAGTGCCTCTGAAAACCTTCTGGAGGATCATATATGAATCTGTTTTGACTCAATGGTATACAATAACAAGCCAGTATAGACGCCAAATACATTTACAGTCTGATGGTGTAGCAAGTTGTTGCTAATTCAACCATGTTGTTCAAATTCACCAGTAATTCCACAGCAGAAAGATAGGCATTCTCCTCTTTCTATTGCAATTTACAGCCTCAAAAACCCAATGAAGAGTCATTTCAAGTCAGAACCAACTTGACAGGAGTAAATTTTAAGTTAATCAGCATAAGAACAACAGAATTCCTACTCTATATTGGCTCAGTTCCACTTAAATGAAAAGAAATGTCTTGTTGTTAGGTGCCATCAAATTGAGTATGACTCATAGCAATCCTATGAGCAACATGCCTGCGTCCTGCCCTATCCTGTGCCATCCTATCATTGCTGATACATGTAAGCACATTGCTGCGGTCACCATATCTATCCATCTTGTTGAGGGTCTTCCTGTCTTCTGCTGTTCCTCCACCTTTTCAAGAGTGATGTCCCTTTTCAAGGAAGAACCTCTCCAAGCAACACACCCAAAATATGAGACATGAAGCTTTGTCACACTTTGGCTGCATCCTTTCTAAAATGTCATCAGCTCATTCTTTTGGCAGTCCATGGGTTTTGCAGTACTCTTCTCCAACACCATAATTCAAAGGCATCAATTCTTCTGTTATCCTTTTTCATTGTCCAGCTCTCAGATGCTCAGCAAGTGATTTAAAAGACCATGGTATGAATCCAATATATCTTCCTTCGGCTTCAAACTGACATTATTGCTCTTCAGTATTTTGGAAAGGTCCCTGTCTGCAGACTTTCCCAAAGCATTGTATCTCCTTATCTCCTGAGTGCTGGTAACAGGGGTGTTGATTATGGACACAAGTAAGATGAAATCCTTGACAGATTCAATCCTATCTCCATCTATCATGGTGTTGCCTATTGGCCAAGTAGTAAGGACCTTTACCTTCTTAATTCAAAGAGGATGAAACCTAATGAACTGAAGGAGAAATAATGATCTATAATTTGCAATTACTAAAAAAAAAATTTGCAATTGCTTACTATGCCTCAGAGAGCTGGACAATGACTATGATAAAAGAATTGATTCCTTTGAATTGTGGTGCTGGAGAAGAGTACTGAATATACCATGGACTGCTAGGAGAACACAAAGGTTCACCCTAGAGAGGGTTAAACCAGGCTGCTTCTTGGAGGCAAGTATTCTGAGGCTTCGTCTGACATACTTCAGGCATGTTGCAAGGAGAGACCAGCCCTTGGAGAGGGACATCATTCTTGGAAGGTTTGAGGGACAGCACAGGAGAGGAAGACCCTAGATGAGATGGATTGACTCAGTAACTGGGGTAATGGGGGTAGGTATGTCGAGGCAATGAAGTTGGCTCAGAATAGAGCAGGGTTCAGAGCTGTTGTTGTACATGAGGTCACTATGATTTATAAGTGACTCAATGGCACATAACAACAATCACTTAAGAAGCAAGGGATAGGAGTGAGTAATTTATCCAGAGAATCAAGAACCTTCCTGGAAGTTGTAACTCCTAGGAAACCACAGGCATGAACAATATCCCAGAAGCCTGGCCAGCCTCCAGATACTGTGGTGGTCATTAAGTACCTTGAGGCTGACTCCAACATACATAGACAATTGAACAAAACTCTGCCTGATCCTCCGTCATCCTCACAACCTCTGCCCCTAGTTGAAATCACTGTATCAATCTATCTAGCTGAGAGTCTTCATCTCCTGCTAACCTTAACTACTTTTCCATAAGTAACATCCTTCTAAAGAGACAGCCCTGATTGTTGTTGCTGTTGTTAAGTGCTGTCAAATAGTAGACAACTCATAGCGACCCTATGAATGAAAGACCAGAGCACTGTTCAAAGAGTTTCCAGAGGCAAGCCATTTTGGAAGTGGATGCCACTCATGTCCAAAATATGTGAGATGAAGCCTCACTATCTTTGCTTTTAAGAAGCACGCAGGTTTCACTTCTTCCACGACAAATTTGTTTATTCTTTTTTTTAATTAATTAATTAATTTATTTTTCATTTCAGTGAACATCTACAGAGATTTTGGAATTCCATTCATTCATTGTTACACCCTTCTCGCTGTCCCCCCCATTTGCTCCTCTCCTTGAAAAGCAAAAGAAAAACTCCCTCATTGGTACACAATCCCCCCCCGCACATCCCCCAACACCAAATATAATCCACTCTGCAACCCTCATTCCGTACTCTTATGATAAACATAATGCCCTAAAATATAATACTTTGTTTATTCTTTTGATAGTTCTTGATAGTCTACTGCGAAGAAGGCATTCTCAGGAGCACAAGTAATTTTTACCTTTAACAAAACCAAGAATGTGCTCCCAATTTCTCTACGTTTTTGTATCCTTCCACTGCAAGGAGCTAGTACTCTGCCCCATGAGCCCAGTGACTTCTCCCGCCTGCCTCCCCCTCCTCCAGTCTCCCAGGTTTATGTTCTCTGCTCACCTTTTTCAGTGGCCTCAACGTGTACCTCATAATTACTTTCAGCTTCCCTGTCCAGTGCTGCCGCGCTGAAGATCTCACCGGTGGCAGAGTTAATTCTGAGCCAACCTCTCCTGTCGTCTTTCAGGGAATAACTTAATTGGGTGAAGAGAGCAAAAAGAATACCTGCTTTACTCTGTGTGAAAATGTCAACACACATTATACATCATTTTACTATCATGTCAACAGCATCATTTCATGGTATTTCTACTACAGCTAAAATCATCTAATGGTTTTAGTGCATTATTTACGTATCACCTGAAGGCAAGGGGAAAGCTTAATTCATCCTTACAAAGCAGTGGCTGTATTTAGTTTGTTAGGAAAGGGATTGCCATACATTGGAAAAGTCTGGTAAAAGAAACAAAAATTAAAGCAAAATGTCGCCTGCAGATGAATAGAACTAATAGCAACTCTATGAACAACAGATCTGGGCTCTGCCATCCTTGTCATCTCTAATATACTTGAGCCCATTGTTACAGTCACCAGGTCAATCCTTCTTGTTAAAGGTCTTCCTCTCTTATGACTCTCCCATCTTTCCAGGCGTTATGTCCTTTTCCAAGGATTGGGCTCTCCTATCAACACCCTCAAAAACAAACTAAAAGAATCTTTTTAAACCTATTAGCAAACTAACTCCACAAAAAATGAACCAGAAAATTTACAAACTCAGGACTCAGCCTTGTGTGAAATTGATAGGTGTGCGCAGACTGCTGGTGGTGCAGTGAACGTGGAGACTCTATGAAGATCCACTGGAGGCTTGTACATTTTGGGCAGTGGACTAAGGATAGAGACTACGAAAGGTTAGCTCTTAGATCAGCAAAGGAGACAGACACATAGTCTACCCTGACAATTCCAAATAAATATGATGAATATAATGGAAGGAACCCTATGGGACTGCAGAAATGTTTATAATAATCAAAGTCTAAGTTTAAGGAAATCAAAGATGTGTTTCTGAAGAAACAGAGCAAAAAGACTCAGAAGTAAGGCCTGGCAATCTCCAAAGAACAGAGCCATTGAAGACCCTGTGGATAACAGTTCTATTCTGAAACCCTTGGGATCACCGTGAGTTGAAATCAACTCGAAGGAATCTGGCTTGATTTAATTTCTTTGTTTTCTTTTAAAGCAAGACATGTCAAGTAGAAGAAATGTTCTAAACTCAGACAGAAGAATCAAAAGATGTCTTGGTGTGTAGAGGGAATCGAGTATTTCAGCAGTGTTTCAACAGGTATGGGGATGAATGGATGTCAAAAGATGTGACAGAAGAAACTCCAAAGAGCCACATCCCAGGAAGAAATGAGTACCCACTGAATGGCACTAAGAAGGAAGGTGGCCCAGTAAATAGGTGTTTTCAAAGCAACTCAAGGGTAGCCAACTAAGTGAAAGCTAAATCTGAGAAGAATAAGATTAAAGCTCCAGAAAAACCAACACTCAATAGTCATGATGATATTCCTTAGATCAAATAGTCCTGCTCCTAGAAAGTTTCCTTTTAAAAAAAGTATTTAAACAAATTTTAAAAAGAATTCTATAGAATATTTATAGGAAAGGGTTCTTTCTAAAATAATAAAGTACTGGAAATAACCTGACTCCAGGAATAAGAATGATTAAAAAGTGATGTCACGTTAGTTAATTAAATTAACTGTTTTTCAATTTTTTTAAAAGTGCATTTGATATGCCAAGGACTGCATTAGACTCTGTCCTCGGGATGAGAAACCTTCTAGGGTCTTGAGAGAGGAGTGGAATGATGAGCTTTCATTTTTAAAAGGATCTCTCTGCTCACAGCTTAGCAAATAGAATTGGGTAGGAGGAGAGGAGGGCCAAAGATGGATCCACCAGAGAGATGCCGGTGGACCGGATCATGGCGGAAGTAGGAAGAAGTGGTTGAATTCTGAGTGTGTATCAGTCCAAGTATCTACAGGTGCTGATGAGTTGGTTTAGGATCCACTGGACGCTAGTGGGACTAAGAGGAAGATAATACAATTTCTCGGGCTAAAACAGCTGGAATTATCTTTCATTCTTTTTTACAACAATATTTTATTTTGAAACAACCCCAAGTTAGAATAAAGTTGAAAATACAATCTAGTTGTAGTTCAGGGCCATTGAGCCCATTTTGAAACATAATGAGCCTTGAGAACAGAGTAGAACTGCTCAGTCAGATGTGCGAAGCTAGCATCTGTATAGGCGCAAGTGGCCAGGTCTTCTCTCCCAAAGAGGGGTGTTCTCGCTCTCTCTCAAAATATCTATAGTTGTTATAAGGAACTGTCAACTCTGCTCTGACTCTTAGCAACCCTGTGTACGATAGAACAAAACTTTCCAAATCCCCCACCATCCTCAAATCTGTGCTCTGCTTAACCTGTTGTTCCAGTCACTGTAGCAAACTATCTCATTCTCATTGAGGGTCTTCCTTTCTTTCATTGACTCTCCATTTCCCTAAACATGATACCCCTCTCCAGAGACTGACTGACCCCTCTCCTGATAATAGACCCAAAATATGTGCGACCAAGTCTCACTGTCTTCACTTCTAAGATGCATTATGGCTTCACTTCTTCCAAGATAAATGTGCTTGTTCTTTTGGTAATATGTTCAGTATGGTAGTATAGTGTACAAGGTATTGGGCTGCTAATCCAAAGGATGGCGGTTTGAATTCACTAGCCAATCACAAAAGTAAGATGGGCAGACTCCTACCATGAAAATCCACGACCTCAGAAACTCAGTGGAGGGTTGCTGTATGTCAGAAACAACTCGACATCAATGGTTTGGATTCATATATAAATATATTTTTCTATATTAAATATAATATGTATTTAAATAATTTATATATTACTATAAATACTTCCACATTTGTATACACTCTTTCAGCTTTAATTCTGAATTGGTCTATTATTCTGGAAACATTTTCTTCCTTTTTGTCCCCAAGGCCAATTAATTTAAGACTTCCCTTCTCATTCTCCCTTGCTGGTCTTTCCTCATCTTCCTGATATCAATTTGGGGATGTACACATTACAACTCTTTTTGACCCTTCATAGGGATTGTCTTGCATGCTTATGACAAATTTCTTATTTGTTTCTCTCACAAACTCAGATTTTTGTTCACTTATCTTTGACCAGTAGTTGTTTTTTTTTCTTTTTTTAAAATTATTATTAATTTCAATGAACATCTACAGAGATCTTGGAATTCCATTCATTCATTGTTGCACTTTTCTCCCCGCTCCTCTCCTTGAAAAGCAAAAGATAAACCCCTTCATTTGTACCCACTCCCCGCCCCCCACCTCCCCACTCCCACCCCAAGTATACTCCACTCTGCAACCAGTAGTTTTTATAGCATTCTCATGAGATTTGTTAAACAATAAATTATTGTGAAATCTTAAACATAGTGCCCCATATCATTTGTATCTCTGGTATACAGAGTACTATCTACACCAAAGTATACAATATAAACCCCACCCTTTTTTCCAGTCTTATGTTTATCTTTCTGAAACTAGAGAAAGGGTTAAAGAGTAAATCACTAGGTGGGGAACATACTCTTTAACTGACAATCAGATAAAGGCCCTGGAACTCATTCCAGATGTCTAAATGACCATTCAGCAGGAAGCAGGACTCCCACAAATGTTTAGAGAAACTAAAGGAACCACATGCTTTGCTTTAAGTAATGCTAAAAATACTTGTTATACCATGAACATTAGGGCTAATATAGAAAACCACCAAAAGATATGGATTTGAGTCCAATCTAGAGACACATCAATTAAATAATCTTCAATATGTTAAAGAAATTGACCAAAGTATAGATATACTCATATACCTATGTGTCCTGGACAAATGAATAATTATTATCTATTTTTATTTTCTCAATTTATTAACTTTTACATATTTTCTCCTCCTTTCCTTTCATCTTCCCTACCTCCTACAATGCCCCCCTGGTTCCAAACTGTTCTCATAATATAATGTTTAATCATATATTCCTTTCAAACAGTTTTCCCCATCATCTGTTCCAATGCAGTGTTCATTATCTATCCACCCCTTCAGTTATTCTTGATAGCAAAAAGATGGAAGCAACCCAAGTGTCCATCATTAAATGAATGCATAGAAAAACTATGGTATAGCCACACGATGGAGTATTATGCAGCATTGAAAAGCAATGAAATAATAAAACATTACACAACACGAGGGAGCCTTGAGGACATTAAAAAGTTTTAGAGAAAGTTTATATGGATTCTACTATATTTGAAAACTGGTAATTTCTAAGATGGAAAGTAAACATTTTGTTTTACTACCACATTTTAATCAGTGAGGAAATTGAGAGGCACAGCAAGATCAATAGACATCATAGAACTGAGGCTCAAATGGAAATCTGTATACCAATGTTTATAGAAGCCTTATTCACCATCACATGAAAATAGAAACAACCCAGATAGCCAACCACAACTGAATGGATTGAGAAGTTGTGGTACAGTCATACAATAGAATACTATGCAGCACACAGGAACAATGATTTTTTAAATTACTACCTAGCTTGAGAGGGACTGGAGAGTAATATGCTGAGTGAACTATCTCAGTCCCACAAGGACAAATACTGTATAGAACCATTATTACAGAATGAGTATGGGGACTCAAGGTGGGGGGGGTTGGAAATAGAAGCGTGAGGATAAGTAGGAAGGTAGGATGGTAATCATAGGGTTGCACAATTTGATGGGGGGGTGAAAGAAATGAGAAGGATCTTTTGTGAAAAACAATGTATTCAAACTTTGTAAATAAGTCAGTATAAAATAATTATAAAAAAAGACACACATCTTTGACTTAGCAATGGCACCATCACCAGAACACATCCTTCTCCATCCATGGCCTCCCAGGGTTCTGTATTCCAGAACTGTCTGTGCTCTTTCACTACTGATCTTTGTACATTAGCTCAGCTAAAGTGTCCTGCTTCCCTCTGTCTTCCCTGAAGCCTTCCTTGCCACCTCACATCCTTGCCAGGACTCCCTTCCTTCAAGGGCCTTCATTGCGCTGTTACAGCATTTAGCACTGAACTAGAATAGCTTCTTTATTCAACTTTACCTACTTCTAAAAGGTAAGCTCAGTTCAGTTGAAATGAAATATTTGTCCATTGTTTTCTTCCAAAATAATTTGAGTGGTCAATAGTTATTGAATAAAGCCACAATAAGTGAAAATATCCAGAAGAACCATACTGCCTTTCCACATCTTCCCTGCTGCATCAAAATGGCCCTACCCCATCCCGACAGGCTCAGCATTAACCTCCCCAGGATGGGTATAGAATGAGAATGAGCTAGGACACTTTTGTACCCTTGATCTAGATGCCTCCCCTCACCTTGCCAGATGGCTAAGCCTTTAGTTCAGTGTTTGACTCATTTCCCTGTTTGGACCTCTGGTCCATCTTAGGTCTAAAACTCTTCACCAAGGCCAACCCACATGATTGATTCACACATTAGG
Organism: Elephantulus edwardii; assembly: GCF_000299155.1. NCBI lineage: Eukaryota > Metazoa > Chordata > Mammalia > Macroscelidea > Macroscelididae > Elephantulus > Elephantulus edwardii. Next base: position 16,973,757 of record NW_006399786.1, on the reverse strand, counting down.
TTTAGCCGTGGTCAGTCCGTCCTTGGGAGATAGATCCCCTCTCCTGACCTGAGACTTTTGTTATAAGTTGCCTGGAATAGAAGCAGGGTAGTGCCTCCCATTCACCAAAGCCTGGATCCTCGGAGAGCAAGAACCACCCACGAAAATAACGCTCCACTGGGGTACTGATACTTCCTTGAACCAAGGCCAAGTTCCATGTGCACTGGAACACAGTGTTTTCAATTGCCAGCTATTTCACTAGAGAAGAGTCTTGGAGTCAGGCCAGTCCCTCTGCCCCTCCCAGCCCTGTCTTCCTTCACAATGGCATTGGTTGTGGCATGCAACAGTGCCCAGCACTCTTCTCCTTTACCTTATCTCCAGACCTTCTGGATCCTTGGCAGTCACGTTGCCCAAGTAAGTGCCTATTGTCACATTCTCAAAGACTTTTGCTTGGAACATTTGTTGAGAAAAAAGGGGTGGTTCATTCACATCTGTCACAATAAGTCTGAGCGTGGCAAATGAACTGTCGTTGTACTGTATACCAGACACTAAAGGCTCGGGATTTTCTGCCTTGAACACGATGTTGTGAACAGGTGTTGTTTCAAAATCAAGAGGCTGTGTATGGGGGGTGGGGGAGAGAGAGAGAAAAAAAAATTAATTTTGAGATATTTAAACCAAAATAACCAAAGTCATTGCTATTGAGTCAATTTTGATTCATAGTGACCCTAATGAAACTATGATTTTGATTGACTAATGGACCAGAAACCCAAATCCATTGCTATCAATTAGATGCAAAATTATGTCAAATTCCACCCCCCCCCCAACTCCATCAGATTTGCAGGGCTATAAACCTTAATGGGAAGAGACTGCCTCAATGTTCTCCCATGCAGTGGTTCAAATTGTTAATCTTCTGGTTATCAACTTTGGATGATTGTTTTTGTTGATGTTGTTAGGTGCAATCAAGTTGACTTCGACTAATAGAGATCCTACAAACAACAGATCTGAACCTTCCCCTAACTTTTACCACCCTCGTGATCTCAAGCTCATTGTTACAGACATCCTGTCTATCCATCTTGTTGAGGATGTTCTTCTCTTTCTCCAAACCTTCACCTTTCCCAGAATGAGGTCTCTTTCCAAGAACTGTCCCCTCCAGACTATATGTGCAAAGTATGTGAGATGAAGTTTCACCAATCTTGTCTCTAATGAGTACCTTGGTTGCACTTTCTCCAACACACATTTGTTTATTCTTTTGGCAGCCCATGGGATATTCAGCACTCCTCTTCAATACCACAATTCAAAGGCATTTATTCTTCTCTCATCCTTATTCATTGTCCAACTTTCAGATGCATAACTAATTTTTCAGAAACAATTGAAAAATCCATGGCTAGGATCAGGTGCACCTTAAGTCTTCAAACTGGCAATGATTGTTGTTGTTGTTGTCAGGTGCCATCGAGTTAAGTATGACTTACAGTAAACCCTGTCCTATCCTGTGCCATTGTCACCATATTTGACATTCCATAATGGACAATTATTGACTTTCTAAAAATAGTCACTCCTTATGCTATTTGGAAAACTCTCACTCAGAGCAACAATTCTATAGCCAATGTCAGCAAAAACCTGCTACGTGGAGAAATGATAAAAGATTTGTGAAGAGTCTTCACACCAGGACTCATCAGAGCTTTTAATATGTTGACATGTTTTATAACTCTCCAACGAGAGAAAATAGAAGCAGTACTCTTTAAATGTATTTATTAATAGAATAATATTACTCATTCATTTCTTCAGAAGAAATTCATTGTACAATATGTTATTGTTGTTGTTATTGAGAGACTTGGAGTCGGAACTGGCCCATAACTTACCCTCTAGCAGGTTTTCAGAGATAGTTAATCACACAGGAGGAAACTGACCATCTCTCTGAGCAATATGGTAGATGCTGGAAATAACATTCAAGTGTATTTGTCAAAAGTTCCTAGGTGGTACAAAAAAGTGAATGTACTTGGTTGCTAAATCAAAAGGTTGGGGTTTCAAATCCATACAAATGTGCCTCAGAAGAAAGCTAGGTAATCTACTTCTGAAAATTCAGATGCTGAAAATCCTATACATCTCAGTCCCACTCTGACATATATGCAGGTGCTGTGAGTTGGAATCAACTAGATGACGAGTGGTTTTTTATATTTGTGAGTTACAGAGATCTAGTCTCCTGGTTGCCTGGCACACTGGTAGACATATTTTAATGAGGATAGTTCTCTGAAGACAGTTTGGAGAATTCTTATATGTTATTGTTGTTGTTGATTGCCATGGAGTTGAACACAACTTACAGTGACCCTATGAACAAAAGGCCTGAAGCCTTTCTTATAACTATCGTCATTTATCAATGTTTATAGAGTTTCCAGAGGCATATTGTTCAGGAAGTGGATGCCACTCCTGCTTCCAAAAATTCTTATATAGAAATTTGAAATCTATGGGTGCTCTGGAGGCCTAGTGGCAAGAAGCTGCACTGCAATCCCAGAGGCCCACAGTTTGAATCCATCAGATGCTCTGCTGGAGAAGGAGGGACAATCTCCGCCTGTACCAGTCAGATCCAATGTGACGGTACACACACACACACACACACACACACACACACACACCTTTTTTAAAAAATTTAAAAATTTTTTAAAAAGAGAAATTTGAAATCTAAAGATTTTTAAATTTCCATATTGATCTTGGAAAATATATGAGATATAAACTGGACAATAGGGATATTATAAGGAGAATAATTTTCTGGAGGACCTTAAAAGCTAAGACACAGAAATAGACTTTAAAGTCCTTGAGAAAGCAGAAGAGGTGAGCAGAGACAGAACAAAAAGTGTGTGTATACTCTGCCCTCCTTCCAGACTTGTGTTGCACAGACCCAGGATAGAAAATCAAGAGACCATTGTTAATTTAGCATGGGGAAGAATATCCCTACAAACAACAGATGTGAATTCTGGCCAGTTGAGGCTATTCAAGAAAGAATTGTCTCAAAAACACAATAAATTCCCAACTTGGGAGGTTCTCTTTCTATCAAAACGAATACATGACCAGCTAGCACAGACCATGTTTATTGTTGGCTGAAAGTTGAAGAAATGAGACAGTATGCCTGGGAAAGAGTAGCAGCTTGTGTCAGGGGAATCGCACAAGTGAGGCAGTGAGGAAGTGAGAGAAGACTGCGTATGTAAGGCAAAAAATTCAGACCTTACCCTTGACAAGCAGAGAAAAATGTTTCAATACAAGACTGACATGGTCTTATTTCCGTTTTAGGGAAATAATTCTTGTAGCTGCCATGTAAGTGAAAGATGATGCCGTGGGTTCATTGTGCTCCCCCGAAGCATGTGTCAGCTCAGTAAGGTCATTTTCCCAGCAGTTTGCGGTTGTCCTCCATTTTGGGATCTAATCAAAGTATCTATTTTTTTAATATGTGGTAAATCCTAACCTCTACATGTTAACGAAGGCTCCTTGGTGGTACAATGGCTAAAACATTTAGCTCCTAGCCAGAGAGTCAGCAGTTCAAACTCCCCAGTTTCTTCAAGGAAGAAAGATGCAGAAGTCTGCGTCTGTAACGATTTAACATGATACGGGCAGTTACGCTCTGTGGAATAGGATCACATCTGAATTAACTGCAAACAGGCTTGGTTGGGGGTTTTATATATTAGTAAGGAAGGATTAGGATGAATTTTTTTTTTCCTTAAGACGAAACCTTACAAGAGGGTCTGACTCGAGTTTACCCTTGCTCAAGATACGCCCTTATTCAAATCATACCTTTTATCTTACACGAGACAAAAGGAGAGCAAAGCACATAAGGAGGAAAGACTGACTAGTATTAAGAGAGAACAGCCTGGAGCGGACTCCGGGATTCTGTACTGAGCGTCTTGTAGCACAGGGGAGGAAGCCTGATCCCTTGGAGATATCCAAGAATGTCAAACCCACAGATGACATGAGAAGACAGGTACCCTTCTTTAGAGCCAACAGCATGATTTTACACTTCTAGCATCTGTAACTATGTGAAAAAAACACTTTTGCTTGTAAAAGTTATCCACTTGTGGGATTTTCACTATAGCAGCACCAGGTAACAGGGAGAAGTTCTGGTGGTCTAGTGGGTAAGGAACTACACTGTCAACTCAAAGGCACCTAGTTCTAATCCACCAGCTGCTCCATGGAAGAAAGATAAGCAAATTCTTCCCATGCAATTTATTGCCTCTGAAAACCTGCTGAAGGGTCAGCCAACTCAACAGCACATAACAGAAACAACAAGATAAATAAGACACATGAATTTGAGAAAGATGTGGATTGGGGAGGGAAACCAGATATGAGTGTTAAATACTTGCTTAACAGCTTGATAAGACTTTGCCAACTATGCAACAAATAAACAAAACCATGTTCAATCCAGTCATGGTGGCCCCACATGTTAAAGTAGAACTCTACAAGATCTACCTCTTGGCTGTAATCTTTACAGAAGCAGGTCATAGGATCTTTCTTCCTCAGAGCCATTGGCTAAATTCTTACTTCTAAATTTTGGATTAACCACCAAGCACAAGTCACCCAGAGGCCTGACTGAATGTAAGAACAGAGGGGTAAAAAAATTAATTGGCCTGCTTAACTTCTACAACTAGAAAAACATGGCACCAATCTCCCAAGGAAAGAATTAAACGTGGGGAAAACAAAATAAATAGATGATTATTAGCAGAACCTAATCAGAGAGAAGCATTGACCATCTTCCATGACACAGGGATAATGCCTGCAAAATCAAGTCAACAGACCATTCCAGCCTCTTGGGATGGACTTGGGTCCCATCTGCTGCAAAATATTTATTAAATAAACTGGTATTTAATAAATAAACTGGTATTTAATAAATAAACGGATATTTATATCACAATTTCTCTTCTTCACACAACTGCTTCAAAGGTCAACTCCAGTGATTTAGATTCTACCTGGAGGCAGAGACAAAATGCTAAGGGATCAGGCTGATACCTGGGGATATTTAACATTTTTACTAATGTTTGAAGATGGGGCAAAAGTGTGCACATTAGTTTCCCAGATGACTCACAGGCTGGTTGAAAAATACGTCATGAACTGAGAACACAAAATCACCAGACTTTCCAGAGAAGAGACAGATATTATTTTAATTAAAAAGAATGAAACTATAAACGTCAAACTTAGTAGTGGCAGGAAATGGGTTTCCAGGAAGGTTACAGATGAGGCAGGCAGGTCTAAAAAAAATAGCCTTTTTGTTCCTGACGCCACTGCAGTCCTGGGGACAAAAGGATTTGTCACAGCACTGACCAGAGCTCTGGGAAGCAGTAAATACAGAGGAAAGAAAGCATTTCCAAAATGTTGTGTTGTTACTGTTATTGTTGGTGCTGTCGAGTCAAGTATAACTCATAGCAACCCTCTGAACAGCTGAACTAAATCTGTCCTATCCTGTGCCATCCTCAGACAGAGTAGAGCCCATTGCGGTAGTCACTGTGTCAATTTGCCTGAATGAGGGTCTTCCTCTACTTCACTATCCCTCCGCCCTTCCCAGCATCATGTCCCTCTGTAAGGAATAGCCCCTCCTAGCAACATGCCTAAAGTATGTAAGGTGAAGCCTCATCATCCTTGTCTCTAAAGAGCACTCCAACTTCACCCTCTCCGAGATATACTTGGGGTTTTTTTGCCATCCGTAGGATGTTTACTGTTCTTCTCCAACACCACAGCTCAAAGGCGTCAATTCTTCTACTGTCATTCTTAATTATTGTCCAGATCTCAGATGAATAGCAGGTGATTAGAAAGACCATGGCCTGGATCAGACCCACCTTAGTTTTCAAACTGACATAATGATTTGTTATTGTTGTTATGTGCCATTGAGTTGCCTGCAATTCATAATAACCCTATGTACTACAGCCCTAAACCTTGCTCTATCCTTTGCCAATTTTATTGTCTCCAACACACCACCTCCATTACCCCAGTCACTGAATCAATCCAACTCATAGAGGGTCTTCCTCTCCTGCGCTGCCCCTCCATCTGCCCAAGCATGATGTCACTCTTCAAGGACTGGTCCCTCCTTACAACATGTCCAAAGTACGTCAGACAAAGCTTCAGAATCCTCGCCTCCAAGAAGCAGCATGTTTTCACCCTCTCCAGGATTAACCTGGTTATTCTCTTAGCAGTCCATGGTATATTCGATACTTTTCTCCTACACCACAGCTCAAAGGCATCAATACTTCTTCTATTGTCCTTTCTTTGGAGAGGTCCCTAACTACAGATTTTCCCAGGGCAATGTGTCTCCTTATTTACTGACTGATGGTTGAAAATTGTAGATCCAAGTAAGATGAAGTTGTTGACAGTTTCAATCTCTTCTCCATCCATCATGATGTTGTTTATCAGTCTAGTGGGAGGAATCTTTGTTTTCTTGACATTGAGATGCAATTCATATTGAAGGCTGCATTCCTTGAACCCCTGCAACCAAGTGTTTCTAGTCATCCTCTCTTTCAGCAAGCAATGTATTCAGTCCTAAATCAGTAGGAATTCTTGGATGATTCAAATGATTATTACTATTATTATTATTATTAATTATTTATTATTATTATTATTCTTGTTGTTGTATGTCAGTATATTTCTTCTGTCTACCTGTCTCAGATATTTGTTGTTGTTATCATTCAGCTTACTGATTAACAAAAAGGTTTGCAATTTGAATCCACCTAGGAGTGCCTCTGGAGAAAAATCTGGCCATCTGCCTAGGAAATTTTCAGCCACTGAAAATCTTATGGAGTACAGTTCTTCTCTGATAAATATGGGGTCAACTCCACTGCAATATGTCACTTGTGAAACATCACTAGAGTAATAATTTCCAGGCCTCACTCCCAAAGACCTGGATCAGCAATCCCAGTTGCATATCATTGCTGTTGTTGTTAGGTGCCTTGAGCTGACTTTGCCTCATCTGGCAACCTAAGTTGTTGTTGTTAGGTGCCATTGAGTATGACTCATAGCAACTCTGTGAACAACATAACTGAACCCTATCCTATCCCATGTCATTCTCACAATCTGACACACTTAAATCCATGCTGCAGTCACTATGTCAATTCACCTGGTCTAGGGTCTTCCTTTTGGCCCCCTGAAGGGCTAGGGGAAATCATACTGATCCCAGAGGTAGAAAGCTTGGCTTCTAGCTCTTTCTTTAACTAGAATTAAGATCAAGCCTAACACTTATTGAACTTACTGTCTACTGGATAAGATATTAAAACCTATGTATGTATTTGTTTTTTCATTGACAGAAATGCAAATAGGTCTACTGACTTGGATTTGCAAATGAAATCTCAGTTCCACAGAAAATGATGCACGTGGTTTAACAAGACTTGTTCTTGCTTACGTTCTGTGATTCTCATCTAGGGAGATCTAGTGGTGGGTTGTTGTTGTTGGGTGTCATAGAGTTGACCATGATTCATAATGATCCCATGAACAATAGATATGAACCTTGTCCTACTCTGTACCATCCTCATGATCTCTGATATGCTCAAGCTCATTGTTACCAGACTCTGGTCTTCCTCACTTTCCAGTGGTGGCACTTTTCCAGAAAAGGTGGCACTCCACCTTTTCCAGAATGATTTCTCTTTTCAAGGACTGGCTCCTCTTAATAATGTGCCCAAAGTAGTGAGAAGTTTGACCATTCTTGTCTCTAAGGAGTTAGGTTGGCTGCAATTCCTCAAAGACAGACTCATTCCAGGGGAGCTCTGGTGGCCTAGTGGCAAGAAGCTGCACTGCACTCCCAGAGGAACACGGTTCGAATCCACCAGATGCTCTGCCGGAGAAGGAGGCGCAATATCCTCCTGTACCAGTCAGATCTGATTTGACGGTACACGCACACAAAAATAAAAATAAAAATAAAAATAAAAAAATTTTTAAAAAAAAAAGACAGACTCATTCCTTTAACAGCTCACAGGGTACTTAGTACTCTTCTCCAACATCACAATTCAAAGGCATTGATTCTTCTTCTTGAATTTTTTTTCTTCCTTCATTTTTATTCAATGTCCATCTTTCAGACACATAAGAAGCAACTGAAAATACCATGACTCAAAACCAGTAAATCTTAATCTTTAAACTGACATTGTTGCTCTTTCACATTTTGGAAAGGTACTTGACTGCTGATTTTTCCACTTCAACATGCCTTTTGATTTAGGATCAAATAGGGACTTGTGCTGCTAACTCAAGGGCTCTGATCCTCTGGCAGCTCAAATTCACCAGCAGCTTCATGAGAGAAAAAATGAACACTCTCCTCCTGGGTAAATATGCAGCCTCAGAAATCCAATGGAGAGTCAACTATGAGTCAGTTCCAATTCCAGAGCAACGAGTTTGAGTTGAGATTATTGTCTACTTTTAATCATCTGTATACTGGAATTCTTTAGCATCTCTTCATCTTTTAAGAAGTTGCTGTGATTTTACCACTAAGTTTTTGTGGTTGCCAAGGAAGTGCTACTTGGTTCAGACCAACCAGCTACTCCGTAAGAGAAAGATGAACAATCTCCTCCTGTGTCATTTACTGCTTTTGAAAACCTGTTGGAGAGTCAGCTGTGGGTCAGCACCAACTTGACGATACACAGCAGCAACAACAACCATTTCATACTTTTTTTTCCAAATAAAAAACCCTGAGGCCTATGAGGTTATATCATTTCTCTAAGATCATAGAACCAATACATGACACTATAAACCATAAGGGGTGTCAGAGCTGGAGTCAAGTCCTCTCAGCCTTGCCATCAATTTGTAGGGTTACCTGACTGTACCTCTCTTGGGCCTGAACCTCATTATGCAGAGGGTGGCATCTTTCTCCCCTAACTTCATCAGACTCAGTGTTAGAAGAAAGGGGCATGTATGCAGAATTGCCTTGTGACATGCAATGGGCTGAGGTTACATTACATGGGTTCTACTATTAATTTTATCTGAGATGAACAAATTTGCAAGGGTCTAAGAAACTGTTCAGTAGCACAATGGTTAAAACACTCAGCTGTTCACCAAAAAAGGTCCATTGTTCAAACTCATCAGTAGTGCTACGGAAGAAAGACATAGTAGTCTGCTTCCACAAAGATTTACAGCCCTGGAAATTCCATGGGACGGTTCTACTTTGTCCTATGGTGTGACTGCTAATTAAAGTTCACTTGATGGCAGTAGATTTGATTTTTTGATGGCAGTGGATTTGATTTTTTAAATCAGGGTTCCATATTCTAGAGTTCATTACTACAGGTCTTCAGTTAGTGGTATCTCTGTCAGAAGGTTTTTAATTGGCAAAATGACCTTGGAAAAATATCTTTTTCTGACTGGTACCCATAGTGATCAAGATGGGCATTTTGGATAAAAATGTAGTTTATCTATCATGATCACTGTCTGAAGAGGTATAAGCAATTGGCTAGTCCAGTAGCTGGTGCCATTCAGAGTTCCAGGCACTGATATTCAACAAAGAAATAAACCCTATCAAATGCGGAAATGGCAACCTCTTCAGCCGGTGATGCTGGCAAAACTGGACTGCTACCTGCAGAAAGCAGAAACAGGATCCACATCTCATACCATACACAAAAATCACTTCCAAATGGATCAGAGACCTTGGAGTAAAGCCCATAACCATCAAGTGTATAAGAGATACACTGTGATCAGGCTTAGATGGCCTAGTCTATAAAGAGAATGCCAAATACAGCAATAAATGCACAATGTGGAGAGGATAAAATTGATAAATGGGACTTCCTAAAGAGTAAATTCACATCAAAAACATTTTCCAACAGCGTGGAAAGAAAACCTACTGACTGCAAATAAACATTTAGCAATACCATTCAGACAAGGGTCTCGTATAAAAAGTTTACAGAATCCTACAGGACCTCCACAAGAAAAAGACTGATAACACAATTACAAAATGGGGAAAAGACATGGAAAGAATTTTCACAGAGAAAGATATTCAGATGTCCAACAGACACATGAAGAAATGTTCAGAATCACTGGCAATAAGAGAGATGCAAATCAAAACCACAATGAGATACCATCTTACTCCAGTAGCAGTGGCAAAGTTTAACAATATAGCAAGTAATAAACGTTGGAGAAGATGTGGCAAGATAGTAATTCTTATACATTATTGGTGAGATTGTAAAATGGTACAACTATTCTGGAAGGCAGTTTGGCATTTCCTCAAAAAGCTGAATATAAAAATTCCATATGACCCATTCTACTGCTTGGAATATACCCTGAGAAAGTGATAACTGATGCACAAACAAGGATTTGTACACTAATATTCATAGCAGCATTATTCACCATTGCAAATAACTTAGAAACAGCCCAAATATCCAACCACAATCAAACAACTTGAGAAGTCATGGTACCTTCACATGATGGAATACTACACAGCACGAGCAGGAGCAATGATTTTGAAAATTACTACCTAGCTTGGGAGAGACTGCAGAACGTTATGCTAAGTGAACTAACTCAGTCCCATCAGACAAATACTACATTAGACCACTATTGTAGAAATAGAAATATAACTAGTAAAACTCATATGAGGATCCAAATGGGGGTGAGGGTAGAAGCAGAGGGATGAGGATGGACAAGGAGGTAATGGTGGGGTCCCACAATCCAATGGGTAGAGGAAGGGGTGGGTAAATAAAATGGAAAAGATCCATTTTTTACGAACTTTGTAAGTAAAATAGCATAAAATAAAACTTTTTTTTAAATAAAAAAAAGAATTCAGATATTCTGGAGGACATTTTGCTGAGTAAACTAACTTGACCTTCTAAGGATAAATATTGCATTGGACCTTTATTGTAAAAACAAAAGGATAACTAGTAAAACATGTATAGAGATGCAAGTGTGGAAGGGGTGGGAACAGAGAGGTCAGAGTGGACAGGGGGAAAAAATCAAAGGGTCGCACCATTTGGTGGGTGGAAGGGTGGGTAAGGGAAACGGGAAAGATCCAGCAAGGATCTGGAAAGACAGGGTAATGATGGGTATGGCTTGATGGTGAATGATTTTATAACACATAATGAATAAGAATGACTATATGAAACAAAATGTGAATGAAGGATAGTGTGAAACACAATGTACACAAACTTTGTATGCAAATCAATGTAAAATTAAATAACTTTTTTTTTTAAATCAGGTATGCATCGCAAAAGAGGAGTAGGTTAAGGAATTGGGGAGGGAGTAGAAATCCTGTGTAAAGAAGCAAAGAAATACTAAGTAAATTTTCCTCTAGACTACACAACCCTTGCAGTGGAAGAGATAAGAGCCAGAGAGTTGAACAACATTATCCCATATGAAAGTTTGGGGAGAGGGTTGAAATAAAATTATAAGCTTGCCTATAAATCTTAATGAGAAACCGGCAATTTTCCAGTCCTTATTCTAAAAGTGTTTATAGAAGATTTTTATGTAAGACCTTAAGAATTAAATTTGTGAGTTTGTGTGTTGTTGTTGCTGTTATCAGATGCCATTGATCCAATTTTGACTCATAGTCACCCCATCTACCGCAAGTCAGAATCCTGACCCAGCAGGTGCCAACCTCACACTGTCCACCGTGCGTAAGTAAGCCCATTGTTAGAGTCACGGTCAATCCGTTTTGTTGAAGATCTTCTCCTCCTTTGCTGCCTCCCCACCTTTCCTAGCATGATGTCCTTTTCCAAAGACTGAACACTCCTGACAATGTGGCCCAAGTATGCAAGACAAAGTCTCACCACTTTTGCCTCAAGGAGCAGCTTGCTTGCACTTCTTTCAAGACACATCTGTTCATTCTTCTGGCAGCCTGTGGGATATTCAATATCCTTCATCAATACCACGATTCAAGACATCCATTCTTCTTTGGTTTTCTTTGTCCACTGTCCGACTTTCATGTGCATAGGAAGCAATTGAAAACACTATGGCTTGAGTCAGGAGAGGTCATAGGAGTAATGCAGAGAAATGACCACATTTGCAATGGGGGAATAAAACTCTGTAAGGCCAAGTGAACCCCTCCAAGGTTGCTACATAAAGCAAATAAATCTAAAAACCTTTCCATTAAATCTGAATTTCAGGGGAGCTCTGGTGGCCTAGTGGCAAGGAGCTGCAACTACAATCCCAGAGGCGCACGGTTCGAATCCACCACATGCTCTGCCAGGGAAGGAGGGACAATCTCCTCCTGTACCAGTCAGATCTGATTTGACGGTACATTCACACACACACACACACACACACACACGTCTGAATTTCAGATAAACAATGAACAGTTTTTGTTTTTTAAAGCCTCCATGTATTCCATGCAAGCAACATTTGAAGCACATGTTTATTAAGCAATTTTTGTTTATTTGAAATTCCAGTTTAACTGGGTGTCTTATAGTTTATGTGACAACCTTAACTTCTTCTTCAAAGGTTACTTGGCCTTCTGTTTTTCAAGATGACAGGAATGATGGGTCACATTCTAAGAGTCATTGACACCAGTGCTAATCCAGCACTTCTGTTTAGAGACCCTCCAGTGATCACAAGCATGTTAATACACAAAGAGACAACTTCCACTAGGCAGACTGCTTCCTTACCTTTTTAATCTTGACATATCCAGCATTGGTACTGGGATCTGTGTCAATCTCTAGTCTTCCCTCACTGTCACCTTCTATTATACGGTACAGGATTTTAGAACTCCCAGTAAAAGGCTCATCAGCATCAGTGGCCTGAATGGTTAAGATGGTAGTGCCAACACGTGTGTCTTCAGCAAGAGTCAAGTTCCCATACTAAGGAGGAAATAATGAGAATGTTTATTGTCATCAAACAAAACTGTCAAAGGACAAGCTAGTCTGTTTGGTGCTAAAATCGAAATCATCATTGTTTATATCAATGTTTATCAAATGTGTTTCTCTGGTTAGGGAATTATTGAACTTGACTTTTACATCAGTAATACTCAAGGCTGATGCACATTTAACCCAGGAATACAGCTGTGTTCAGAGAGCTACTGTCAAAATCCTAAAACAGATTTTCCCCTCTCTTGCCTGATCTGCTTAGTAACTATTATAATTATTTTAATTATGTAATAATAATGACATAAACAAACACAATGTAGATACTTTTTAAACACATTATACATTATTTTAATTAATTCTTAAATCATTCAAGACACACTGAAATGATTAAACTTTGGAGTCAAACAACTTGTGTATGACTCCTAGGGCTAGCCATTAATTAGTTGAGGGACTTGAAGCAAGTTCATTTCTTTAAGTATCAGACTCATCATCTGTCTAATGAAGAGAATAAGAATAGAATCTGCTTGATGTTTGCAACAAAAGTTAAAATAAATAATGCATGTAAAACCTTTGAATTCTTGCCACATAGTAACTGCTCAATAAAATATGCAAAAAAATACTCTAGAAATTCATTATATTATCATGTCTATTTTACCCAGATGAAGAAGTTACATCCATCCAGGATGACGCATATAAGTCACAAAGTTAAATTCAAATGCATATTCAAATGAACAAACTCCAAAGCCTCATTGGCCAGCACCATCTCCCAGTCTCTACTGAAGATCCCTCAGGTCATCTTGGCATCCTGATCTTAGATATGATGACAGGTGGGGCCCAGGGGAGGACCAGAGTAATGAGAGGAGGCTCAGTCTACCTGTATAACCAAATTTGAACTCTAAGCTCTGACGCTCACATCTCATGCTATTCCAAACCAGGATTCATATCCTCAATCTTAGAAACACCAGCTAATGCAGAGAAATCATCAATGAGGGAAGAATAAAGGCCTCAGGAGACTGGGGACTAGAAAGAAGACTATTTCATGCTTGCTTAACCTCAGTGCCTGTTAGACAAGTTGCGTCCAGTCACACCTCTTACTGCCTTAAGTTTGCTCATAAATCAATTCCCTTTCTTTGTCATGGTCTTGTCCTATTTTGATTTATGAATGTCTTCACAGGACTCTGGGCTGTCTCACAATTGGCTTCAGACATGATATAACAATTTAGTTAAATGAGATTCTCTCTGCTTCAAAAGAAACAAATAGAGACATTCCTTTTCAGAAACGCAGTGATAAAACTACCAATAAGCTTAAAATTCACACCAATAATAATAGACATTTGTGTGTTTTCTTGATGCTTTAAACTGGTCTTTTTCTTAGATTCTAACCAATTCCCCTAATATTTGCAGGCATCTTGAGCCGTTTTCTTTGGCTCATGTTAAAGTTTTAGGGTTTTTCTTGTTTTCTTTTCCTCTTATGCAATTACTGGCCAGTGAGTTTCAATTTTAATACTCCAAATACTAAGGATTTTATAATACTAAAAATGCCATTTGAGGCCTTCCAATAATCTATTTATCATCTCAATGTGCACAAAATTTATAGCAACAAACTGTAAATGGTCATACAAATTTTTAATTTTAAAAAGTTTGTGGTTGTAATTTTTAACCAGTTCTAGGTATATAAATAAGCTGTGACTAGAGTTTATGACCAGATATTCTCAGATATTATAACAATGAGTATTGTTCTTAGGAGATTTCCACAGACAATGGTGTCTGGGCTTGTTACTGGTACGTTTTCCAAGGCGACCTGTGAAATGTGGAATTTTAGTGGATAGAGAGTTGTGCTGCAACCCAAAGGTGGGTGGTTTGAACCCACCAACCATTCCCAGGAAGGAAGATGGGCAGTCTCCTCCTATGTGGTTTACAGTCTCTGAAAACCCTTTGGAGAGTCAGTTATGAATCAATTCTGCTTTGATGGTGGTGAGGTGAGTTCAGTTGAGTCTGTGTCTTTCTTAAGCAGCAAGTATAAATCAAGTCATATAAAAAAAAGAGGAAAAAAGGTGAAAAGTAACAACTACTCACATTTGATTTTTGAAAGATAGGGATCTCATCATTGATATCAATGACATTGATTTGCACAAGGCAGAGGGTCGTAAAATCTGAAAATCAAAGTTGTAGACATTGTCACTGAAAATTAAACATTAAAATTAGAAGCCTGTTTGAAAAGCATTAGTGAGGTAATGGTTACAGCTACAATTATGCAGTTGGTAAACAATTTGTGTGAGGAAATGATTCCTCCTTTCCCCCTTCTCACCCTCCTTCACTATCTATACATATAAGCTTTGAGGAGTCACCAACGGGTGACATTCTGGGCTCCATTGTCTTCTGGTTGTCTCCAGCCTAAGTAAGGACTGTTCCTGACAAAGTTGGGGTGTGTGTGAACAGCCTTTCTTCTCTGACTAGTAAAGCTTACGTAGCCTCAAAGCCTTTGTAAGTCCAGCCTTCCAGAAGGCCTTTCTTGACCAGCTCAGCCTTCTGTTTCTTTCTCGGAACATACCCAGCACATACTTGACAGCTCTTCTGCGTGAAGCTATAGAAAAGAAATTGAAGGGTATCTCTAGCCTCTTCTCCAAATGAAGGAGGCAATGATACAAGCCATCCCCTTCAAAGCACCATGTATACATGGCCAACCTGTTCATAGAACCAAGAAAACGAGCACAGGCTTACTGCTTAGGTGAGGTGAATGTGACCATTCAAAGACCAAGTCAGGGAGGTAGGTTCAATCTGGGCTCCAGATAAGCATGAGGTGTTTTAGGGATGTAGGTGCTGGGAGATTAGATCACAGCAAGAGGACAAATATCCAGGACAAGGAGCAGAAAGGAAGAGAAAATAGAAAAGGTACTCTTCCTTGGGGTAGCCATTATTATAAACATGGATACTACAATTATATAATGCCAGGAAGAGGATCCATAGGGTTGAATGGGTTGAATACACTGGGTATGTTCAGAGAAGGAAAGATGGTGGCTGACCCGATCAGAGAAAGCTTTTTGGAAGGATAGTTTTGCATTGGGCTTTGGAATTTCTACCCTGGGTTCTAGAATCTCAACTCTTGAATTCTGCCTCTGCCGTTTACTAGATGTGTGGGAGCTTGTATATGGCACTCTGTCTCGGTGCCTCTGCCGTCTTCTCTATAAAACGTAGGTAGGAACAGAGCCTAGAGTCTTGTTACAGCATGTATTGCTAGTGCTTTGTGTGTGCCAGGCACTGCAGTTGCATCAATCATGACTACACCTTCATGATGTGGGTACTGTTATATCCCGATTTACGAAGGAGAAAGCCAGGGCACAGAGAAGTTAGAGAACTGTATCAAAGTCACACTGCAATCAGTGTTTACATGACAGTTCAACCCCATTCAATCTCTACCCTCTAGATATGCTCTCCATCAGGGATATTGGCCTTTTGAACTGTAGCAAGGGATGCCCTTGCCTTTGAGTCTCAGTCTTAATCACTTCTTCATCCTCAGTACCTTGCATAAACACTCAGTAAGTGCTTGCTGATAGAATGGATGGCTGATGTTATGAAGTGGTTGGTTCATGATGGGTGGTGATGATTCATTATGCTCATTATTGCTTAACATAATAACAAATACTAGGTCCTCAACAGTTGTCTTCTAAGATCTACATGAGGGAGCCTACTGAACACTAGCCCTCTCCAGTATATTAATGTTTAAAGGATAAGTCTCAAGTATAGAATGAAATAAGGCTCAGAATAAATTTCACAGGAACCCATTTGGCAACCTAAGAACCATAGCTAATAAATTCATGAAAGGATTGTTCACCTTTGAGTTATCTCTGAATAGGTGCATTGTTTTAAATGTGTCTGTGCATTTGAGTGTTTGCTTGAGAATTGTTTTCATCAAATTCTCAAAGACTATCGTGACCAGTAAAGATGAATAACCATTTGCTCTGAAATTTTCTAAAGAGTGAAGAATTGCCAAAAGAACAAATAAAATTAAACTTGTTGAAAGATCAATAGAAATTATAGAAGGTAGAACTCTAAAAGAGATTCATTTAGCCTTCACTTTGCTACAATACACTACTTTTGAGTCTAAAAGGGAGAATTAGGAGATTCATTTTTTTGTTCACAATCTTAATAGTGTGCCTTGAAGACTTCCAAAAAAAAAGGGATCTGACTGGAGAGATGATCCTGCAGCTGACCTGAAATGCATTGCCACATTTGCTTCTAGGTATTCCTTATGGTGGGCTGTTTCAGTAAAGGTAGCTGCAAACATAGACTCCTTCCTGAAGATATTCGTCTTTCCTGATGACCAGCTGTTGTTCGAGAGCTTGTTGAGTCTTCCTGAGTTTGCTCAGTGGTCTGGAATATTCTCACCCTTTCCTTCTTTGTCTCTTTCACTTGGGGCTCGGCTTGTACTGAAGTCTGATGGCTATCCCAGTTTTCCTTATTTCTCTCCTCATTTTCTCTCTAATAAATTTTGTGCACACTTAGTTGTATCTTAATACTTTCCTGAAAGGCTGGGACCAACACAACAATGTTGCCAGCATTACAAGTTCACCCTCTATAACTTTGGCCTTTATAGTAATAGTAGGGTTGGCAAAGAATAATTGGATATACAAATGACTTCCAAAGGACAAATTTATCTCAGAAGAAGTAAAGCCAAAGTGTCCCTTAGAAGCAAGAGTGGTAACATTTTGTCTCATGTACTTTGGGAAGGGGCCTGTTCTTGAAAAAGAATATGGTGTTTGGAAAGGTAGGTCAGCCAACAAGAAGAACGTCAAGGAGGTAAGTTGACATAGTGACAGAAATAATGATGACTTATGCACAGGAGAGATTGTAAGTGTGGTGTGAGATTGGGCAGGGTTTCATTCTATTGTAAATAGTGTAGATAGGGATCAGAGTCAACAGGAAGGCACTTAAAACCAATTTCTAACATTGAGCCAATACTAATTCTGTGTTCCATGTGTGTTCTGCATAAAAACTAAAGAATTCTTCAATGACTTTATCTTCTAATATACCTTAGAATAAAATACCCTGGCAAGTAGTAAGGGGCCTCTGGTGGCAGAGTCTATAAGGAGTTGTACTGTCAACCCAAGTGCTCTGCTTCTCTGCAAATCAGAATCCACCTGGAGTTCTTGAGGCAAAGATGGACAATCTTCTCTTGTACCATTTATAGCCTTGGACACTCAACAGAAGGTCAGTCATGGGTTGGTTCCAACTCAACAATAATGTTTGGTTTTTTTTTAGAAGTTCTTCTTTTTTAGTTTTCTTTTTTCTTGTGTACTGTTGAATTGGATCTGACTAGCACAGGAGGAGATTGCCCTCCTTCTTCAGCAGAGAATCTGGTGGATTTGAACTGTGCACCTTCGGGATTGCAGCACAGCTTCTTGCCACTAGGCCACCAGAGCTCCCTTCAACAATAATTTTTTTAAAAAAAATAACAGGTAGTTACAAGAAGGAAAACAATATTTTTTTTACTCACACCATTTGTAGGATACTAACCACTGTCAGACACCCGCACTGTTAAGTTGTACTGAGGAGAATCTTGCTTCTTCAAGGACTGCTTAGCCAACTGTAACACTCCAGTGTGAGAAGAAACCATGAAGAGTCCATCTTTGGGAATATTGGGAGTTTGTCCGAAAATGCTGTACTTTAAAATACTACTTAGAGTGTTTTCTTCATCCATGTCATGGGCAGTAAAAGTCCCTATATTGCTACCTGTGGGGAAAGAAAGAAGAAATTTATCCATTACTCAACTCAAACTCGGACTCAATGTTGTGGAGTCAGAACTGACTCACATTGACACTCCAGTAGGTTTTTGTTTTCTTTTTTTAATATACATTTTATTTTGTATTGGTTTACAAACAAGATTAGTAGACATTGTGTTTCATTCATGTATGTTGTGCTTTCTTTATTCACATTGTGTTTCATACAATCATTTATATACACTGTGTTTTATAAAATCAATCACCATTGATCTGTGCCTACCGTTACCCCATCTTTTCAGGTCCAGATTTGATCATTTCCATTTCTTCCTACCTAGAAGAATGGATCCTCGATACCCACCCAAGGAACTCAGCTATCCTAGTGATCTTCCTCCTCCCACTTGCTACTCCTTTGTCCCCGCCTCTTCCCCTTTTGGACTTCCATACACATCTTACTAGTTATCCCTCTATTTTTACAATAATGGTCTCATGCAGTATTTGTCTTTATGCACCTGCATTAGTTAGCGTAGCATAATGCTTCCTAGAGTCTCTCATGTTATGTAATATTTTTACTAAATCATTGCTCCTTAGTGCTGTTTCAGAGGCTTTAAATTACACGAGAGGTGATTGCCTGTCTTTTTCCCAAAGATCAAATGGTGGATTTGAACTGCAGAGTGGCACCACCTTTGGGATGAAATATAAACTCTGTAATAGTATTATTTACAGGGCTTATAATAAAGAAACCACATTAAATAATTAAATACAATAATGGTTTTATAGAGTATTTGCCCTTGTGGGACTGAGTTAGTTCACTCAGTACAATGCTCTCCAGTCCCTCCCAAGTTAGGTAGTAATTTACAAAATGATTGCTCCTGTGTGCTGCATAGTGCTACATTGTATGAATGTACCAGAACTTCTCAATCCATTCGTTGTGGTTGAACATCTGGGCTGTTTCAATTTCTTGTGATGGTGAATAATGCTGCTATGAACATTGGTGTATACAATGTTTGAGCCTCAGTTCTCATTTTCTTGGGGTATATTCCAAGCAATGCATTAGCTGGGTCATATGGAATTATTGTAGAATGAGTATGGTGATCCAAGGGGGTGGGTGGCAATAGAGGGGTGAGGATGGGGGGTGGATCTTCTGTGAAAAACAATGTATTCAAACTTTGTAAATAAGTCAGTATAAAATGTAAAAAAGGAAATTAAATACATCTTGTAATAATGCATTAATCTCTTAAAATGGTTTCATAGGCTATATACTAAAAGTGGATATGAGTAGTAAACCAAGACCCTTTGATTTCTTTTAGGTCTTTGAGTCCTTTCAAGATACATTCTGTGGTTATATAAGGAGAAACCTGCTTCCTAAGGTTGCTCTGTGCAATGTTAGGAACAATCACAGAGACTGACATCATTCAGACAATAACAGAAGACAAAGGGCTATCGTGCTTCCCCTCTGCCAAGCTGCAGCTTACGATTCTAAATGTTCTATCTTGTGAGGGTCTCGGTCCAGGCAGTTCCAAGAAAAGTCAGTGGCTATGACTCAGTGTTCTACTCAGCTGTGAGCAAGTTTCATTAGGTTCTGGATCATCTTGTTCTGCGAGACTAAAATTGTAGGTCTTTTCACATGCATCAGTAGTCCTACCTTGGAGCTAAAACCTGAATACTTCCCATTTGTGAAAGATAGGTTACCCTTTCCCCTATAACTATGTGCACCCACTGATTTTCATAAAAATACATATAAACATATCTATGATGTGTCTATAATGGAAATGGGCACATACAGAGAGCCATCAAGAGCAGAAAAGAGTGTAATGGTGTAATGGCAGCTGTTATTGCAACCAAGTTACAGTTGTAGTGTGGGTGGTATTCTATGAGAAAGAAAATACCTGTATCAGAGAGTGAAAGATTTCCTACTGAATTCTGTGATCCTCTCGTGATCACAGCATAAAGGACCCTGTCCTCCTCTCACTCCAGGATAAAAAAATCTATGCATCAGTAGTACTGCGAGATTTCTTGGCTTTAGAGGTCAGGAAAATTCTGACTGGCCATTCCCCTTAGAGGGATAGGGACAGGAGGCTTTATGAAGGGACAAAGGTGTGATGTCTCTTAGTGGCAGAGGCTAGGAACGAGTGACAGTCATAGTTGATTCAGGGATACATACAGAATTCACTGGGAACATCCTGAAAGACTTTAGTGAATTAGAGTTTTATTAGGAGACTCAAGTTCCTTCTGAACGTGTAGGACCTATCAACAAGTGGAATTCAACAATTAAGGTTAGTGTTACTAAGTCTTGGACACATGGTTCCTATAAGGTTTTATAACACAATACTTCAGAGAGAGGAATGCAAGCACACTAAGGAATAATTTAGTAAAGTATTGAGGTTTTATTGGCTTATGTTTCCATCTGTGTCTATCTTCAATGGTCAAATACCTTGTCTTGTAGTTTTTTAACCTAAGTAGATAGAATAATGTTGTTATTGTTTTTATGTGCTATTGAGTTGGAAGAACCAACTCAAAACTGACCCTCTAGCAGGTTGTTAGAGGCCGTATCTTGCACAGGAGGAGATTTCCCGTCTTTCTCCCATGAAGCCAATTGTGGATTCGAACTGAGTGCTTTTGGGTTGGCAGTGCAGGTCCTTACCACTGTACCACCAGAGCTCTCAATTAATATGTATTAAGAACTCCTAACCCACCACAGCAAGATAAAGGTAAATGATCCAATTGAAAAATAAGCACAGGATATGAACAGACACTTCACCAAAGAAGACATTCAGATGGCTAACAAGCATGTGAAGAAATGTTCAAATCCCTAGCTCTAATAGAGATGAAAATCAAAACAACTAAGAGATATCATCTCACCCCAGTCAGCATAGCAAAATTTAACAGAACAGCAAGCAACAAATGCTAGCACGGTTGTGGACAAAGTGGAACCCTTATTCATTGTTGGTGGAAGTGTAAAATGGTTCAACTGCTGTGGAAAATAGTATGGTGTTTTCTCAAAACGTTGCAAATAGAGATACCATTTGACCCAGCAATTCCAATACTGGAAATATACCCTGAAGAGACCATAACCAACATCCAAGCAGATATATGCACACCTATGTTTATCGTGGTTTTGTTCATAATAGCAAGGAGATGGAAACAACCTAAGTGCCCATCAACAAACAAATGGGTAGAGAAGCTGTGGTATATTCACACAATGGAATACTACGCTGCATTGAAAAACAAGGAACTCATGCATTTTTATTCAAAATGGGTGACCCTGGAGGACATTATACTGAGTGAAGTATCTTAGTCACAAAAGGACAAATACTGCATGGTACCACTGTTGTAAAACAGGACTGACCTTGGGGTTGGGGAGAGACTGAGAAAGATGGGCTTCAATAATGTATACTGCATTGAAACAGATGAGGGAGAAACCAGTTTAAAAGGTATACATGATTAGGTATTTATGTCATGACAGGAGTCCAGAGCGAAGGCTGCATCGTGGAGTAGACCTGGGGGGAGGGTTTGTAAAACAATGAAAGAATTTTTCTTTTACTTTTCCAAGAGGGTAGTGTATTAGGGCATGGGGAGGGTTGGGAGGGAAGAAAAGTGCAACAATGAATGAATGGAAATCCAAAGTCTCTGTAAATTTTCATTGAAATTAATAATAAATTGTAAAAAACCCCAAAACCCAATGGATCATTCTACTCTGCCATGGATCACTATCAGCTTGACAGCAACTGGTCCTAGACACTGTTTGAGCAGAAGCACTGTATCTGTGTGACTCACATTGTGCATTCAGCCTCTAGATAGAGACAACTGATGTCTGATTAGTCATCTGCCTACCCTTTATCAGACAGAGAGGAAAAGGGGATCATAATGATAACACAGGAAGAACAGGTAGTATAACATTTAATTAGCTATCAATGCTTACTTATTCTCTCATTTTCCTGAACCTCAAATACAGTCACTGCAGATGGGCATGTTGGTGGATTGTCATTAATGTCTTGAACTTCAACATGAATTCTCAGAGGCCATGCAAGTGGTTTTCCAAACTCATCTTTTACAACGGCATTGAAGACATACTGCAACAAAAAAGGTCAAAATTAATACATGCCTCTGTCACCAACCTCTTTTCTAAAAAATTAAAATTTCTTTTAATCGTGATTTTAATGAACTTTTACAGAGAAGTTAGATTTACATTCATTCATTCATTTATTGTTGAACATTTTAGCACCTCGCTCTCCCTCCCCCCTCCCCCAGTTCACTTTTTTTTTAATATTCATTCATTGTTGCAGAATTACCTACCTTCTCCCCATCCTCCAGCCCTCTTTGCAATGATAGAGCTCTCATTCTGGGCTGTTGTCATACATATAATGTCTAATCATATATTCATTTTAGACCATTCTTTCTTACCTCTGTTACCATCCTCTTTTTAAAGGCAGAAAAAAAAAACCCAGATATTTTATATCCATTTCATCAGCTTTTTCCCCCATTAGAACTGAGAAATTATCAAGTCTTTAAGAACCCGTGATATGCTGCAGCTCAGAACACCATTAGTGATAGAGTACTAAACTCAAACATAGCCCATTGCTTTTGAGTAGGTTCCCATTCATAGCTGACCCTCCAGTGGGAGAAGGGTCTCTGTAATTCCTTAGGCTGTGCACTGCATGGGAGGAAAGAACCCATCTTTCTCTTTTGGGGAAGCCAGGCTGCTCCTTGGAGGCAAGGATTCCGAAGCTCCATTTGACCTATCTTGGACATGCTGCAAGGCAGGATCAGTCCTTGGAGAGGGACGTCATGCTTGGGAGGGTGGATGTATAGCACAGGAAAGGAAGACCCTTGATGAGATGGATTGATTCAGTGACTGGGGTAGTGGGGTTAGGTGTGTCAGAGACAATAAGGTTAGCAAGAGAGAGAGCAGGGTTAGAGGCTGTTGTACACAGGGTAGCTATGAGTCGAAAGTGACTCGATAACAACAACAAACAGTAGGTTTGCATAGCCTGTGGATTATGTACTATACCACCAGCACTTTCTGCTACTACAATAGTCAGTTCAACTCAACTCAACTAACTCACTGCTGTTGAGTCAGAATCTACTCATAGCTGACTCCTATAGCAGGTTTTCCAAGTTGTAAATTTCCCAGAACTAAACTGCCATCTTTCTCCTGTGGAATCACTGG
Source organism: Elephantulus edwardii (assembly GCF_000299155.1). Lineage (NCBI taxonomy): Eukaryota > Metazoa > Chordata > Mammalia > Macroscelidea > Macroscelididae > Elephantulus > Elephantulus edwardii. The sequence goes on along the minus strand of NW_006399786.1, from coordinate 16,950,163 downwards.
TGGGTTCCAACCACTAGAGAGGTGCCACCTTTGAGTTAACAGCACAACTTCCTGCCAACGTTGCCACTAGAATGATAGGAAAATCAATTTTGCTCTCAGCCATAGTTGGTCATAGGAATTTTTCTTCCGACTCATGAAATCTTTCTATTACTCACCGCATCCTTTTCTTCTCGATCCAAGGGGTGAGTCACATAGATAATTCCTTCCTGGTCAATTGAAAATGGGAATCTTGGCAGCTTTTCTAGTTCCACTAAGGAATACTGGGCACCTGGTTCATTCCACTGCACCTACAGGGTCCAGAGGTAATTGGGAGGAAAAATGATACATCAGGACCAAGAGAACTAGAAAGAAAAGAAACTGTTTTATGGTCCTTGATGGAAATTTTCTGACCAGCTTGTTTTATGTCTATGGATTCTAATTTGCAACCAAAACCAAACTCTGTTTTTACCAAATTGTATTGTTCAAAAACGCACATTAGAGTGTTTTTTCTTCCCTAAAGTAGTGATATACATATCTTCCAAATAATTTGTTGATATTTTCATTTTGATATTCTGTTTGAGAAGGCTTTTTCATAAAATGTAACTTGTAGTTGACATTATCTGAAGAAATAAGCCATGATCTATGACAAGCTTCTAAAACTCACCAATGAAGAGGAATAAAAGGAATAAGAAACACTTGAACCTATGCTCCATGCTATTATTTACATAAAGCTGGTACATAAACATGTCACATTAAATCCCTAAATATTTAACCTTAAAGACTTCAAGAATAACTACAAATTCCTGGAGTTGTTCTGCAAATAATCCAGCAAAATTAAACTCAATAGAAAGATTAGTCTACTTGCTATAGATAGTCTGGCCTGTCTGATGAATTAATACTATCAGTAATGCCAATTTGGGTTTACCCCATGCCAGATACAATTCTAAATGCTTTTTATATGCCATCTCATTTAATCATCAAACGATCTTACAAGAGTTGTCTGCTATTTATAAGTTTAAGATAAATTCATGGTGTAAGAAACCAAATCCCAGAGTAGATTCTAGGCCCTGATGTGGGAGGAGACTGAAAAATGGAAGGCAGTGTAGAGTGACACTGGAAGAGAAAACAGACACACAGAGAAGGAGCCAGGGCTGGGCAGCTCTAAGGGCAAGAGTTGCCTATTTGGCCCTTTGATCATCAGTCTCTGATGGGATAGGTCTATTGGAGCAAGATTTTTACCCAGAAGAATCAATAGTAGCCTTTCAAAATCATTTGAGACTTAAAGTAATCCAAACAAGTATTGGATAACTAAAATACCAACTGCTTTCAGGTTGATGGTGGAACGCTGCCATGGAGTGGTTAATGAGATCAAAGTCTTTCAGTTAGCAGAACAATTACCCCATCAGAGTGTCTTCATGTACTTGATACATGCACCTTACACAGCCTACTTTATGGCAACCAGGCCCCATATTGCCAATAGGAAGAAATCAGTAGTAGTACCTTCGAAGGTGAAAGTCAGAGAAGTTCTCTCCTAAAATTCAAACCTATACCAGAATCAAAGTTTTTCTGACCACGACAGTAAATTCCAGACATTTTTTTCATCAAAATTTTCTTAGTAATTAGGTTGTGCAAAAAGGTACCTAATGACATGTGTGAATGTATGGAGGATGATTTGTAAGCCTCTAAGCAAATTTAAAAAAATAAATAAATAAAAATTAAAAGTGCACATTTAAAAAGTTGTATATAATAAATATTAGCAAAGACCCTGAGTCATTTCTTTAGTGGGCTTTAAGTACTAACTGGGCACAACCTGAGTGATTTTGATGGGGTGAGACTCAGTTGAGTTTTCTTCAATTTTCACAGTCTCCGGTGCTTTCCAAATATTCTCCTTTACGAAAATATCCACAGATGTGGTGTCACTGAAGGAATTCTCACTTTGGCCATCCATGTCTGCCACTAAGACCACCAGATTGTAAGAAGGATTCTTAACAGGATCTATTTCTCGAGATCCTGAAGGAGACAAAGGAGATATAACAGAGCAGATGTTTCAAAGGTAATATAGACATGCATCCCTTTTTCTGACTCAGAGGTCCTATAGGGATAGCCCCTGACTTACCTTCTGGGGTAAGTGAGATGCCTCCTGTTTTCTGGTCAATCTGAAAGTACATAGCATTGTTGATCTTGGGAAGCTGGATGAGAATTTGATAAGAAAGTTGACCATTTGGAGTAGCTGGATCATCCAAGTCCGTAGCATTGACATATAAGAATGGCTTCCCTGTGTGAAAAAGGAACCCAGGGAAAAACAAATGTAAGTTAACACTTAAACCAACCATTGCCTTCCAAGGTGTAGAGATTGACTGGAGAAATGATGTAAGTCATATCAAAGAGAAATGAGGTTTTATTCTGCTAAATGATTCTAATGTATATTTTGGAGGAACATCCTTCTACTTTGTACATCACTCCTTGTCAATTTGCTGTAATGAGGTCATCTGTGTTTGCTGTGATGCTGAATCTTGTGTCTTTGGGGTATCAAATACCATAGTGGTTTACCAATGTTGACAGTGTTTTGTGGAGTTCACAGTTGTAGGACAGGTTTGGAAGAAGGAGTGGCATCCACTTCCTAAACCTCATATCTATGAAAACTCTATGAACTTGGAGAAACTTATAGAAAGGCATTAGGTCTTTTGTTCATGGAGTCGTTGTGAGTCGTACTTGACTTAACGGCAATCAACAACAATAACAACTCTTTTCCTAAATCAAAGTTCTCAAAAAAGGAGCCAGGTGGCTTCTAGAGTTCCTTAGGTTGATTCAAGAGCCCCATAAAAGTCAAAATCATGCATACATACAAGATCTACTCAAAGTGCAATGGATGTAATGGGGTTTTTTTTAAGTCAATGGTTAAATATTTTAAAATGTTGCAAGGTATTGTAACATGGCTATGGAGGGAGTATTTACACTATTGAAATTGGTAAATCCTACAAATCAGAACTTTTCCCCCAGGGCAATTATTGGAAATTTATCAGCACATTATTGACAATGAACCACTTATACATAGGTCCTTTGGAATTGTTAGCCATTTTTTAAGAGAGTAAAGGAGTCTTGAGACCAAGGAGTTTTCATATTCTAAAAGATGCAATTGGTGAAGAGAGAAAGAGTAAAGCCTAGAGAAGAATGCTTACTAGCAAAGTTCATGAGTGAATCTTTGATGCACAATCTCAAGGACCAAAACTATTACCATGACACAGAGGTGGTGAAATTGTTCTTCATAATAAAATCAAAGGACGTTTCTCTGAGCTAATGGAAGCAAGCATTGAAAATGAAAGGGAAGATTAAGAAACAGAAGGAAACTTGACAGTGAGTTTGTGGAAATGGCTAATAGTCTTCCTGAGAACTATTCACTTTTCTTTTGAGAACTACTCTAATGTGACATTTCTTCATCGCCCCAAATCTTCAGTCAAACTTGCTGAACTACATGTACTTTAGGGAGGGACTTTTGTGGGAGAGAAGGAAGATCAATACAGCATAGAGAAGAGATGAGCTATTGCTGGGAGTTGGATGTAAGACAAGGGAAAGAACTGGGAGCTAGACATATTCTTTGGGATCTAGATTCTGGGAGGATGTGAAATAGTGAACTTGACTTTCTTTTCTCACTAACTAGTCCTAGTTCTTCCCTAACATATTTCATTGCCATTGAGTCAGAACCAGCTCTGAGCTTCCATCGGACTCCAAAGGCTATAAATCTCATGAGAGAAGAACATCTATCTGTCTCCTTTAGAGTCATTGGTGCCCTCAAACCATGAGAGAGGCCCAGCCTTGGAGTTAGTGCAGCTCCCTATGGAGAACTCCCTCATTCTAAAGCAGTGGTTCTCAAAGGCGGGACATTCTGCCTGTCTCTCTTCAAGGAATATTTGTGTAGTTTGTGTGTTTGTGTGGAGAAATTTTGTTCCAATGATTTGAGTACTTGGGAGCAGATGCTGTCATCTGGTAGAACAGAGGTCAGGGATACTACTTAGTATCCTACAAAGCAGTAGAGTCTCTGACATTTAAGACAACAGCAACAACAAAAGATCCAAGAAATTAATAGTGCCAAGCTTAGGAAGCCCAAACCTAGTGTGATATTATTGTTGTTGTGTACTGTCAAATTGGACAGTGTGTGAGACAGCTGACTTCCAGCGTGTTTTAAAAGGCAGTAAATCTCACAGGAGGGGATTTCCTCTAGCGATAATGAAACAAACTCCCAGAGGATCACTTCTTGTTTTTTGTTGTGGGTGCAGTCAAGGCAGAACTATAGCAGGAAAATTTAAATAAGATAAACCAAATTGGTTACAGGGCAGTTAATTTTAGTTCCTCAGAACCTTAGAACTATGCTCCACAGGGATTTCAATGGTGGAATTTTTGGAAGGAGATAGCCAGACTTCCGGTTTTGCTACTGAGTAGACATGAACTTCCAACGTGTAAGTTAGCAGCCAAATGCATCAACTGTCCCACTCAGGGAGTCCTTAGGTCATGAGTATTACCCATGGTGGGCAGGTGTTAGTAGAGCTCCCAGATTAAGATAGACTAGGAAGCAGGATTGGCTACCTACTTCTTCTTTTTTTTTTTCATTTTCTTTTATTAATTTTAATGAACATTTACAGAGATTTTGGATTTCTATTCATTCATTGTTGCATTTTTCTCCCTGCCCAGCCCCCCTCCCTCCCCCCCAACCAGTTCACTCCTCTCGGCTACCTACTTCCTAAATAACAAGATCTCTGAAGACCCTGTAGAGGAACATGGATAGTTACAGTATTAATGGTAGAGCCCAAATTGGAAGTCAGTCGAAATGAGGAAAAATAATGGCAAACGTTCTTTAATAATTAGAACATGGGATGTATGTAGCTCGAATGTTGAAAAACTAGAAACTGTAAAAAATGAAATGTACTGTATGAACACTGACATTCTAAATATTAGTGAGAGGAAATGGATTAGCTTTGGCTGCTTTGAGTCAGATCTTCACATGACATACTATTCTGAGAATGAAAAACAGAATGGTATTGTCTTCATAGCCAAAATGTCAATTTCAAGTTCTGTCTTGAAATACAATGGTGTAGCTGATAAGATATTATCCATAGGCTTACAGGGAAGACCTGTTAATATGACTACTATTCAAATATTCAAATATGCATTCCTACATCTAGAACCAAAGAGAAAGAAACTGAAAATTCTTACCAAATCTTGCAGTCCAAAATTTACCAAACATGCAATCAAGATACGTTAATGGTAATTGGTGACTTGAATGCAAAAGTTGGAAACAATGAAGAAAGAATACAGGTTGGAAAATATGGGCTTGGTGATAGAAATAAGTCTGGAGATAGAATGATGGAATTTTGTATTTTCAATAATTTATTCATTGAAAAATGCCTTTTTAAAAAGACACAAATGGTGACTTTACACATGGACCTCATCTGATGGTGTGTGTAGGATTCCTTCCACAAATTGATTATATTTATCGATATATCATTGGGGATGCTTAATACCTATGGTCAAAACTAGGCTAGTGGAGGACTGTGGGTTAGACCATCAATTACTCACATGCAAATTCAAGTTGAGGCTGAAGAAAAGGAAAACAAGTTCATGAGAACCAAAATATGATCTTGAAGCCAGTCCATCTAAATGTTAAAATCATTTTAAGAATAGCTTTGAAGCATTGTACACAATGATGGAAGACTAGATGAGTCGTGGGATAATATCAAGGATGTCATCCATGAAGAGAGCAAAAGGTCATTACAAAGACAGAGGAGAAAGAAAAAAACTGAAACTCATGTCAGAAGAGACTCTGAAAATTGCACTAGAGGGGTGAGAAACAAAAACAACAACAAAAAAAATGCCAAAATAAAATAACTGAACAGAAAGTTTCAAAGCGCAGTTCGAGAAGACAGAGAAAGTATTATAATGTAATGTGCAGAGAGCTGGAATTGGAGAATAAAAAGGGAAGGATTAACTCTGCGTTTCTCGAGCTGAGTGAACTGAAAAACAAATTTAAGCTTGAAGTCTCAATATTGAAAGATGCTATGGGCAATTCAATATATTGAATGTCCCAGGAGACATCAGAAGAAGATGGAGGGAATACAATGAGTCACTATACCAACAAGAACTGATTGATGCTGAAAAATTTCAAGAAGTACCAAATAAGCAGGAGCCAATGGTAAGAAAGGAAGAAGTTGAAGCTGCATAGAAGGCATTGGCAAAAAATAAAGCCCCAGAAATTGATGGGATACCAATTGACTTGTTTCAATCAACAGATGCAGCCCTGGAATAAGTGCTTACTAAGTGGTAACTTGAAATGTTGTCCACTTTAATCTGCCTTTTCTGGCTGATAACCTTCTACTTCTCCACCAAGATCTCCAGTGGTCAGTGTTTTACCTGGACGGGAATGCTGCCTCACTGAGCCTTCATATTTTGGCTGGAGAAATGTTGGTCTGTTGTCATTGATGTCTTTCACTTCTATGGTGACGATTACTGGACCCTCCACTGTAACTCCATTGGCATCTAGAGCTTCAACCTGATGTTAAAGGGGGAAAGAAAAAGAAACCACACTGGAGAAACTGGATTCCACAGCACGTGGGCAAACATCACTTAGAGGAAATTAGGACTCAAGTGACCAACAGTCTGTGGACTAGAAAGGAAAAAAGTACCTCATAAAGCTCAAAACAGGAGCTGCTAACTTCATATGCACCAGAATTACTGCAATCAGAAAAGCTAGTAATACATTTTTCCAACACTAGAGAGAGATAAGGACTTTGATGCTTTGCTGATGGGAATGAAAAATGGAACAGCTGCTGTAGAAAAGTGTGGTGTTTCCTCAAAGAGATAAAAGTAGAATTATTATATAATCCACAATTTCATTCATAGAAAAACTCAAAAGAAGGAAAGCAAAGACTCAAACAACCAAAAGTTGGAAACAATCCAAGTACAAAATAAAATGGAAAAACAAAATTGTGTGTACACGCCCCCCCCACCACACACACACACACACACACACACACACACACACACACACACACGGGAGCTCAGCGGCAGCATAGTTCAGAGGAAGTTGCACTGTTGACCCAAAGGATGTAACTCTCTGGGGGTTAAATCTATCAGCAGCAACTTGATATAAACATCTCTTGTGTGGTTTACAGTCACGGAAACCCAGCAGGTCAGCTACAAGTCAGTCCAGACTCTGCTCTGGAAACCCACTGGAGGGTCAGCTATCAGTCAGTTCTACCTTGATAGCACACAACAATAACAACATCTTTATGTATATGCACTGGCAACCCAAAGACTGGAAGTTCAAATCCACCAGCTTCTCTGTGAGAGAAAGATGAGCAATCTCATTCCATATGATTAACTGCCTTTGAAAGCCCTCTGGAGAGTCTGACTCAACAGTACACAACAAGTGTGTGTGTGTGTGTGTGTGTGTGTGTGTGTGTGTGTGTGTGTGTCTGTGTTATTTATATATATATAAATATAAATATATCTAAAAATATAAATTTATAAATATAAAAAGAAATATGTAAGTATATAAATATATATATATGTACATATAAAAAAATCTGGTGACCTAGTAGTAAGAAGTTACACATTGCACTGCAATCCTGAAGGTATGTGGTTGGAATCCAACAGCTCCTTTGTAGACCTATATAATCCCACACATGTGAAGTATTTAGAATATAGGCAAATGCATAGAGGTCAAAGTTTTCAATGATAATATCAAAGTTTTGGAAGTGGATAGTGGCGAGGGTAGCATAACATAGTGAAAAGTAGTTCACATCACTGAATTGTACACACAAAAATGGGTTGTGGCTGTGTTTGTGGTTGTTGTATACCATAGAGCTGGAATCGACCCATGCCTGACCCTCTGGCTGGTTTTCAGAGGCAGTTAATCGTATAGGAGGAATTTGCCCATGCTTCTCTCTTGGAACAGCTGGTGGATTCTAACCATGTGCCTTCAGGATTGCAGTTCAGCTTCTTACCACTAGGCCCCCAGAACTCCCTAAAAATGGTTTAGAAAGCAAATTTTTTCTTATATCTAGTAAGCTCCCCAAAGCCATGGACATCCAGTTAATCCAACTCATGATAAATCTCTACTACAGATTACAACTGTCCAGTAGCGTCTTCAATGCCATAATTTTTCCAGAAGAATGTCCTATCTGTCTTCCACGAAGCGGCAGTAGCTTGAACCACTAATCTTCCCATTAACAGCTGAGCCACTATAACAATAATTATTTTAAATTGTAATCGGGGACACTGAGCTAACCCAGGTTAACAATGCCTCTAATTATCCAGCAGTTTGGGGTCAAATGAAAGCACCTTGACCTTGAGGCTATGGAATTGCACGCCCTCTTACAGGACCATTATGGTGGCAGAATCAACAGCTGCAGATACCTGGCATGTTTTTCTCTTAGTCAGCTTTCCACTATCCCTGAGTACTCAGACATACAGCAACCAGGAAGGCAATTTAGGGTGGAAACAGACAAAGGAGTCACCCTTAGTCACCCTCTGATCTTTAGTTTGTTTTTTTTTCCTCTTCTAAGTTCTAAAACCATCCCCAAACCGATCCTACTCTTTTTGTGAGTTCAAGGTCTCTGCAATAGCCACTAGTAGATGCCAATGCAGAATCAAAGAAATGTTGGTCTGGTCTTGAACTTGGCTGCTGAGTACAGCCATACTTTTAGATGCAGTGCTGAGGGCTTCACCACGCGAATGGAATTACTTTGGTCACCAAGTCTAGGACTATGCTTCCCTGTAGATAAACAGAAATTGAGCCTGGAGGTTTCCAAGCCAGACAGTCAAAATCAGGAGACTGTATAGAATTTTTCACAAGGGCTGAAGGTATGTATACCAGCAATGTTTTCAAGTCAAAGGAGGCTTGCAGAGGTTGCAGGCAAACTTTCTTGTCTCAACTCACCTGCAGATTGTAAACAGCTTTTGTTTCTCTGTCCAAGGCCTGGGTATAATACAGATATCCATCCGTTTGTATCTCAAAGATTCCATATGTCTCCCCAGTTAATTTGAAGTTCACAGCAGGAGGTTTGGCCTTAAACTAAAGGGGACAGAATATAAAGGGGGGGGGAATAGATGAAAATATGAGGAAAAATAAAGTTATGGAATTTGTACAAAGTCACTCATTTCAGGCAAAGTTTTATTTACACAATTTCTAAATAAGAAATCCTTATTTAATTAATGCATTCTAAAAGTTTGTTTGCAAGCTGGCTAGTATTCAAAATATATTTGGATTTCCTTAAGAAATCAGGTATACTGCTCATCTAGATGAGAACATAATTATGATAAAAACAAAAGGGGGGAAATATGGGAAGCCAATACTAAATATTTGTAATAAACTGAATGTTATTTAAAAAAAAAGAAATCAGGTATACTGTCATTCAATATTTCGACAAAAGTCAACTTGATATTATTGTTGATTGCCATTAATAATAGAATTATTATATAATCCATTATTTCACTCATAGGAAAACTCAAAAGAAGGAAAGCATGACTCATAGCGACCCTATGAACAAAAGGCCTGAAGCCTTTCTATAACTGTCGTCATTGTGGTAAAGTTTTCTTGGGAATATCTGAAAGCCATGAAATGATTAATTTTTAAGAAATATTGGTGAAGGTAGATTTCTTGCGAGGATGAAAAGAACGTCCTTAGTGTTTCTAAAAAGTGTGACAAGATTGAAAGATGTCTTAGAGTTAAGGAAAACCATTTAAAAGTGACTTGTACTTGTTAAAGGAGTATTGCTCTGCTAACCAAAAGGTGACTGATTCTAGTGGTCTAAACCCACCAGCCACTCCACAGGAGAAAGACAGGGAGCTAGCCGTATCCTTCCATTAAGACTTACAGCCTAAGAAAACCACTGCAGGGTGCTATGAGTTGGAATCAACTCGAATGCAAAAAGTCACAGTCTTCTTGATAAGTCACTGTCTAATATCCTTTAGTTACTTTTTCAAAAGTAAGCATCAGTTACTATTCATGGGCTAGTTATGGTATGTTTAAGACCCAAAGAATACACTATTGACACAAAAGTAGACATAAGAATTATTTAATACCATCAATAATTCAAACAAAGTTCTCTTCCCATTTTGTACCTTTTTAAAATGAGCAATTTAAAGCATAATAGCAGCCAGTGTTGCTTAGGACATTAGAAAGCACATATATTGTGGTAGCAAATGTAAATTAGTAGAATACTTTTGCAAATAATTTGACACATAAAATGTTTGTAGTCACTGATAACAAATATTACCCTACAGAATTTACCCTAAAATAATATCCGTTGAACAGTAAACTGCATGCTTAACATATGAGCCACTGCTATTGCATTGATTCCATCTTATGGTGACCCTCCAGTAGATTCTTGAATCTATAAATCTTAAGGGAAACAGATGGCCTCATCTTTCTTCCAAGGATCAACTAGTGGATTTAAACCACCAATATTTAGCTTAGCAGCCTGCCATGGAATGTACTATGCCACCAAGGATCCTTATACTTGAAGTACAAACAGCACTATTTATAATATTGGTAAAACTAAATGGTTAAAAACTAAATATGGATAAATTATTATAGTATAACTTCAGTAGAATATTCATAATATGAGTCATCAAAATTTTTGTTCTATGAATTATGAAGCAACATAAGAAACAATGAAATAATGCATAGTGGGTAACTGGCACTTAAAGTTTCAAGCAACCTTGCCTGGGGAGAATTAAGGAAATCATGCATGAGGACATAGTTTCAATTCTTTACAATGCTGAGGCCATCTCACTGTTCAACTTAGCTTTCTGCAATCATTTTGATACTGAGATATGCCCTGCCTCTATTCCCTGCTCCCTAATTAGATAAGGGGGTAAAGTCCACTGAGAAAAAGCCATGGAATCAATTCAGTGGCGCCCAAGGGTTGTCATTACCTGGAAGACAAGTTGGCTTGGTTCTTGGCCTTCATAAACAGATAACGTCATGGGTTTCAGTTGTCCACTAAACTTCCCCTCTTGGCAATATCCAGTTAGCTGGTAAAAAGAAAGAGAAAACTAGAATCATTATTTATTGTTAGTATGTGTGTGTGTGTGTGTGTGTGTGTTGTTCATTTTACACAGGCTTTCAGAATTGAGATATGAAACAGGATTCTATCCTGTCTCAAAACAAATTGGAGTCTAGTCCACACAGGAGAAACAGGTATGGTGTATGCTGAAGCTCTACTCTATCAGGGTGATGTAGCCTGTGCTTTGCATGACTTTTCTCATTTAACCACCTGAATACTCTCCCTTAGGGAGGGTAGAAACATCCTCACATTATAAATGAGGTTGAGAGAGGTTAAGCTGATTGCCCAGAGTGAAATGTCCATGTTCTGCAGTCCGCCTAAGCAAAAGGTCACACACTTGACACAGGCCATTCTGCTTTCATTTCTATCCTGGTTTACACCAGCTTTTTAAAAACATCTCAAACATTCTCATTATTTTATAAAGAGATTAATGGCAGATTCCTAATGCTCTGGAGTTCACACTTACTTAGTTTAAAGACAATTTTAAAGGATGTTTTTACTTTTATTTTCCCTCATTCCCCGAATTCCCTACTTACATAGCTAAGTGATAGAAAAGAAAATAGTAAAGCAGTGGATTCCATTTAAAATACACACATACCACACATATTATTGTTGTTGTTGTTGTTGTTAGGTGCTGTCAAGTCAACGACAACTCATAGCAACCCCATGGTTGGTTTGCTGGGTAAAGGGAGGGGGAAAGCAAATGGAAAGGATTCGGGCAAGAATACAAGGTAATGACAGGCAAAGTCCAATGGTGATTGATTTTATAAAATATAATATATGAAAAAAGATATAATATATGAGAATGATTATATGAAAAACAATTTGAATGAAGAATAGTGTGAAACACAATGTATATAAATTTCACAAACAAATCAATTTTTAAAATGTAAAGTAGAATGTATATGAATGATTGTATAAAACACAATGCAAATTAAAGATTGTATAAAACACAATGTATATGAATGAAACATAATGTAAAGGAATTATTATATGAAAATCAATAAAATTATTTTTAAAAAAATCCAAACATCCTAAACTTGAAAGATATTAATCTCAAACATAAGCTGTCATAGCTGTAGGTTCAGGCTAAAACAGTAACAAGAAGTGTGTTTTAAGTATAATTAATCCTCACAGCTGGGTCTAAGGACATTTTATTCACAAAGCAACTAATAATTTACTATTATTTTCACATGTTATGGTGAAAAATGTTAAGTAGTTTGTACTACTAAATAGTATCTAAATAGCAGAATTTGAACCCCTGACTCCAGAACCTGCCCTTTATAGCTACTATGCACCAGAGGGACCAAACTTGGCTGAAACAATTTTGCAGAAAAGCTAGCCCAACTAGACTGCTCACTTGGTATCTGTGTGACAGTATGAGGCCCACCATTCTCACCAATGGAGAACAAAGGATGTTTAAGGGCAGCCCTAGCATCACCATCATCCCACCATCATTGAGCAGGGCTGCACCACTGAGAGGAAACAAAGAGCAGAGCTGAGGAGAGCTTGGAAAAGGGACCAAACCAGTAGTCAAACATTAAGTCTGATTCCTGTTGTGCCCTTGTGTCAGAGTTTAGCTATATTTTCCAAGACTTTAAAAAAAAAAAATAAAAAAATTTACAAGTGACTGAGTTTTCTAGAAGTAGATTGTCAGGATTTTAAGAATTTTCTGGGAATACTTGAGCCTCCAACTTTTTGGTTCTAAGCTGAGCTACTTAACAATTTGTACCACTCAAGAACCTCACAGGAAGTACCAGCCAGTCACAAACTCCCATAGAGAAGATCCCTAAGACAAAGGATAAAGAATTTAACACCCAATAGCCAATGCTTATCTCCACTCCTTCCTAAATAGCTCTTTAAATTTCTTATTAGGAATCGAAGTCAAAGGTAGAATCATTCAATAGCAGAAGTGTATATGACAAGTCTGTGATTTTCTGCAACTATGCAGGAAAAAACCAAGAAAATTGGAAAAACATGGACAGGAAAGGGGAATTTGCTTCCCACATCTGTTGGAAAAGTCTGAAAGTTACGTCCTAGCCAAGAAATTATTACCTGCTGGGAATAACCTAAAAACAGTCGATATGGGAAAAAATTCTTACACACTTCTCTTTGTTTATTGAACTTTGATTAGGCTGATCTGATCGTCTACTGTTGTTGTTGTTGATTGCAGTAGAATCGAGAACAACTCATAGTGACCTGATGAACAAATGACCTGATGCCTTTCTATAACTATTGTCATTTCTCAAAGTTCAGAGTTTCCAGAGGCATGTTGTTTAGGAAGTGGATGCCACTCCTGCTTCCAAGATTGTCTATTAGAAGAGCAAAAACAAAGGATAAGAGTATGCTTATCCTAACTCTGTGTGTGTGTGTGTGTGTGTGTGTGTGTGTAACTGTCAAATCAGATCTAACTGGTACAATAAGAGATTGTCCCTCCTTCTCCACCAGAGCATCTCATGGATTCAAACCAAGTACCTCTGGGAGTGCAGTGCAGCTTGTTGCCACTAGGCCACCAGAGCTCAAGAACCATGAAAGTATTTTCTCATGGATATGAAATAGTGGTTGAGCATTAGCTGCTAATTCAGGAAGAGTTGTAATATTGAAGGAAGGTGAGGAAGACCCTCAAACAGATGGTTTGACGTGATGACTGCTGCAATGGGCTCTTGTGTGTCAGGAAGTGTGAGGATGGTGCAGAATGGAATCTTTTGTTCATAGGCTCGCTATGAATTGTACTCAACTCTACAGTACCTAACAACAACAATATGGCCAAAATCTTGAAAAGCACAGGAAATATTGAAAAAGAAAACAAGATGGAAGAATTGCACAGAGTCACCAAACTAGAAAAAATGGTCACCATTCTATTTCAGAAAGCAGCATACGCTCAAGAAACAGCCGTACAGAAGAAAGAAGTTCAAGTGCCCCGCAAAGCAGTGATAAAAAAACAAGACTCCAGGAACTACTGGAATTCCAGCTGAGATTTTCAAAAAAATGAATGCAATACTGGAAAGAGTCATTTGTTCATGGCAAGTAATTTGCAAGATAGATACCTGGTCTCCCAACTGAAAGTAATGCATGTTTGTGGTCATTCCTAAAACAAGATGCAAGAATTGTCAAGCAATATCGTTCATACCATATGCAAGTAAAATTTCACAGAGGATAACTCAAAAATGGTTACTGCAGTGTACAAGGAACTGCCCGAAATGCAAGTCAGATTTAGAAAAGTATGTAGAGTTGGGGATAGCATTGCTGATGCCACATGGAACCTAGCTGAAAACAAAGAATGCTAGAAAGATGTTTGCCTGTGTTTTATTGACTATGTAAAAGCACTCAATTAATTAGAAGAAATGTAATGAATTATGAGCAACATTGTGAAGAATGAGAATTCCAGAACACTTAATTATTCTCATGTAGATCTTATGCATAGACCAAAAGGCAAGCGTTCAAACAGGAAAGGGGGATAATACTGTGTGATTTTAACTCAAGAAAGATATATATCAGGGTTCTATCCTCTCACATGTATTTAGTGTGTATGCAAAGCAAATAATCTGAGAATCTGGCCTATGTGATGAACATACAGAGCTTTGAGGAAGACTTCTTAACAATTTATGATAAGCAGATGATACAGCTTAGCTTCCTGAAAGTGAAGAGGTCTTGAAATACTGATGATCAAAGACCTTGGATTGATTATACTCCACCACGCGCACGCACACACACACGCACAAACACACACAACCACAAAATTTCTCACAACTGGACGAATAAACAACAGCACGATAATTGAGAGAAATAGTGATGCTGTCAAATATTTCATTTTATTTGGATCTACAATCAACATCTATGAAAGCCACAATCAAAACTCAAGCACTGCACTGCCCTGGGCCCGTCTGCTGCATAAATCAGCTTAGGAATGGTGGAAGCCAGGATGTTAATCAGAGGTCTAAGATGTGCCCACCCCAATCATGGTATTTCAAGTCACCTCACAAGCATGCTGAAAGCTGGATAGAAAACAGAAAAAGAATTTACATCTCTGAATTATGCTGCTGGGAAAGAATACACTCTGGACTGCCAGAAAAATAAGCAAATCTGTCTTGGAAGATTTACAGCCATAATGCTCCTTCGGAGTAAGGGGGGAGAGATTTCTTACGTATTTTGGACAAGGTATCAGAAGGGACCAGTTTATGGAGAAGAACATCATGCTTGATAAAGCAAAGAGCCAAAAAGACCCCCAACAAGAGAGATTGACACAGTGACAGCAACAATGGGTTCAAACTCAGCTGCCTTGTGAAGACAGCACAGGGGTGAGTAGTATTCGTTCTGTCTTGTATAGGGTCCCTGGGAGTCAGCACCAACTTGATGGTTCCTAATGACATCAGTAGTGCACTTTCATTAATAAAAATCCATTAGCAAGACACAAAGAGAATTTTTATGAATCTCAGACTTAAATACATCTTCATTAAAATGAGTTCCAAGCAAATGGAGAATAGCCATTAGTTTAATCTGGAGCACTTTTAAAATAAAGCTTGAGGGTTTTTCTAGGGTTTTTTTGCTTTCTCCATCATGCAAAATACTTTTTCCTTTTTGCTTCATTAGGAGCTGACTGTTCTGATTATAGGTAGACATTTTTATTTAATGCAAAAGTCTATTACCAGAAACTTCATCCAACTTGCTGTTGTGTTTGCAGTGTATGCTTCTTCAACTTTGCTTGAGATCATTCTCTCTGGGATCTCAACCCCTACAAGTCCTATCTTCTCTGGCATGACGCCATGGAGCAGATCATAGGAGAACATGGAATTAGCTAAGGCTTTGAGTGCTGGCTATGTGTCCTGGAGATTCTATGTTTAGGCTAAGGGCTTTGCATCTGTTATTGCATCTTGTAAGGAATTGTTCTGTGGTTCAAATCCATCAGCTGCTCCACAGAAGGAAGACAGACAGTCCCCTCTCAAAGAATTTACTGCCTCTGAAAATCCACTAGCGTTCTGACTCAACAATACGTAACAATCCGCTCAATACACTACTGAAATAAACACAAATGAAGAAATAAAAATTAATAGGCAAGTAGCAAAAACCTCTTAAGTCTTGATCACTCAATCACTTGATCCTCCTCAACTCGAGTGCTTCTCAGACTAGACCACAAGATCTGAACACTTTATAACAATTTTATGGTTTATGCACTGTTGGAGCTAATGTCTTATTAATTCATTCATTAATTTCTTTTGTATATTATATGAGTGAAATTTTACAAAGCGAATTGATTTTTCGTTCAATCATTTATACATATTTATTACATTATCTACACTATCTATATATTTGTATATAATTGTTCTTCTCGCTTCTTCCGTGTGACTCTCATTTCCATTAATCTTCTCTCCTAGCCCTTCCTTCCTTCCTTCCTTCTGAGTTTTACCTTTGAGCAAACGCTGCTCTTTTGATATTATCCTATAGCTATTCTAAGGAGTGAGTGGCTCCCTGGTATTCTTTTCATCTTCTAGAACTATCTAGTAATTACCCCAGGAGTCCTACTGGCATAGTAGTTAGTATATTGGGCTGCTAACCAAAAGGTCAGGGAGCTCTGGTGGTTTAGTGGCAAGAAGCTGCACTGCAATTCCTAAGGCAAGCAGTTCAAGCTCCAAAGGAGAAGGATGGGCAATCTCCTCTCATGTGATTGACTGCCTCTGAAAACCTGCTGGAGGGTCAGCTATGGGTTGGTTCTGATTAGACAGTACACAATAACAAGAACAAAATTCAACAGTTCGAATCCGCCAGTCAATAGAAGAAAGATGAGCAATCTCTCCCATAAAGATTTACATACTGAAAACATGACGGAGGGTTTCTATGAGTTGGAATAGATACAACAACCAATGGCAGCAGCCTCATTTTTTATTGTTTGACTGAAAGTTGAGCCACAAGGTTGAATTTCGCTTCATGTTTTAAAGGTGACAAAGGGTCATAGTTTTGGGGGTTCAATTAGTCTCTACCAGACCTGTAAGCCATTTTTGTGTTTTTGAGGGGTTTGTTCCATATTTTTTATCAACAGTAAAGTTGGCACAGGATAGAGCAGGTTTCAGGCTATAGTGTATAGGGTTGCTGTGAGTCACAAGTGGCTCAATGGCACATAACAACAACAACTATCCAGGCTGCTTTCCTGTGCTCTTTTTAGAGTGGTCAGCGCTGTATCTGGGCACCATCTAGTCCTTCTGGTCCCAGGGTTGTGGAAGTTGAGGTTCTTGAGATCAGTGCTAGCCACTAATGACATCAACGAGTCTTTGCCTTTCTTCCCTCTGCTTTGCTCTGGGCAGGGAGAGACCAAGAGATACATCCTGGCTGAGTGCTTGCAAGCTTTATGACACCAGTCACTATCCCCCAGAGCAGGATACAGACAGTTCTTTTTAGTTATTGTCACTGTTGTTGAATATGCACACAACAGACCCTGTACCAGTTCAACAGTTCCTTATGTACAACGGAGTGATATTGATTACATTCTTCAAGTAGTGCTGCCATCCTCACTCTCCATTTTTCACCTCTAATATTGTGATTTGATTAAAAGTTTACAAAGCATATTGTTTTTTTTAATTAATTGTTCATGTTTTGTTTTATAACATCAGTTGTAATAATCACCATGTCTGATCATCCACCTACTCTATTTTGCCTTTCTTTTCACCCATCTTGTTGTTGTTGTGTACATTAGAACCAGAACCGACCCACAGCTGACTCTCCAGCAAGTTTTCAGAGGCAGTTAATTGCACGGGAGGAGATTGTCCATCCCTCTGCCCCGGAGCAGCTGATGACCTCGAACGGTGTGTCTTTGGGATTGCAGTGCAGCTTCTTGCAACTAGCCCGCTAGAGCTCACCCATCTTAATAAGTGTTTATTCTACACTTGTTAATCTACTTCTCTCCTTTTACAAGTCTGGTAAACTTACTAGTATAATTCTATTTATATATCTATCTATAATAGTATTCTTATATAATTCTTGTGTAACTGATACATTTTACTCAATATAATGTCCTCTAGATTTATGAAATGTCATTAATTCTTCATTGTTTTTCAATGTTTCCTAGTACTCCATTGTGTGACTGTACCTTACATAGTTCCTTACAATAGCCAAGTTCAATAAGACCATAAACAACAAATGTTGGTGAAGGTGTAGAGAGATGGGAACTCCCATACACTGTTAGTAGGAATGTAAAATGGTGCAACCACTACTGAAAGTAGTTTGGCACTTTCTCAAAAATTTGGAAATAGAAATACAATTTGATCCATCAATTCTATAACTAGCTATGTAGCCTAAAGAAATAAAATCTGTTATGTGAACAGATATACACACATCTACGTTCCTTGTGAGAGAAGAATGGGCAATCTCCTCCTGTTTCATTAACTGCTTGGAAAACTCATGGGAAGGTCAGCTATGAGTCTGTTCTGACTCAATGGTACACAACAACAATAACTTTTCTTGCAGAATTATTCACAATAACAAAGAAATGGAAACAACCCAAGTGACCAATAACAGATGAATGGGTAAAGAAACTGTAGCACATTGGGTAAACGCAAAATCCTCTAAGTTACGCATATTGCCTTTCATGATGCTGTTGTTATTTGATCCCATAAAAGAGCTCAAGGCAAAAGAGTTCTGGTGGCCTACTGGCAAGAAGCTGTGCTGCAATCCCAAAGGCACATGGTTCAAATCCACCAGATGCTCTGCTGGAGAAGGAGGGGCAATCTCCCCCTGTGCCAATCAGATTTGATTTGATGGTACACAAGAAAAGGAAAAGAAAAAAAAAAAGAGCTCAAGGCATATATTCTTTAATTCTAGACTAATAAATTTAAACTTTTATTTTATTTCAAGAAGACCTTAGGGAATATTTTAGTTTGAAAATTTTCTCAAGGTCATAGTCTCATGGATTTATCCAGTGTCAGTGGCTCCAGAAATTCTGGATTCCTTGAGAAGCTGAAATTCTTTTTCATATTTCCCCCTTTTGAGATGGGTGTGTTGGGTTTTTTTAAATTTATTTAAAATCTATTAAATGCCTTAAACTTAAAATACATTTGGGCCTATTTAGATTTTATACCTATAACCACCTCCTGAAGTTACTTATTACTAGCACTACCCTCCACTGGTGCAAAATCAATTCTGACCCAGAGTGACCCTCCATTAGGTTTCTTTTTTTTAAAATTTAAATTTATTAATTAATTTCAGTAAAAATTTACAGAGACTTTGGGTTTCCATTCATTCATTGTTGCACTTTTCTCCCCTCCCAACCCTCCCACCTAGTAGTACACTACCCTCTTGGAAAAATAAAAGAAAAATTCTTTCATTGTTTTACAAACCCTCCCCCAGGTCCACTCCACCATGTAGCCTTCATTATAGACTTCTGTCATGACAAAAATACCTAATCTCATATCCCTTTTAAACAGTTTTCTCCCTCATCTGTTTCAATGCAGTATACATTATTGAGCCCATCTTTCTCAGTCTCTCCCCAACCCCAAGGTCAGTCCTGTTTTACAACAGTGGCACCAACAGTCTTTGTCCTTTTGTGACTGAGATACTTCACTCAGCATAATGTCCTCCAGGGTCACCCATTTTGAATAATATTGCATGAGTTCCTTGTTTTTGAATGCAGTGTCGTATTCCATTGTGTGAATATACCACAGTTTCTCTATCCATTCGTTTGTTGATGGGCACTTAGGTTGTTTCCAACTCCTTGCTATTGTGAACAATGCCGCAATAAACATGGGTGTGCATATATCTGCTTGGATGTCAGTTATGGTCTCTTTAGGGTATATTCCCAGTATTAGAATTGCTGGGTCAAATGGTATTTCTATTTGCAGCTTTTTTAGAAAGTGCCATACCACCTTCCACAGTGGTTGCACCATTTTACAGTCCCACCAATAGTGAATAAGGGTTCCAGTTTCTCCACAACCTTGCCAAGATTTGTTGCTTGCTGGTCTGTTAAATTTTGCTATTCTGTCTGGGGTGAATGATTTCTCATAGTTGTTTTCCTCCATTAGGTTTCTTATGGAAGAAAAGTACCCTCTTTCTCCCTCAAAGTAGTTGGTAGATTCGAACCATTGAACTTTGGATGGTGAGTCTGCTGCATTAAGCACTGTACCACGTGGGCGCCTTATACCAGCTTCAGGTGCATTAACTTTCATTGGCATTTCACTGTACTCAGTCCACCATCCGAGCCCTCAGTGCAAGGCTTCTTACCCAGCTCTCAAGGCTTTCCTTTCAGTTTCTCAACCTTACCAAGGTTTCCTTGCCTCTAAGACTTTGCACTTGCCGTTTCCTCTCCCTAAAACACTCTTTGCCCTACTCTTCATCTGTGTCTTTTCAACCTTAGCTTACATGTTAGTCTCATCAGAAAATTGTATCCTGATTTTAAATATACATATTTTCTCCTTCTAAACTTCTCTGTGAAGGTTCCTTTAAAGCATTAAATCCAATTTCTATGTATTTTTTATCTGGTTTTTGTCATTATCTTCTACTGTGTACACTGCTGTTTCAGCTCATAATAATCTTGTGTAACAAAATAGAACTACTCTATAGAGGTTTTAATCCATAATCTTTATAAGAACAGATCCTCAGTATTTCTCTCATGGAGCCTCTGGGTGGGTTTGAATCACTAACCTCTCAGTGAGAAGCCATTTCTCTGACTGTTGTTTTTTTCTCTGACTGTTCTTTGTTACAGAGGTTGAGTTTCTTTCTCAGACTCCCCTAACTAGCTAACAAGGTGACCAAATGACCCAGTTCCAATTTGTGAAGAAAACGGGAAGTAGATTAGGGGCTTCTAATCTAGTTCTTGTTTTCTTGATGAAAATAAAACAGATATATTTAGCATATGTCTTCTCTCTCCCTCATTCTTTTGCCCTGATAGTGAACCTTGTATCTCTCTAGCTATGGTGGCCATTATGAAACCATGCACAGAAAAACGAATTCAAAAGTTGGTAGAACAAGGGGAAGAAGCTGGAGCCTCTGC
This sequence comes from Elephantulus edwardii, assembly GCF_000299155.1. Classification (NCBI taxonomy): domain Eukaryota; kingdom Metazoa; phylum Chordata; class Mammalia; order Macroscelidea; family Macroscelididae; genus Elephantulus; species Elephantulus edwardii. The sequence goes on along the minus strand of NW_006399786.1, from coordinate 16,929,148 downwards.
TAACATCTTGAAGGTGCTTAACTGGCTCTGACTTTTTGCTATCTGAGACAAACCTCATTATTTAAGACCCTCTAAAGCTGTAATCTAAAATTATTGTGCTAGTTAAGAATATCTTTGTTGCTATTGTTATATTCCATCAAGTTGCCTGTGACTCATAGCAACCCTATGTACACTGGTGCTGAAATCTGCCCTGTCCTGGGCCAGTCTCATCATCTCCAACAGACCTAATCCCATTTCTCCAGTCACTGAGTCAATCCATCTCACCCAGGGCCTTCCTCTCCTATGCTGTTCCTCCACCCTCCTAATGATGTCCTTCTTCAAGGACTGCTCTCTTCTGGCCCTGTGCCCAAAGTATGTGACCCGGAGACTCAAAATCTTTTCCTCCAGGGAGCGAGTTGGTTTCACCCTCTCCAGGACAGACCTGTTTGTTTTCTTGGGGAAGTCCACGTTATGATCAACACTCTTCTCCAGCATCACAACTCAAAGGCATCAACTCTTCTTCTATCATCCTTAGTTATTGTCTAGCTCTTGGAGAGCTATCAGCAATATGTAGCTCTTGTGGCCTAGTGGCAAGAAGCTGTGCTGCAACCCCAAAGGCACACAGTATGAAGCCACCCATTCCTCCATGGGGGAAGAATGGGCAATCTCCTCCCAAATGATTAACTGCCCCTGAAAACCTGCCGTAGTATCAGCCATGGGTCAGTTCCAACTCAACGAGAACAATACAATGAGCAATATAAAGTCAAACTGTCTCCTCATGTCTGTGTTTATCTTCCCCTGGCACTCTTTCCCACCCCTTCCTCAGCTCCATTAATTCCTCTGGAAGGTGTGGCACAAGAACGGGGTATAGACAGCCAGGTGCCTCTGTAGTTTGCTCAAGGGAAGGCAATGTTTTCATGAGTCTAATACTTAACAGCAAACTGCTTTAGTCAACTTTCTACCAACATCAGCAAACATGAGCCTTTCCATTTGATATACACCAAAAATCTACAGTAGGCAAGTTGTCTCATGAATAAATGCCCCTGCCTGTTTCCTATGTGGACTAACTAGCTCACCTAACAGGAAATGATGATGACTAGAGGGGCTGTGGTCTTAATTGCAGAGTTCAAAGTGGAGTTCTTCTATCAGGATAATACACCTCTCTTCCTGCCAATCTACATGACTATTGGAGCCATAAAGATTTCAAAATGCATGTGTGTGCTATGAGTCAGCAAGTCGTATTGCCAGATCTGGGAAGAATGGTATCATAAAAAAATGGGAAAGAGTTTATGAAGGATTTGACTAGAATAAAACCCACCTCCTTGCACAGAGGTGAAAGACAGGGAAGAAATTGAACTGACTATGGGTCTCTCCTCTGTGGTAGCTCTTATAGGAACTAGACTATGTATGTATCATTTCTTCTGATCCCCACAACACTAGCAGGAAAATATCTCCACAATTAAGGCAGCGTCCATATATAGTGCTAAAATGAGACTCAAATGAGACGTTTGTGGGTCCCTGAGCTCAAACTCTTGAGTACATTGCTATCCCACCTTTTGGGCCAGCAAAAACATGTACAAATGTCAGGCTTGCCAGTCTGGTAGTATTTTCCAATAAGAGTTCTCACTTTAATGAGAAAAGTCCTCACTGTACCTTCCAATAAGAGTGTTTCATGTGATCGTGTAGTATTTATGCCAAACTCTTCTTCCTTCTGGTTCTTATTCTATCCCAGGCAAAACTCTGAGTCATTTCTTCTTCATTTTGCTTGCATCTCTATTACTACTGTTGTTGTACACCAGAACTGACTCATAGCTATTTTCAGAGGCTGTAAATAGCATGGGAGCAGATTGCACATCTTTCTTTGGCAGAGCAGCTGGTGGATTTAAACCATCTATCTTCATGATCTGAGGCTCCGTCTAACATACTTTGGACATGTTGTGAGGAAAGACTGGTCCTTGGAAAAGGACATCATGCTTGGGAGGGTGGAGGGACAGCACAGGAGAGGAAGACCCTCCATGAGGTGGATTGATTCAATGACTGGGATAATTGGGATGGGAGTGTCAGAGACCATGAGATTGGCACAAGACGGAGCACAGTTTAGGACTGTTGTACATAGGGTCGCTATGAGTCGCAAGCGACTCGACGGCACATAACAACAACACAACATCTTCATGTTGACATTGCAACTTCCTATCCACTAGGCCATCCAAGCTGCCTCTCTATTACTAGTGATATTATTAGCACTATTACTAATAGTTTATAATCTTATAACTTATAACTTACAGAGCTCTAATGGCCTAGTAGTAAGAAGCAGTGTTGCAATCCCAAGGCACATAGTTGGAATTTACCAGTTCCTCCCTGAGAGAAGGATGGACAGTTTCATCCTGTGTGATTAATTGCCTCTGAAGATTCACTGGAAGGTCAGCTATGAGTCAGCTCTGACTCCACAGCACCTATCAACAACAACAACATTACTAGTAGTAATAGCAATATTACAAGTATCATTATTGGTATCCTTTCATACCCTTTGGTTCTCTCTCTACCCCCCCCCTTTAGCACCCAATATATTCATATTGTTTTTCCACTGCTTCATGAGAACCAGCTCTTGGGAAAAGAACAGGAAAGTCACTCACAGTATAGAATAAATGTATGGCAACTGTTTTAAGTTAATACTTCTGCTTCTGCTGAGTGATGTTTTTGTGTTAAAGGAAAAAAAAACAACCAAAAAAACCTCCATCAAGCAAGTGGTTCTAATTGAACATGCCGGCAATCCCTCTGCACTAGAAAGCACCTCCCTGTCTTTGCCAGAAGCTCTGTTTGTGACCTGTCTCCAGGGCAAGGAAATTGCCACATGCAGTGGCTTGATCAATGTTTCTTTTTTTTTTTTTTTTAATTTCTTAATCTTGGTAAAAACCCCACTGGAAGTGAGAGAAAAATGAAGGAAAATTTACCTTTACCTTTAATCCAGGAAGAAAATTTGATGTCCTTTCCTCAGACATGAGTCAAGTGAACATGTTATACTGTTACTGTCAAGTTGACTGTGACTCATAGAGACCCGAAGAACAATGGGCTTGAACCCTGTCTGCTGACACAATCAAACCCATTGCTATAGTGACTGTAGCAATCTATTATGTGAGGGTCTTCCTCTATTGTAACAGAATTTACCACTAAGTTCTAATCGTTTTGTATTGATATGCACAGAAAATGTGTACGATAAAACAGTTTCTTTCTTGTCCATCTCACTCCTGGGACCATCGTACATATGTAGTCTGCAAAGATGACTAAAGCATAGTCACTTCCTCTTGGAGGTAAAGGTCAGTATAAGACAGACTGAATATTCAATTTGCTGTAGTAACAATAACAATAATACCATTTATTAAGTCCTTAGGCTATGTACATTGAAGATCCAAGGACTTTAAAAACTCATTGTCTCACTCAATCAACTCATAAGGCAAGTACTATTATTAGTTCTGTTTCACAGTGTAGGAAAATGAAGTTCAAAACTTAATTAAAAATTACTTAGGAGCTTATGCAGCTTCCTAAATCTGGAATGTGACAATGCTTAGTTTGAAACCAGATCTGACTTCATCGGCAGAGTAGGATGATGCAGGTTAGAAAGGACATCTAAGACTACAGGGCGAGGATAGAAGGCAAGGGAGGATGTGTGACCTAGGCCTTCCATGTTTCTGGGACTAGGCTGTGGGAGCCCTGTCTACGAGAATTCATTGTAGCTTTTCATTCTAGGAGGAATGTTCTGGTGGTATACAAATTTCATTCTATTTGGCACTTGAAATTTGGTATTGTTATTTTGGACCCCAAAAGAAAGGAATTAAGAGTTGAGATGAGAGGATGTAGTAGCATCCTTCTAAGAAGAAAAAAAGTATTTCCCACAAGTTTATTTCATAATATCACTTTTTTTTTCCCTGTGGCAAGTCCATCACATTTATAGATATCAGGTACCCCATGAGTAAAATGAGAGTGATACTCTTATATCTACCCAAGGTTGAGAGCTGATTCTCTTCAGATCTCTTCCAAGTCCAAACTCTAGAAAACTGGTAATCAATGGGGTTGACTCAACAAGTAAGCTCCAAACCACAAAAAGCAAATCATATGTGTAAAGAAAATGACAACAGAGAGCAGGGTTGAAAATGGAGAAAATTCTTTACGTAATGGTGCAGTCATTGTTGTTCACAGTCAAAGTAAAAAAAAAAAAAAAAGACAAGAAGAAAGTCAAGATTAAGGGACATAAACAAATACGTGTATATGTCTATCAGTAGGTTTTTCTTGACAGATTCCTTGAGTTCTATATGAAACTTCAAAGGAAAACAAATAGATTAGTTTTGTTTTGAGCGTTGTCTATATATTATAGTAGCTTTAAAGAGCTGAGAAGAAAGAACCTTCCTTCACAGGTTTAAGACCAACCAAGGTATGAATGTGATTTGTAATCATTTCATCTGAAATGTCACATGAGGGAAAACTTTGTGACCTTTCTGGACATTGATTTTATTTTAATAATCATTGTTTCCATGGTATGGAGTAGAAAATATTGAAATGAATGGAGACAAAATACACTCTTATCTTACCAAATAAAGTGTCAGGAGGACCAGGGAGCGGAGATGGGCTTGACTCATCACGTTTTCCTTTACCCAAGTTTCTGTGAATAAACCAAAGATGAAAAAGGAATCTGTTTATTAAAATCATGCTTATCCAGCCAAGAAGGCTCATTGTACAAAGTCCAGTTAGAAACTTGGCAGAATCCAAGAGAGGGGTCCAAAGGATGACCTCTACTCTAATGGAATGGCTGGGCTTCTAGAAGCTTCATGGTTGCTCAACCATCACAACTCCCAAGACAGCAAGCCCCAAAACCAGGCTCTCAGTAACCCCATTTCTTTAAGTGCTTCATTTTCTTCCCCCCCCTTTTTTTTATTTTATTCATTTTAATGAACGTTTACAGAGATTTTGGATTTCCATTCATTTGTTGTTGCATTTTTCTCCCTGCCCACCCCTCCCTCCCAGTTTACTCTTCTCTTTGAAAAGTAAAAGAAAAATTCTTTTATTGGTATACAATCCCCCCCCACCCCACCCCCAGTACACTCCCCTTTGCAACCTTCATTCTGGACTCTTGTCATAACCCTAATACCCAATCATATATCGCTTTTAAACTGTTCTCTCCCTCATCTGTTTCAATGCAGTATACATTGAATGATGGACAGCAAGAATAAGTTTATAGACGAGGAAGATGTGTAAGATCACCCAGGAAGGACAGAACCCAGTTCAGGTCAAGAAAGTTTATTGAGGATGAAACTGCCAGACTGGCTCTTAAGTAGAAAACCAGCCCCCCAAAAATTAATAAAAGGGTTTTGTATTCTCCTACAAGGAACTTGGCAAGGGGGATGCTCACAAATGTTTTTTAAAAGATGGGGAAGTGGGCTGGGGTCTCAGGTAATTAATTATTTCTGGGAAAGGAGGTAGAGCAGTTTCACATCCTTGACAGAGAAACCACCACAGCTGCTGTCTCCTGTGATTGGATCATATCAGTCTTCATTCTAGGAGAGGAAGGAAAGGATTCTACAGTCCTAATAAGATACATTGTATATGCCAGGATAAAAACTGAAATCAAGCTAGTCGGCATGTAAAGTTTTCAATGACTTCTTAAGAACCCTGGTGAAATAATGTGCAATGTAGCAGGCTGCTAACCAAAAGGCCAACAGTTCAAATCCATCAACTGCACCAGGAGACAGAGATGAGCAGTCGCCTCCATAAAGTTTGCAGCTTCCAAATCCTAAAAGCAGTTACCAACTCAATGTTCTGGAGGTTGTAATCTTTCTACCAACACATCAGTTGTTAGCCAAACACAGAACAGTGTGTGTGACCCAAGGATTTCACTTTAACTAAACTAACACAACAACAACAAAGAAAAACAGAACTAGATTAACAAGGTACTAAAATTCTGGTGGTTCTGATTCACAAGTGCAAAAAAATTAAGTTCTTGAAGAGGAAAGAGCCCAAGAACTTTACAATCCTTCACTCAAAAACTTTGTCTGCAGCCTCGTTTTTCTGCTTTACATTGTTGTCACCTATGCCATACACTCAAGGGAAAAATGCACTTATCATCCTAAAAGGAGCTAAACAACCACCCCACCTTGCAATTGTCCTCTTCTGTTCACCATTAATATTTTCCCTTTCCTCCCCATGGCTTTACATTTCACAGAAATTATAACTTTCACCCTGAGACACATCACGACTAAGGGATTTTAAGGTCTGAGATAAATTTTCCACATTGCCTGCAGAGATGCTGCTTATCATAACATTGAACCATGAAAGAAAGAAAGAAGAGGCAAAGGACTGAAAAGTGCACTAAAATTGCAATCACAGTACCCTATCATCTATCATTAATATAAATGGAGTGGGGGGAGGGGAGACCCAGCAAAACAATTCATGGTCATCGAGTTGGAACTGACCCAATGTTGCTGACACTCCCTCAGGTTTCAGAGGCTGTGAATTGCGTGGGAAGCGATTGTTCCCTGTTCTGTGAAGTGATGGGAAGATGATACGAACTGCCAGAGCGGTATGACCTTTGGGTTAGCAGCACAACTCCCTACATTTGTGGAAAAGTGAATATTCTTTATTCCAACCATTTTAAATCTTATTGTTGTTAGATGCGGTCAGGCTGATTTCAGCTCATAGTGACCCTGTTTACTGCAGAACAAGTTGCTACTCAGTCTTGCACTTTCCTCACAAGCGTTGCTGTGTTTGAGCCCTTTGTTGTAGCCACAGGGTCAATCCATCTCATTCAGGGGCCTTGGCCTATGTTCTGGCCTCTGCTTTACCACCCACGATGTCCTTCTCCATGGGCTAATCTTTCCTAATAACACATCCAAAGGGCGTGGTATTCTTACTCCTAAGGAGCATTCTAGCTATATTTTTTTCCCTAAGATTTGTTTGTTCTCTTAGGAGTGCATGGAATGCTCTTTTTTTTAATTTATTCTTTTTCTTACCAACACTAAAATTGAAAGGAATCAATTCTTATTCACTCTTCCTTATTTATTGCACAGCTTTCATACGCAGATGAAGAAAGGTTTTTAAAAAAGCTTGAACCCACATTATTAAGCCAATTCCAACTTAGGACAACCTCATAGAATGGAGTAGAACTTGACCCATGTGGTTTCTGATCCTGTCATCTTTATGGAAACAGATTGCTTCATCTTTCCTCCTGGGAGTGACTGGTGGGTACAAACTCATGACCAACTGCATTCTCTAACCACTACCTAACTAGGGCCCCTCTCTTAAGAACTTAGACTCTGAAAATGCCTTGCATTTGGTTAGCTTGTACTTGAGTCTTAAAAAGGCAAAAGCGCTTTCCTATTTTAACTTCTCAAATTCTGAGCGATAAAGAAATGAGCACTCATATAGTTTCATCTACATGTCAGAGTGTGGAGTGAACTTTATATCATTTATGTCTTTGCCTTGGAGTCCAGACTTTTCAGCAAGTTTCCAAGGTTGTTAATTGCACAAGAAGAAATTGCTCATCTTTCTCCCTCAGTGTAGTTCTCCGTGGGAAGAACCCTAGTATCTCTCTCTCCTCTCTCCTCTCTCCTCTCTCCTCTCTTCTCCCTTTTCCTTTCTCCCTACTCCCCTCTCTCTTCTCCCCTCTCCCAACTCTCTTCCCCCTCCCCACCTCTCTCATTGCTATCTACTTGAAATCAACTAATAGCTGGCCTTCCGTTAGGTTTTCAGATCCTATAGTGTATATTTGGAAGCAGGAGTGGCATCTACTTCTGAAATAGCCTGCCTCTGAAAACTCTATGAACTTGGAGAAATGATGAGTTATACAAGTGGTCAGGTCTTTCTTTCATAGGGTCATTATGAGTCGTCTACAACTTGACAGCACTTAACAACAACAACAACATAGTATATATATTATAAGAATACTCTGGTGGCTTAGTGGTAAGGAATTGCAAAGCCAATGCAAAGTTTATGCATTTTTAATCCACCATCTGCTCCCTCTAAAAACCCACTGGAGAGTAAGCTATGGGTCGGTTCTGACTCAACAGTACCCAGTAACAGCAACTATGTATATATGTATGTATGTATGTATGTATGTATGTATGTATGTATGTATGTATGTGTGTATATATATATAAAATAGTATCAATCAAGTCATTGCCACGGAAAATCACTCATATCTGACCCTCAGTCAGGTTTTCCGAAATCATAAATTGTATAGGAGGAGACTGCCCATCTTTTTCCAGTGGAGCTGCTGGTGGATTTGAACCAGATTTGGGTTAGCATTGCAACGCCTATGGCCTACACACCAGAACACCCTATTCAATGGGATCTATACTATAAATATGCAAAAACTCATTACAGTCTTCACTATCAAATTAATTCCCCTGACCTTTATAGCAAAATGTAGTTGATCCACTACCAACCAATATTTGTTTAATAGAAGTAAAATTATAGACAGTTATGACACATTTTAGGATCTTTTTGTCAAACTCATTAGGGAAGATCTTGGCACAGATCTTTCAAATACTTCAAATGCCACCTTACTCTCCCTACCTTATCTGTCACTCCCTTCCACACCCTTTAGTGCTCTTCACATAGACTTTGTACCCTGAGCTTTCCTTCCATGTTTCTCACTTCCTGGTCTCTCCATATGGCACAAAGACTAGCCAGACTAAATGGACAATCAATATTTGCTTAATTAAACTAGCCTGCTATTGTCCTTATTCACTTCTACTTCTCTATTTCTCATATCTTATCATATTATTAATTTATTCTTAAAGTTTTAATAAAGTTTATGTTATGTGCCAAGTGACTATGCTTCAACTTAAAGGAAAACCAACAAAACTTCAAAATACTCAAAACTGGATCAATGAATGGATCACCATTGTCCAGGATTTCATTTGTGGATCCATACTTAACATCTCAGGAAGGAGCAATCAGTAAATCTGTTGTTGAAGAATTCTTTACAGTGTTCAAAAACAGAAGTGTTGTCACTTTGAAGCTAATATGCACCTGACTGAAGTCATGGTATTTTCAGCCACCTCAAGCGAATGAGACAATAGACGATGAATAAGAAAAGCCAAAGGAAAAAATTGATGGATTGGAATTACTGTGTTGCTGGAAGAACAATAAATACTGTCTTGGAAAAATTATGGTCATACTGCAGAAGGTCAAAGACTGTAGTTTTCAATGTGGACTGAAGCTCAACATCAAGAAGACAAAGATTCTCACCACTGGGCCAATTGGCAGTACCATGATAGATGGAGAAGAGATTGAGATTGTTAATAGTTACAGCTTGCTCAGATCCACAATCAACACTCTTGGCATCAGCAGTCAGGAAATCAAAAGATGAATTGCATTAGGTAAATCTGCTGTCAAGGACCTTTCCAGAGTACTGAGAAGCAACAATATCAGTCTAGAGACTGAGACTAAGGTGCACCTCATCAATACATGATTTTTGTAATTACTTGCTATGTATCAGATGGCTGCATAATGACAAAGGATGATAAAAGAATTGATGTGTTTGAGGTCTGATGCTACAGAAGAGTATTGAACATACCATGGACTGCCAAGAAAAAAAAAAATAGATGTGTTTTGGAGAGAGTAAAACCAAATTTCTCCTTGGAGTCTAGGAATTTGAAGCTCCTTCTTACATACTTTGGCCATGTCACCAGGAGAGACCAATCCTTGGAGAAGGACATCATGCTCAGAAGAGTTAAGGGACAGCACAGGAGAAGAAGACCCCCAGATGAGATGGACTGATACAGTGACTAGGGCAAATGGTAATAGGTGTATCAGAGTCAGTGAGAATGACTCAGAACAGGGAAGGCTTCAGACCTATTGTACATAGGGTTGCTATAAGTCTCAGGTGACTTGACAGCACATAACAAAAACAATAACTGCTCTTTAGAAGCAATGATAACAATAGCTTATCTCACATACTCTGGATATGTTACTACAAGAGACCAGTTTATAATGAAGGACATCATATAGCATATTAGCAAGAAAGAGGAAGTCTCTCAATAACATGGATTGGCACCATGACTGCTGTAACGAACTCAATCTTATCAACAACTGTGAGGTTGCACAGAATCAGGCAATGTTCTGTTCTATTGAACTCAGGGTCAGTATGAGTTGGAACCAACTATAGTACAGAGGCTAACAACCATATATGCTAGATACTATGTTGCGCATTTACCGTGGACCTAAAATCTACACCTCATCCCTTCATAAAATTTACTGATTTCCATTCAGAGTGACTTCCATATCAAAGGCCCTCTTGCTTCTTCGTGTTGCTTTGTTTCATCCAGTTGGCATCAACTCATAGCTGACCGGCACCATTATTCGCTATTGCTACACATTTTGTTTATTTAACTGCCCGTGATACCATTTCTACTAGAAAACAAAATCCTCCATGACAGAAATCTTATTTTAAATTTCCATTTCCCATAGCTCTTTACACTTTATCTTTCACATAATAAAGCCTAGATAGATGTTTATTAGATTTTGAAATGTTTGTGGGGACTCTCTGTGGTCCAAATGGCTAAGTGCTAGGATGCTAACTGGAAAGTTGACAGTTTGAATCCACCTGGAAAGTTGACAGTTTGAATCCACCCAACTGCTCCAAAGGGAAAAAAAAACCTCTAAAAGGCAATTCTGCCGCTTCAAGAAAGATTGTTATGACTTAGAATTAATTGAAGAGCAATGCCCTGGACAAAAAGAATAATAATAATTTCAATTCTCTAACACTGGCTAAGGGAGCTTTTAGCATAGTCCATAGGGAATTGTGCTTCTAACCCAAAGGCATCTTTGGTAGTTCAAATCCACCAGCAGCTCTATGGGAGAAAGATGGACACTCTCCTCAATGCAATTTACAATATCCGAAACACATGGAGGGTCAGCTATGAGTCAGTTTAGATGCCACAGCAATGAGTGTGAGAAACATTGGCTAGTTGAATTATATGAAGAAGAATGTGGTATAGGGATTGGAGGAAGACACAAAGAAAACCTGAAGTAGTCACGGATGAAATTTTAAGACTAAAATCTTTCATATGGACTACAACTCAACATAAAGAAAACAAAAATTCTCACAACTGGACCAATAAACAACATCATGAGACATGGAGAAAAGGTTGAAGTTTTCAAGAATCTCAATTTACTTGTATCCACAGCCAGTGTTTATGGAAGCAGCAATCAAGAAACAAAATGATGCATTGCACTAGGTAAACTTCAGCAAAGGACATTTTGAAAGTGCTCAAGAGTAAGGATACACCTTTGAGGACTAAGGTGCACCTAACCCAACCCATGGTATCTTTAATCAATCACCTCGTATGCACATGAAAGTTGACGAAGTAAAATAAGGAAGATTGCAGAAGAATTTGAGCTTTTGGATTGTGGTGTTGGTGAAGAATGTTGAATACACCACATAGTTTCATAAGAACAAACAAATTCATCTTGGAAGAAGTGCACTCAGAATGTGCCTAAGAAGTTAAGATGGTGACACCTACTCACATACTTTGGGAATATTGTCTAGTATGGCCAGTTCCTGTAGAAAGACATCATCTTTGGTAAAGTAGAGGGTCAGTGAAAATACGGAAGCCTCTTGAAAAAATGAACGGACACAGCGACTACAACAGTGTGAGCACAGCAGCGACTGTGAGGCTGGCAACGGACAGGGCAGGCCTTCGTTCTGTGTACACAGGCTGACTTGAGGACACCCAAAAACAGCAATAAGAGCACTGAAACCCTGGACAGTGCAAACTTTAATGCCCTCACTTGCTAGAGTCCATCCAGAGATGCCTCAGGAAGGTCTAGCAGTATACCATTGAAAAACTGTTGTTGTTGTTGTTGTTGTTGTTGTGTGCCATCGAGTCAAGTACAACTCATAGCAACCCTATTAACAAAAGATCTCAACCCTGCTCTATCCTGTGCCATCCTCATACTTCCTGACACACAAGAGCCCATTGCAGTAGTCACCATGTCAATCTACCTGGTTGAGGGTCTTCCCCTCCCTCACCAACTCTCTACCCTTCTCAACATCATGTCCCTCTCCAAAGAATAAATTGTGCACTTCAGAAGCTCACTGGGTTGAGAAATTATATCCTGCTGCTAACCTGAATTGCAACCTCTTAACTTTCCTAATAAACCCCATAGCCGAGGAGAGAGAGAAAAAAAAAAATCACAAAAAAAACCCCCAAAACAAACCACCAAAGAATAGCACCTCCTGGCAACATGCTCAGGGTATGTGAGACAAAGCCTCATCATTCTTACCTCCAAAGAGCATTGAAAATTTAGCCACTGAAAATCCTAGGGGACACAGATCTACTCTGTTGTGTGTGAGGTTGCTGTGACTGGAAATCAATAAGAAGGTAACTCATTTTAATTTATGTACTATTAATCTAGACTCCACTATGAAAGCTTTCAGAATAAGCAGAAAAAAGTTGAAGAAAGAAAGGTAATGTGAAATTTGAAAGTTTATTTTCATTCTAGGCAATATATATATATGTATATATATATATGTAAATTTTTCTTTAACTGGGAAAAAAAGCCCTTCTTTTTTAAATGCACTAGTTTGGTTTCTGTAAATACCTGAAATAGATCATCTTTCCTTGAGTTGTTTTTGGAACACCTTTAACCTTCCATAGGTAGGTCCAATGATAGGTAAGAAAAAGAAAAGACTTATCTTGTTGATTTTAGTCGAATGTTCATGTAAGCCACCATCTGAGGGGCTTTTGAATGGAATCTAGAAAGTAAAAGCATAAATTCACTTATTTTTTTAATTGTGAAAATCATGTATGGGGACACAAGAGGGTGAGGGTTGGGAGCAGAAGAGTGAGGATGGCAGAGATGAAATCACAGGGCTTCACAATTTGGTGGGTAGTGGGAGAAGGAAATGACAAAGATCCAGTGGGAACCAGAAGATACAGGGTAACTGTAAGCATAGACCAATGATGATTAAGTTGTTTGTTTGTTTCAACAAAGAAATTATCTTATTCACTTGTGGCTTTCTCATTTGGGAATGGGGCGCAGACTCTCTTGGCTCAGACTCTCATGCTGAACAGGGGTGTTGATATGAAGAGACACACACTTATTCTTTCTTATGTTATTTACATTTAGCTTATCTCCCACAGTTTGGCTCCCATTAGGAAAAATTAAGTCATGCTTTTCCACTTTCATGGGCCGTATTATATATTTTAAAATAAATTCATGGCATGATGCAGCCATGCTGGAGCAGGGATCATGAAGTCAAAGTGGCTGGTTGAACTTCTGGCTCCTCCAGCGACTGACTGGGGGCCGCACACTGCCCATCACCCATCTGCAAATCAAACCTAATACTAGCATTTACCTCTGAGAGTTATAGGATTAGAGGGGTTAATATTAAGAGCAATATTTATCAAATTTTAAAATATACACCCACCACCTAAAGTTATAATTTCCATCCTTTCAGTGATCGTGTTAATGAGAAGACTCAAGAATCAGCCTCCATAAAAACAACCACATGTGGCCAGATGAATGGAAAAGCCAAGCCTTATTGACTGATTCAAGGCAAAGTGCACTAATGTTAGGATTATGACAGAAGTGGACTTTGGCCTCTCAAACAGGTCTCAATTATATTTCATTTCTGTATGCACACAACTCAGTAACAAATATTCTACCTTGGGTCATAATGATGCTTGAGGAAAAGTCTAGTTTATAACTGAAATTGCCTAGAACTAGCAAACCATCCAGATATGGGTTATTATAAGCACTTCTTAAGAAAAGAATTGGGGTTGATTCCAGATATTTCTGTAACATTTAATCTAAATCACCTGACACAAGTGGCCCAGGCATCTCCTCAGAACTTCTCCTGTTTGTTAAGCTTTCTCACATGTTGTTGTTATTGTTATGTGTCATCAAGTTGCCTTCAACTCATAGTGACCCTGTGTACAACAGCCCTAAACCCTGCTCTATCCTGTGCTGGTCTCACTGTCTCTCACACATCTATCCACATTACCCCAGTCACTGAATCAATCCTCCTCATGGAGGGTCTTCCTCTCCTGCACTGTCCCTCCACCCTCCCAAGCATGACGTCCTTCTCCAAGTACTGGTCCCTCCTTGCAACATGTCCAAAGTATGTCAGACAAAGCCTCAGAAGCCTTGCCTCCAAGGAGCAGCCTGGTTTAACCCTTTCCAGGATGAACCTGTTCGTCTTCTTAGCAGTTCACAGTATATTCAGTACTCTTCTCCAACACCACAGCTCAAAGGCATCAACTCTCCTTCTATCCTCCCTAGTCATTGTCCAGCTCTCTGACCCATAGCAAGTGATTGCAAAGACCATAGCCTGTATCAGGCACACCTTAGTCTTCAGAGTGACACCATTGTTCTTCCAAACTTGTAGACAGTAAATTCTAACTCACAATGTCCCTATAGAGTGCAATTACCTAATTGAACTTTCTAGGCTGGAGTGTGTACGGGAGCAGTTACCAGGTCTTCTCCCCTGTGGAGCTACTGGTGGATTCAAACCTCCAATCACTAGGTTAGAAGATGAGTACTTAACCACTGTACCAACAATGGCTCCCTTTCTCTCAAGATCATGAACTAAATTCAGACAGTTTCCAAGGTAACACTGTGAGAGGCCAAGTATATTCGTAGTATCGCAGGTCAAAGATTTTAAAGAAAGAAAAAGAGGTGCAGTTTGAAAAGGAGACCTCAGTCACTCAAATGTGAATTCTCCTAACCTGGTAGACCAGTACCATCAGCACTGATGCTAGAGAATAGGGCTGCTGGAGTTCAGAAAAGCCTGAGCCCCTCCAAACTCCTGAGGCTGGGTCCAACATGAAGACTGAAAACATTTCTTGACAGCGTAATTTCCCACGCACAGTACTAACACCTTGATAACTGTTATATTGATTTCCTATAAGAACCTTATGAAGCAGGCGCTACTATTGTAATCTGTTTTTTTAAAGATTATGGAAAGATTAAAGATTGGAAAGATTTAACGATTATGGTGGCTTAGTGGGAAAGAATTGCATTGCCAGTGCAAAGGTAAAAAGAAAAATTGAGGGACAAAGAGACTTTCCCAGGGTTGCACTGCCAGGCTAATTTCTATTCCACAGCATTGCACTGCCAACCCAAAGGCTGTTTGTGTCTCTCGAAGTTTGAATCCAACAGTGGCTTTAGAGGAGAGAGAGGGTCTTCTCCCATTGCAATAGCAATTTACAGCCTCAGAAAACAGATGGAGAGTCATTATGAGTCAGACCAGACCCAACTCAACCGAAGTGAGTGACTAATGCTCTAAATTATGCTTTGTTCTCCCTTCCAAAGAAATAACATCCTGTCAATAATATAATTGTATTTCTTAATCCCCAAGAGCCTTAGAGATACAGTGGTCAAAAGCTGAGCTGCTAACTGAATGTTCAGTGGTTCAAACCCACCAGCTGATCCATGGAAGAAAAAAAGATTTCAAACTCTGCTTCCCTAAAGATTTCAGCCTTTCTAAGGGGTAAGTCTTCTCTGCCCAATAATTAGGTCACACAAGTTGGTACTTACTCAACAGTATACAACATCAGTTGCTTAATGAATCATCCCAGGGATTTTAAATCTTCTTTTCTCTCAACAGCTTCCCATTTTTAAATCAAACCCAGGAGTATTGAATATATCACGGGTTGCCAAATGAATAAACAAATGTGTCTTAAACGATGTGCAACCAGGGTGTTTCATTTAGTCAAGGATGGAGAAACTTCATCTCACGTACTTCAGACATGTTGTCAGTTTGGTCTAGACCTTGGAAAAAGACATCATACTGCAGAAAATAGAATGAGAGAGAAAGAGAGGAAGACCCTCAGTGACCCCTCCCCCAAATGATTGACATGGTGACTTCAATAATGGGCTTCAGCATGGTGGAGATCATGAGGCTGGTGCAGGAAAAGGCAAGGCTTCAGTGTGTTCGATGTAGAGTCACTCTGAACTGTACCCAGCACAATAACAACTAAAACCAGGATCTCTGCTTTTGAATGGGTAAAGGACAGCCGTCTGAGGCCAGATGTAGCTGTGTCGTTCATTTACTATATATGCGGTGCCCAGGAATTCTTCTAAGGTTGGTTGATTCTCCTACTGACCCCAATGTCTCTAAGATCTGTGAGCACATTTTAGACATTCTAGTTATTTCTCTACTTATTTGAATAATGATAAATAACCTCTGGACCCCAGGTCTCCATATACACAAGTCATTGAACAGACATACAGTGTGGTGTGTTGTTTTTGGTTTTTTTTCTCTTTACAAAATGAAGCTGAGTTATAGGCAATGTCAAGTGAAGCCTGTCTTCTCACATCCTTTTTTGTTAAAGGAAAAGCATTAGCAGCTTTGAATTAAATACAAAACAATTCCCCTAACCCTAAGCTTGAACCTTGCATCTCTGAAGAATAAAGGTCTGTAAGTGGAGGACTGCAACACCTATTTTAAAATATCATTGGTGGAACAGACAGGAAAGGACATGACCAAAGTTTATAGCATCGTCAGGATCAAACAGCATCACGTATCCTGAGTATCATTTATTTTGCACTGCATTGTATATTCCTAAGAGCAGTGTAAATTATATAACAAGGGCAGATATGAATAAAGATGAGATTAAAAGCTCGCTGGTGCCTTTGTTCATTAAGCAATGTTTAAATAAATCACACCATTGTTCGTTAAGCAATGTTCACATAAATCATGCCCATCTTCTTTTTGTCTGGCTCAAAAAATGTTCAACCAGTTACATTACTTAAGGTTCAGAAAATCACAGAGAATCTGACCAATTTACACTCTTGACAAATTAGAGCCCTAATTAAAGCAGCTGTTAACAAGCTAGAAACAAACACACAGGCTAAAATCAGGGCTGCTGCCTGACACAGCTGCTTATCTTGAGGCGGAGGTAGGCAGGTGGGAAGTTTGTCTAAAGAGTTGAGAATGACACAGGGAAGGGATATGTATACACCCACAACTCCAACCCACATAAAAGTTAGCACTTTTGGTTTTTCTCACTAAACTTGGTCCTATATAGAATTGTCAGTCGTTCAATACACGAAAACCTAGATTTACGAATATGCAGAATTCCAACCTCAAACTCATAGCTATAGCTGACCGTCTTATAGGCTCCAAAGCTGTGAATCACACAAGAGCAGATTGCCCATCTTTCTCCCATGAATACTAGTAGATTCGACCTTCCGGAGAGACAGTATTCTTGGATTAACAGCACCATTCCCTACAGATTATACCACCAGAGCCCCCTTATGCAGAAGTGGAGGTGATTAACCTTTTTTATTTTTGAGTCCCTGAATCATGCACTTGGGACAACCATAAGTCAGAGTCAGCTCAAAGGCAACAAGCAGTTGTGTTGTTAAGTGCCATAGAGTCAAAGGTGACTCATAGCAACCCTATGAACAAAAGTCCTCAACACTTGCATGCACGACTTTCATCCTTTCTCCAGGTTCATAGGGTTTCCAGAGGCAAGCGATTTACGGAAGTGGATGCCACTCTTGCTTCCAAGCTTGTTTTAATCGGGGAGCTCCACCAAACACTGTCCACCAGGGGTAACCATTATCACATTTGACACATCAGTGTCACAGTGTTCACTTTCACAGCAACCACAAGTTACCTCTGTATGGCAAGTGGACACACCAGGGCTATACAACTCAGAAGACTGAACAAAAACAATGAAAAGCAGGCCTTAGGGCCACGGATTAGAGTCACCCACCTTTGGCTTGGTAGCATTGCTTTCAGTCCACTAGGCCAAGAAGTAGGTGGTGCAAATGATCAGTGTGCTTTGCTAATGACAAAAAAGCTTGCCGGTTCAAGTCCACTCAGAGACATCTTAATAGAAAGATCTGACAATCTGCTTCTGAAAAAACAGCCTTTGGAAACCAGGTAGCCGCAGTTCTAGTCAGACACACGTGGAGTCACTAGTTGAGTCCTAACTCGATAGCAAATGCTCTGCTTGTTTGTTTGCTTTGCTCTTTTTAATAGTTAGTGATCATGGAGATGGGCTCATGAGATGATAAATGACTCCCTTAGAGAACTAACAAGCATGGAACTTATTTAAGTAAAAAGTATGAATATTCTTACTAAATTCTCAAGAATAATCAGGAAAACTCATTGCTGTCGAGTAGAAACCGACTTCCAACTGACCTTCCAGCAGGTTTTCTGAGGCTGTAAATCACACGGGAGGAGATTGCTCATCTTTCTCTCTTAGAGCTGCTGGTGGATTTGAACCATTGGAGAGAGGACGTCTTTGGGTTAGCAGTGCACTCGCTTTGGACTATGCCACTAAGGCCAAGGGCAGCTTATTTTTGAAAAGGCGCTTCTTCATGTATAATACAATATTTTTTTAGGCATAAGAAATTACAGATGCATAATTTTTTGTTTCCTTGGTTATCAATGAGTTTACACACAGAAAGAAATATTTTCAGGTTAACAGGGATGGGAAGGGAGGGAGAGAGGAGTACAGTAAACAGAAAATGTACACATATTAAGATGAGTAAAGGGAATGGGATTTTTATTTTAAGAATGAAAATAGAAACAAAAAGAAAAATATAAAACACGAAAACAGATAACCAAATAATACAGAACAACTAATCTTATTACCAAGTTGGCACTACGGATATGTGAGTGAATATGTTTTATGCCATCAAACACGTCTATACATACATGTCTACTCACGTAAAATAAACTCACCCAAAACCACTGCTTCAAGACAATTCTGACTTACAGCCATTCTCCATGGCTTCCAAAGTTGTAAATCTTTTTAGGAGGAGACTGCTCATCTTTCCTCCAAAGAGCTAATGGTGACAGGCTGAAATCATTGTTTCATTAACATCCCATTAACACATTACAAACTGCACCACCAGGGCTCCTCCCAAACATAGGATGGCCTCTGTGAAGACACACATTTGTGACCCTTCAAGAAAAGAAACATCATCTTCCCCCAGCTTCCTTTCTCAGAGTTGTCTTTCAATATGTGAGAAAAATGGGGACTCTGCTTTCTAAAAATCTCCTTTACATTGCTGCCAGTAAAGACTCTTTCTGTTAGAAAAGAGGAAATATCGAAAGTAACCTTTACTTTCAACAATGTTGACTTTTCTTCAGAAACATCTACATACCTAACCCAAAGACTAATATGAGAAACATTAGAGGTGTTTAGAGTGGTAAATGGTTGATTTGCTTGGCTATTAACTGAAAGATCAGAGATTCAAGTCCAAACAGACATATCTCAGAAATCCACCAGATGCTCTGCTGGAGAAGGAGGGGCAATCTCCTCCTGTCCCAGTCAGATCTGATTTGACGGTACACACATACAAAAAGAATTTAAAAATTAAAAAAAAAGAAGTAAGCTCGGGCCTGAAAAAGCATCCATTGATGACCCTGTAGATCAAAGATCTTCTCTGACACACACACTAGAGTCACCATAAGTCAGGTCAACTTGAGGGCAACTGATATTTTTGTTTAGAAGATCCTTTAAATACCTCTTATTAAAAAGGCATAAGCCAACAGCTTTACAATTCTCTTATTTTGTTGGATCCCACTTCCTTAATGTGAAATTAGTCACTTTCTTGTACAACAGAAGATGTATTACTGTAGCATTACTGGCTTTGATTTGGGTTTTGGTTTGGATTTTTCCCTGCAGAATCTCAATTTTACCTGAATCTCTACTTGAAATCTTTTCACGAAAAAGAGCATTAATATTAAGTCAGTGTCTACTGTGTGTTGAGCAAAGGACTGAATTCTTTACAAGCTTATATATTTCCTACAATAGTCCAGTTAGTCAAGTGTCTCCATTTTAAAGATGAAAAAATTAAGGTTCAGGGAATTTGAGCTATCTGCTCCGGGCCTGCTGGCTGGGGTATAATAAAACACACCCAACCCATTAGCCCAATTTGTTGTTGTTGTTGTCTGTTGTCAAGTCAAGCATGACTCATAGCGACCTTATGAACAAGAGGCCCTCTACAGCTATCGACACTTATCAAAGTTCATAGAGTTTCCAGAGGCATGCTGTTTAGGAAGTGGATGCCACTTCTGCTTCCAAACCTGTCATAGTATGTTATTGTTGTTATGTGCCATTGAGTCGCTTGTGATATATAGTGACCCCTATGCACAGCAGCTCTGAACCCTTTCCAGTCCTGAGCCAGTCTCACTAATTCAGACACACCAACCCCAATTTCCTTAGTTACCATATCAATCCATCTCATCCTGGGTCTTCTTCTCCTGCCCTGACCCAATGCAATTTTTTTTTCACTGTAAACTCCCTTTCTGTAAAGAACTCGTTTCCTGGGGAGAGTTGAATGCCATCCATTTTCCTTGTTAGCTAAACTCTCGCTTTTCTCTTTATAACCAGGTCTCACTTCCTGTGCAAAATTTTGGAAAGAAATAAGGATGAGAAGATATCAGAGACTTCATTGCCTTTCCAATCTTCCAACCTGTGTCCTTCATCACAAAGAACACATGCTGCCCAGTAAGTCAACCAGAATAAAGAAAGAAACAGAGCGAGGGACTGGACCTTTGGTTGACCTGCACCCAGGACATTTTCCATCTTTCCTCTGGTAAGCGTGGTGTTTTCTATCCATGAACTCCATATCCTAACAAGCGTTAAGACCAAGATCCAAATAGATCTATACATGGCTTAAGGTCTAAAGATAGCAAGTGGTATATACCCCAACCAACCAGACCAAAAGTAGTGTGACCACTGACCAACACAGTGAAGAGGCAAAATGAAAGTAGGTCTCTTGGTTTTCAATTCTTATTAAAAGGGGGGACTTTTTTCCTCCCATGTACTGAGTGGTATCTCAGACAGTACTTTTAGTTCCAAGAATCTTAAATGGAACGTTATTGAGAAGTACAGAGAATTTCCAGTATTTGGACACCATATTAAAAAGATGATCTACATTTTGAGGAAGAAATTCTAACTCCTCCAGAAAAGGCAGAGTCTTACGTCATCTCAGGATTAGGAAATTGTAATCAGGGTCCTGAGGGGTTTTTAAACACCAGAGAACGCAATCTTTCCTTGACCAGCGCTAAGTATTCAAGCAAACCCACTTCAATTTAATTTCTAAAATTTCAGTTAATAATAGAAAATTATTAGTCAAGAAATGGTGTCCCATAAACAAAAATGATCATGCCAAGAATAAAGTACCCTTCCCCACACTGCTGTGGAAGGATCCTCTCCACCACTCACATCCCATCTCTTCCATTGTTCTCCAATGAAACCTTTGTTGATGGTGCAAAGACAAGCCAATCCTTACCTTGCTGTAAGTAGTGAAATGGCTATTGAGAGTTCTGTTCCTCCTCTCAGTCCTTGAGCCTCTCGCTGAGACTTAAAGAGTCTGCGTTACTCCCTCTGTCTGCGCTGTTCTACTTCCTCAGTCTCTCCCTGCACATTCAGTCAAACATTAACCACAATCATCCTTTATTGACTTGAGGCTGCCATCAGTGGTCATAAAAGGTATCATTACATTCGCTCCAGGGAAGAAATGGGTTGGTACCAAAGGAGGTTATTCACATTCATTTCTCTCAAAGCAGGTTTCTCAATCTCTGAACACAGATAAGAAAATTAGAAAGACCAAGGGAAATCAGAGGGGGTGGGGGGTGGGGGAAATGTGTGGCTTCAAGTATCTCTACAGCATGAGGGCCATGATGTCAAAGTCAGAGTTTCATTCCTATTTTGCATGCCTGAAACCAGCTTAAGGTCTGTGCAGAAGACACAATCAACAAATATTTGTGTAGAAGGTATCATTGTAAAGACAGAAGGCAGGGCACAGGGCTCCAAGCGAGCAATGAAGCATCCAGTGATAACCAGCCACAAAGGTACTGTGAATGACTCAGACCGGCTGCACCTGCTTCTGAAACCCGAGCTTGCCCTTCAAAGTCTGCAGGAAACAACCCACCCACAGTTGCATTTTCCAAAGACAAACCAAAACTTTCCCCTTTTTTGGTTTTTTTTTCACAGTTCAGAAAATGGACGTACCTAAAACCCAGGTTGCATTCTTCTCATGCAAAATTAGCTTTTCATTCAAAAGGAGCTTACAAATAAGAGCCAATGCCCCCAGATTTCTGAAGTCAAAACAATTCAGCCTGTTTCCCTTTTTCAGTGACTCTGGGAATCCACCTCAAATGTGAGGCTCAATGACATTTCAGTGTCTTCTGTGTCAAACGTGCCAACTTGGCTCTGTTTTGCTCAGCCCTGGCTGGCTCATTTCGGGACTCGTCCAGCATGGAGTGGTGTTTTCTGCTCGAGCTGTGGGTCTAGTTGCGGCCGTAGCACAGTGTAAGCACAAAAGTGCAGCTCTCTGGATGGGCTCCCTCCTTCCCTGAACCCACGAAAAGCTTCCATGATTGCACTAAACCACTCATGGGACTAGATTGCATTTCTTTTAGAAACCCTAATAATGAAATCAGGGAGCTCTGGTGGCCTAGTGACAAGAAGCTAAAATGCAATCCCAAAGGCTTGTGGTTTGACGCCACTAGCTGTTCTGTGGGAGACGGAGGGACAATCTCCTCCTGTGTGATGAACTGCCTCTGAAAACCCACTGGAAGGTCAACTATGGGTCGATTTTAACAATGGTACACAACAACAGCAACAGTAATGAAATCAGCAATGGGCTTCAGTGTATCAGAGATGATGACGATGGCACAGAGTGGGTCAAGGTTCTGGTTGGTTCTTCCTAGGATCATTATGAGTCATACTCAATCTGACAGCATCTAACAACAGCAACAACAATAATGAAATCAGGGAGCTTTAGTGGCCTAGTGATAAGAAACCATGCTGCAATCCCAAAGGAACACAGTTCAAATCCATCTGCTGCTCCACAGGGGAGTGAGCTGTGGGTCGGTTCTGACTCAATGGCACACAACAACAACAAATGAAATCATGGACACTCTGGTGGTGTTCACAGAGAAGTTCTAATCTAGAATCTAATCTAGAGATTCTAATCCCCCAGCATCTCCAGGGGTGGAAAATGGGCCGTCTCCTCTGGTAGAATTTACATACACTCTTGGAAACCCTCTGGAGGGTCAGCTGTGGGATAGTCCTGACTAAATGGCAATGAGTTTGAGACCTGAAAAATGAAACCACCACATTACACACTGGTGGTTAGCAAGTGTGGTAAGCCAACAGGTCCAGGAAGGGCTCTTCTTCCTTTGCCTCACAGACAGCACTATGTTTAGGGAAATGAGGTCGGGGAGGGGGTGGGGGTAGGGTGCCCAAGGTCTTCTCCAATTCTTGCATCTCTGCCTTTTCAGTGGCTAATACAACTGCCGTGTTATACAAAACAAAATGTCCAAGCTCTTCTTCAATTCTTGCATCTCTGCCTTTTCAGTGGCTAGTACGACTGCCATGTTGTGCGAAATAAAATCACTATTTGCTGCATGTTTCACTTCCACAATTTAAAAAAAATGTTTTCTTGTTTAATCTTTGCAACGTGTTTCTTAAATAGATTCTGATTTATAAATAGAAAATGAAGGCACAGAGAAGTTTGAACTTTTCCCCAAGCCATGTAGCCTATGACCACAGAATCAGGGCTCCAGCCTCTATGTTAGCCTCGATGCTTAACCTATCCACCACAACTACAGAGTCGGTCTGATTATCGTCCGTTCAGCTCACTGTGAGTTAAAAATCCATAGGGAGAGTCTTCTTGGTGAGAAAACTAACTCTGGTTAGAAAATGGTGGGTGGATCCCAGTTCCTAAATTGGCCTTGTGTATTTTTACACCTCTAGCACCCAAGCCAGAAAATGAGATTGATTAAAATTTGAAAAGGCCAGACACATCTATTAGGGAAATTAGCAGGTAATTGCATCTCCGAACTATGGAGGCTTCTCCTCACTCTAAAATAGCGAGTCGACAGTTTTGAGAGTTATATGCTCTGTCCCTAATACAACCTTTCTGATGAAATCCAAAGATTAAGAGCATGTATGTTCTGACCTGTGTGTATTTTAGGATCACATTTTCATGAATAAAATAGACATTTCAAGTCCTTTTATATCAGTGAGTTCAATACTAACTCAAGAGGATGAACAAGGAAAATGTAATTAGTAGAAAATTACCTGTTCCCCTTTTCAGAGCAAAAAAAAAAAAAAGATACAAATGATTTACATAATGGAAACTAATGGTTAAAATAACTTGGAAAAATTTTTTATTAACAACTTCATGATGTTGAAAGCATTATAGCACTTTTGTGTATAATAATGTTGTAACAATTCCCTAACATTAACTCTAGAAAAGACATCAGTGTGTTTTAATTAATGGACAATGCTAGTTAGCAAAGGATAAAATCTGGATAGCCTCTCAAACAAAAATTTAATAGGAACCTGGAATTTTTCTTAACATTAAAAATGCTACATTTTCCCTATTTTTCTTTTCAACATGTAAAGTAAATGGCATTTATACACCCTATGTTGTTGTTGTTGTTGTTGTTGTTGTTAGGTGCTGTTGAGTCATAGACGACTCATAGTGACCCAATGAACAAAAGACCTAAACACTTGTGTAACTTTCATCATTTCTCCAAGTTCATAGAGTTTTCAGAGACAAACTATTTTGGAAGTGAGTGCCACTCCTGCTTCCAAGCTTGTTTTAATCAGGAAGCTCCACCAAACACTGCCCACCATGGGTAACCATTATCACATTAGACACATCAGTGTCTCAGAGTTCAGCATCACAGCAACCATGAGTTACTTCTGTACAGCAAATGGACAGATCAGTGCTTTACCACTTAGAAGAATGTTTGACCAAAAACAGTTAAAACCAGGCCTGAGGGCTGCAGATTAAAATCACCCATCTTTGGCTTGGTAGCATAACTTTCTATTCACTAGGCCAACAGAGCTCTCTCTATGTTGTTATTGTTAAGTGCCATCAAGCCACAGAGGACTCATAGCGACCCTATGAATGAAAGACCTGGACACTTATATGCCCTATGCTTTTCTATTTACCATATGCTTAAAGGTTATTGTTACTGAGGTCCATAACAGCCAACTCAAATACAACTTGGGGTGGCTCCACATGGTGAGAGTAGATTCCGAGTGCTCCATGAGACTTTCCAGGCTGCGACCTTTAAATGCAGGCCTGGTGAGGTCTGTATTACAAGGCATCGCTGCTTGGGTTTGAATTCAAACTTTTGGTTAGTAGTCTACTGCTTACCTATCTGTGCCACCTAGAGACTTTCATTTTAATATTCATTTAATCTGGGTCTAGCCTATCATATATTTGGGAAATATTTTGCTATGATCATGCATTATTAACATACAAACCTCAATAATATTTTTAGGGATTGCAGTGTGGATTTTTACCAATAGGCCACGAGAGCACCCAATAGTATTTTTTAACTGTTGGTTGACTATCTTGTTTTTGCTACCCTAACGAAGGCAACTGGAGAGAGGATGAGAGACACCCAAGTGTCGAGGACTCTCCTTCATATGGTGGCTATGAGTCGCTTGCAAGTCGATGGCACTTAACAATAATAACATCAACATAGAGAGAGATATCAGCTGGCCCAGTGGACAGAAGGTGATGCGACCAAGCCAAAGGTGAGTGACTTTTAATCCACGGCCCTCGGGCCTGTCTTTCATTGTTTTTGTTCAGACATTCCTCTAGGTTGTTTAGCCCTGGTGTACAAGTTGCCATACAGCGGTACCTTGTGGTTGCTGTGAGGCTGAACACTGTGACACTGATGTGTCAAATGCGTTAATGGTCAGTTACCCAATGCAGACTGAGACTGGGGTGGAGCTCCCCGATTAAAAATAAGCTTGGAAGGAGGAGGGTCATCCACTTCCATAACAACTTGCCTCCGGAAACCCTATGAACCTGGAGAGAGGATGAAAGACTCCCAAGCATCAAGGACTCTCCTTCATAGGGTCGCTATGAGTCGCCTGTGACTCGACGGCACTTAACAACAACAACAATGAAGGCAAACTTTGCTATGAATACTCAGAAATATTTCTTGGAATTGAATTCCTTTCAATTATTTCATTCAATAATTTAAAATAACTGAGACTAACTACAAGTTCACCCTAGGCTTATGGGAGAAAAAAAAAGGAATGATTTTATAGAAGGAGCCCTGGTGGTGGTGGTGTAATGGTTAAACATTAAGCTGTTAATCAAAAGGTTAGCAGTTCAAACCCACCAGAGTCTCTACAGGAGAAAATACTTAGTGGTTTACTCTCATAAAATGTCCAGCCTAGGTGCCATTGGCAAACATCCTGATCAAAAGTTTCTTTAAAGAATCTGAATCAAAAGGGGGGAAATATAGAACACAATTTTAAATTTTCATGGGGTCCAGTCATGGTGTTTGATGAACCTCTGAAACTATTGCCCTAAAATAGTCTTTAAAACTTACAATAGTCTCTGAAGTGTTCTTAAATAAATAAATAAACAAACAAACAAACAAATATATAGAAACCCAATAGTTTAACTAGTAAAAAACACTTGCCTCACCTAGATAGATGAAAAATGTTCCCTGTTCATGATAGGAAAACTCAATATTGTGAAAATAGCAATACTACCAAAAGCAATCTACATGTTCAACATAATACCAATATAGGTACCAAATTTCTTTTTCAAGGAGATTGAAAGGGAAATTGTCAAGTTTATTTGGTGAGGAAGAAGATCCCAAATAAGCAAAGCATGTCTGTAAAACAAAAATGAAGTGGGAGGCATAGCACTCCCCGACCTCAAAACCCACTACACAGCACTAATAACCAAAAGAGCATGGAACTACTACAACGACAGGCACACAGGCCAATGGAGCAGAACTGAGAATCCAGAAATGGACCCATCTATCTTTGGTAAACTGGTATTTGACAAGGGAATAAAACCTATCAAACAGGGAAATGACAACCACTTCAACAAACGGTGCTGGCAAAACTGGCAAAACAGCTACCTGCGGAAAACTGAAACAAGATCCACATCTCACACCAAACACAAAAATCAACTCAAGATGGATCAGAGACCTGGGGTGAAGCCCCAAATCAAAAAGGTCATAAGACACAAACTGGGATCAAGCCTACATAGCCTAGTCTATGGTATAAAGAGAGTGCAAACAGCCAAAAATGCATAATCTGGAGAGGATGAAATTGATGAATGGGACTTTCGAAAGATTAAATCCCTGTACGCATCAAAAACATTTTCCAACAGAGTGAAAAGAAAACCTGCTGACTGGGGAAAAATATTTGGCAATACCATTTCAGACAAGGGTCTTGTATTAAAAGTTTATAAAATCATACAGGGCCTCTACAAGAAAAAGCTGATAACACAATTACAAAATGGGCAAAAGTCATGGAAAAACTTTTCACAGAGGAAGATATTCAGATGGCTACACAAATGCTCAAAATCACTGGCAATAAGAGAGATGCAAATCAAAATTACAATGAGATATTATCTAACTCTAATAGCAGTGGCAAAGTTTAACAGAACAGCAAGTAATAAATGTTGGAGAGGGTGTGGAGAAAGTGGAGAGATAAGAACTCTTTTTAAAATTTATTTATGATTTTTCAAATGCAACATATATGTATTTATATAGCATATTCTTTCCATTTATTTTTCCCCATTCATTCATTCATTCTTGCACATTGTCCTCCCTGTCTATCCCTCTCCCCTCTCCAGTTTATCTCTTTGAAGAAAAAAAAATTCTTTCATTGTTTTACAATCCCCCACCCCTGTCTGCCCTGAGTCCACAGTCCATTTTACTATACATTTCTTTTTCTGGAATCTTGTCAAGAAAATAATACCTAATCCGATATAGGAACTTTCATACACTGTTGGTGGGATTCTAAAATGGTACAACCACTCTAGAAGACAGTTTGGTATTTCCTCAAAGAGCTGAACATAGCACTGCAATACCAGACGTGAATGGTTCTAATCCACCGGATGTTCTGCTAGAGAAGGAGGGACAATCTTCTCCTGTACCAGTCAGATTCGATTTGAGGGTACACACAAAAAAAATTTAAAAAAAAAAAAGTAAATGTTTTTAAAAAAGCTGAACATAAAATTCATATAAATATATAAATTCCATCTATTTTACTGCATGGAATATACCCTGAGAGAAGGAGAACTGAAGCACAGAGACTTGGACACCAATGTTTACAGCAACCTTATCCACCATAGCAAGAACATGGAAACAGACTGAATGTCCAGCCACAATAGAATGGATTGAGAAATTACGGGATCATCACACAATGAAATACTAGGCAGCACGCAGGAGCAGTGATTTTGTAAATTACTACTTAACTTAGGAAGGACTGGAGAGCATGATGCTGAGTGAACGAACTCAGTCCCATTAGGACAAATACTATATAAGACCATCATTGTAGAAACAGATAACTAAGAAAACGTGTATGAGGATCCAAGGTGGGGGGAGTGGGAACAGAGGGGTGAGGATGGGCACAGGGCAATAATCATAGAGTCGCACAGTTTGATGAGTGGAGGGAATGGTGAGTAAAGAAAATAGAAAAAGTCTGTTGTGAAAAACAATTTATATAAATTTTGTAAGTAAACCAGTATGAAATAAAAATTTTATTTTTAAAAAAACAAGCCTACTATGTTGCATTGAAAAACAAGGAACTCATGCAATATTATTCAAAACGGGTGACCCTGGAGGACATTATGCTGAGTGAAATATCTCAGTCACAAAAGCACAAATACTGCATGATGCCACTGTTGTAGAATGGGACTGACATCAGGGTTGGGGTAAGACTGAGGAAAAGTGGATAAATTGTGTATACTGCATTGAGACAGATGAAGGAGAGAATAATTTAAAAGGGATATATGATAGGGTATTATGGTTATCACAAGTGTCCAGAATTAAGGTTGCACAGTGGAGTGGAGTGTACTCAGGGCGGTGGGAGGGGTGTGGGTGAATTGTATACCAAAGAAGGAATTTTTCTTTTGCTTTTCAAAGAGAGGAGCGAACAGGGTGGGGAGGGTGAGGGCTGGGCAGGGAGAAAAGTGCAACAATGAATGAATGAAAATCCAAAATCTCTGCAAATGTTCATTAAAATTAATAAAATAAAACAGCTGGTGGATTTGGGCCACATACCTTTTTGTTGGCAACACAATTTCTTACCACTAAGCCACCAGAGTGTTCAGATCCAACCATCTAGTATTATTCAAAACTATGTTGTTGTCATGTACAATCAAGTTGGGACCAACCCACAGTTGATCCTCCAGCAGGTTTTCTAAGGCAGTTAATTGTGTGGGGAAACTGATTGCCTATCCTTCTCCCAAGGAGTAGCTGGTGGATTCGAACTGCATGCCTTCAAGATTGTAGTGTAGCTTCTTATCACTAGGCCATCGGAGAATATGTGAGCACCACTCCCAAAGAGTATATGAGCATGCTATTCCCAACAATACCTGGCTCTGAGAGTTGACTGAAGTCAACCATCTTTCAATGACAAGAAATCTTCCTGATGAGGGTAAAATGAGTTTCCAAGGCAGTAAATTTTAAGGGGAGGAAACTACCCATCTTTCTTCCTCAAGTCCCTGGCGGTTTCAAACCACTGGAGAGAATGTAGCGTTTTAGTTAGCAGTACAACGAGAGGACCACGCCATCAGAACTCACTACAGGGGCCTACCACTTTTTAAAACAAATATTTCTCTATTTTTAAATACAAAATTATTGACTTTGATCATGAAGTAAAGGAATGGAGAATCTGTCTTCTACATTGTGGTATCCATGGCACATTATTTTTCTTTATGATTGATATTCCGTTCAACTATTTACATTGACTACAATCTCCACATTGTATCCTCACTCTTCTTGTTGCTCTGTGGTTTGTGTTTCCATTTATGGTTCCATCCTGTTCTCTCCCACCTTCTGGGCTTTATTCTTGGACAAATCCTGCCCTTGTGACTCTGTATAGTTGAGCACTTTCACTACCCCCCTGCCTCATTCGCCTAATAGATCTATCCTTTCACTGCAAGTTGTGGCACAGAGGTTAGCTAAGGACCATACTCTTGGGGGCTCTTCAAGTCTCTGTCAGACATGTAAGCATGGCCTTTAGCATGATTTTGAGTTCTGTACTACATTTATCTCTCACACTATCCAAGATCTGCGACTGTAACCATTTCGGAGTGTTTAGCAGTGGTGACTGGGCACCGTCTAGTTCCTCTGATCTGAGTCATGGAAGCTGAATCCCAAGGTCCATTGGTGCTGTGGACTGATCATTTCCAAGTGGCTTTGATTTTTTTTCTTTTGTGGCACATTTTTTAAGCCTGACATAGACAATGAGAACTTATCTCCCTCCGTTGTTATTCAGCACCCTAACAAGATTAAGTCTAGTAGTCATTAAGGTATGGTATTCATGACTATGGACTTCAATATCTGAGAAATTGGGGTCCAAATTCAAATTCCACCACAGTCTTGACTTCTGTATTTATTGCCAACATGGATTTTGAAATCTTAAATTAGATCCACAATATTGTATTCTCTATACTCACATGAAGAAGGATGGGCAACTTCCTCCTGTGCAATTAACTGCCTCTGAAAATCCACTGGAGGATCAGGTATGGATCAGTTCTGACTCAACGGTACACAACAACTTTGTACTCATAACTGCCATGACCCAAACAAGGAGACAAAAAGACTAAGATGAACTATGGGTCTTTGTAATGATACCAACTTATTTCGTCTACCTGTTGCAACACAACAATAATATACTGAAGTTGGGAATTAGAATTTTCAATATTTATTCTAAATTCCTTTTTTAAAGATCCTACAGCACTACAGCACCTGCCTTCAGAGCACTTTCCTGTCCCTCTCCTAGCCTTGTTCAGACCAGGAATTGACCACCATCTCCTCTTTCTGTCATGAGTGTGAGCAACTAGAAGGCTGACTACCCTGTCTTGTGGTATTACAGAGGCTGCCACGAAACTAAAATTAAAATCCAGTGCTGTGAACACATCAGAACTAATGAAAAGGAAACCACAGAAACTTTACATTTCAATCCTTTTAGAAATTTCTATTTCAGAAACTAAAGTGCTCGGGTTTTTGAAACTCAAAAACCTTGAGACCCACCATTAGATATCGTGACAAATACAGCTTAGGTATACGGTTTCTGACCGAATGGCCCCTGGAAGCATGGTGGGAACACCAGCGTTGGCTGGCAGCTGATTAGATGGTCATCTGGACAGTTGCTTTCCTCTTTTGCAGAGCTTGCAAACTTTGCGAATGGTGCCTGATTGCTCCAGAAGCAGCAAAAAATCCCAGAAGTTATTTTGCCACCAGAAGCGATGATTATGCACCTGTGACAGTTTATTTTGTATGTCAACTTGGCCAAGCTGTCATTTGGGGCCCAGTTATTTGTTCTAACATTAATTTAGATGTTGCCATGAAGATACTTTGGAGATGTGATTAGCATTAGTAGTCAGTAGATTTAAAGTAGAGGAGATTGCTTTCAATAAACATGAGTGGGCCTTGTTCAATCAGTTGAAAGGCTTAAGCTCAAAACTGAGGCTTCCAGGAGAGAAGGCATTCTGCCTCAAGACTATAACAGACAAATGTTATGTTGTCAATGTGCCAGCCAGCCCTGTAGATCTCAGACTTGTCAGCTCCCAATAACATTAGCCAATCACTTAAGAGAAATTCCTTCCTTCCTTCCTTCCTTCCTTCCTTCCTTCCTTCCTTCCTTCCTTCCTTCCTTCTT